>NC_141780.1:13838197-14196589 GCF_054643075.1 Acanthaster planci | reverse complement strand
CTCTCAAAATGTGGACACTAAAATTTTTCCTCCTTTTGGTAGTTGGAGCACTAGGGAGACATTGAACCTAATGATCGATGTCTCCCTAATGTTGAAAAATTTACCATAAAATGTCTCCCAAGTGACCTATTTGGAAATATAGATCTGGTTAAATGACACCAAGGATTCATCAGAAGTGCCCCAGGCACTGTAGCACACAAGCCTGAAGAAACCTGTGGAGAGGAGACAATGGGAAGCAGTTACAGTTTTAGGGGTGGGAGGAAAACCTCAGAGGAGTATTCTAAGTAAAACCCACAAATCAGGTAGGGATTGAAAACTCAATTCACATGTGGACCAAGCCGGGAATCGAACCTGGACCGCAGAGGTGGAAGGCAAGGAAAGAACATTTACGCCTACCTGACGCCCCTGACTATTTGTTCATGAAAACCAAAATGCTAAACTGAATCCCTCAGATGTTGGAAATGTAAACGTTGCATACAAGAGGGATAATGTGAAACTCAGTTTTAAAACCTTTCTGGTCATTGTTCGTTTTTTGTGGACAGGTTTCAATGTGGTGTCGGGTTTCAAGATCATAAAGGACAGTGGTCTGCCAATCGAGACCGCCGTGGACTTCGAAGAAGCTGCAGTCAAGGTTGTGGCTAGTCTACAGTAACAGTCACTCAGTGGACTGATCAGAGAAGCCTGATCTAACTGCGACAGTCAATCACATATCCTACAGTGTGTACTCATGCTAGCGGACATTTCACTCCGAAAGAATGTAAAATCCTTGGGTAAGGGTTGCATTCACAGACATTGCTAAGTTTCCCCTGCAGTCGTTTATCAGCCATCAGAAAGCGATAAAATGTTCTAAAAAATCAAATGTAGCAGGGAAATATTGAAGCATTTATTTAGAAAACACTTCAACTATGTCAAACCAGTCGCATAGGGTTTGTGCACAGGGTGTCAAATGATGTCTTTGTATGGAACTCTTTCCAATCCCTGAAAAAAATTACGCCATTACAGCCATTGTAAAGGCACTGCAATTCCATGATACTAGATTTCAGATTTTTTTCTAAGTCTCGTGCATTTCGATAAGCCATGCACACCAGTGAATTGTCTCCTCTAGAAATCCTACATTTCCAAAACTGCAAGTCTTTTGAGGCTCAGCACTGATGTCAAACTTGTGATTTTTAAAAAACATAGTATTTGAAAATTACCGTACCGCCTAAATCTGCATATTACCTTCTGTACTATTTGGAGTAACTCCAGGATTCTGTGCCTGTTAAGATTTATTTATGTATTTTACGCCCCAACTAGAGCATAAGTCCCAATTATAGTTGGGCCTGTCCCAACTAGAGTGCTACAGGTGGGCCGGCCCAACTACAGGAGAGAGGTCCTGTGTGCATGTGCCAAAGTCATATTGTTTACAAATGTCAAGTCATCGATCATAGGGCTAGATGAACAGATAAAGTGCCACACTTTAGATGAATTGTGTCAAGTGTGAGACACATTGACTTGGATAATGTTGAGACATTTGCCACAGACATTGGTCAACAGTAGTTGGGCCAGCCCAACTGCAGCACTACATTTGGGACTGTCCCAGGTATAGTTGGGACTTATGCTATAGTTGGGACATAACATGTATAAATACAGTGCAACTACAGTGAAGTACAGGTGTTCATGGGCTTAGGAGCTGGTTACAAATTCCTCGTTCATGTCCTTCAAACTTCAGATCCCTGCCCAATCCTAGTCAGACTCCATTAGATCTCAGAGGCTGTCAAATATTAAGATGGCGCACAAACACACAGAAACCTCTCTGTAATTTCCTTTCTTTCTTTGTAAATCTCTAATACAAGATCATATTCCTCTTGTTTTTGGAATGGCTCTTTTCAAGCTGAGAAATTTATCTTGTCAATGAAGAATCTGTGTCCGAGTTAGTCAAGGAAGATTCTGAAAATAATTTTATGACTCAAAGCTAATGTCGAATAAAACTGAAGTTTTAATAAGCCTTTTGCAAGTTAAATGTGAATAAAATGTGGTATACCGAGTTATCTGATTGCACATAAAATAATTTGAACTCTCCAGGCTAAAGACACTGTTACTATACCTCGTGATTCAGGGCAAGCTTTCGCTTAGCGACCACCATCTCTGGATTGGACTGGTTCCTTTGTGCCGTTCTTATCCATTGAAAACAGTGTATTGGTGCAAGGTGTCTCTTACGTAACTAAGCAAAAGCTTGCCCTAAATCATGAGGGGTAGCAATGGTGTTTTAGTATGGAGAATTCTAATTGTTATGTTCACGTGAATTTAAAGAACTCAGTGAACCAGAGTTGATTCAAATTTAACCTCCAAAAAGTTCATTTGCCATGTGTTTACAGTTAGATGTGATGTGACACTGACTCAAGGAGGGTAACAGTTTCATTTGAGCAGCTACTTTGTTTTCAAAGGATGTGGTCATATGTGTGATCACCTTTTATCAAGTTTTAGTTTGGTTCTGGAACATTACAATTTTTCTTTCTTTTTAAAGGTTGTATTTTGATAAAGAAAATGAGTGACCATGTAGATGGTGTTGATAAATTTGAAATTGTTAATATCATGTATGTACATGTAACCATGCATTATGATTTGAAAAATAAATTAGATGAAACCAAATATTTCCTGTGTTGATTTCCTCATTATTATATGTATTAACTGTTTAATTTCTCCACTGCTTAATGTGAACCACCACCGTCCCTAAAAGAGCTGGGCTATTTCAGACCATCTCAAAGCTGGGGTAGGGGGTGGCCCCTTAAGAACTTGGCTGTCCCATGTCTTTTTTTTTTCAAACTTAGCATGTTTAGTTATGTTCCCCCTCAATGAAAACTACCAACACTGGTTCTGTTCCACAAAGGATTGCCTATAACGTGCTGTCAGATTTTCATCAATCACAGAATTAAAAAAGGGGGTAAAGTAGCTTCCATGTGTCTGTTGGACTGTGTATTATTGTTATAAAATGTTCAAACTCATGAAAAAGGATTCAACGATAGTGAAGATGTTCGAAATAAAAAAAAATTGTTGCAGATTTTGTCAAACCATGGAGGTAGGATTTTCTCTCGGGGTGGTTGTGATATCTCTTAGTATTAAGGGGTTTCCCCCAAGATTTGCAAGCATACATTGGTAGTCAATGTTTTGAAATGAAAAGGTGAATTTGTAATATTTGATGAAGCCGAATTTTGAAAAGGATATCCTTGTAATATATCAAGCTCTGATTAAAAGAGTGCAGTAGGAACTGCCCTCTGAAAAGGAGTCCAATGAAATTTAATCTTCAACGTGAGCTATCTTGCCAAGAGAGGGCGCTGGTAACCGGCCAAAACAACAACATCAGCCCTCGCGTGGAGTTGGTTTCTTCTCCTCCAATCAAGGTCTATGCATATCAACTATGGCGAAGTGTGAAAAGTTGAGTCCGCAAGGCACACCTTACTCAAGTTTAGCTCATTTTGTGAACGCAGATGGACAGTACATTTACTGCAAGTACTGGGAACCACCTACCGGCACACCTGTTAGGTTAGTAATAACCGGCGATAGGCCTTACCCGAATAAACACTGTTCGGTAAGAACACTAAAGGCCTGTACCGATTCAATTTCCCAGGCAGCTTTGGCAGCCCGAGCCGGGCATACCGGGCCACGTACATGTACATGTAGGTCACCGTGTACACAGTCAGATGGTTAGACCATTGAACAAATAGAGCAAGGACACAGACGCCAGTTTTACCGGAACGACCATTCCTCCATGGTGCATGTACGACCACAAATATGCATGACGTGACTGACGTCCAGCATATCATTGTCGATAAAGTCCTCCTACCACAGCAACCGTTTTAGGCCCATAGTTTACACTTTTTTAGAAATTGTTCTTAACCTTTACATGGAGCTAGCTGAAATTTCACTCACATTTTCCTTACTATGTTTGTAATTATCCATTTGCTAGTTCATGTACATGAGAATACTTCCAGAACTGTATGGTACAATCCTGAACATTTCTGGAAGTACGTGCAATGAGTTGAGAATAAGCGAATAATGGCATTCTTGCACGAAGTTCCAACTTCTGGTATTTGTGAAAACATAGACGGCGACTTCCAAATAAACATGTTGTAACTTGTAGTTGTGACACTACAAATAAGCTTTGGGATCTACATGTACATAAAGTTTTGGATTCCATCAGAGCTTCAAGGAGCTTGAGTACCGGCTATCATGTAATATGCACACTGCTTCAAATGCATGTGGACCTACATGTATGTTCAAGACAAGTGGCATCTACATGTACATGTATAATTTCTCTTTATTTTTTTAGAATCCTAGGTTCAATGTTTTCTTGCCACAGATGTTTACTTTTTCTCTTCTTTTGTAGATTTGTACAATGTACTGACTCTGCAAGATTTTACTTAAGGGTAAAAAAATCCAACGTTCATTCATTACTGACTGGTCCGGTTCCTTTTTCCAGTATTGGTAGACTGGTGTGTAAACTTACACGGTAACAAGTCTAAAATTTTGTAACAATTAAAATGTTGATTTAAATCAGTTTTTTAATCACTTGATATAAATCACAATTTAAACCTTTGCTTTAAATGAAGGGGATTTAAATCAGCCAGTCATGTTGTGGAGTGATTTGAAGAGGACATTGGCAGTAAAATGTGAAATTTTTACCAAGCTCGCAGGCTGTATTTGTTCAGCTTGTAAAATTCAAAGGCGCAGTCTATCGTTTGCAGTTGTCCCGCAAGTAGCTGTAGAAATTATACTGTATCTATGGTTTATTATAGTCATGGGAGAAAACTCCCTGTGAAATGATTCTTTCTGGCAAGTTGTCACTTTGGAGATAACTACCGGTATGAAAGAAGGCCATTTCCAATGTGTTTGAAATCGCCGAGAGAAGTTACTGATTTCATTTGGCATAGCACGTGCAGGCATTGACATGACACATGCACATACTGTATGTGCATTGTTATGACATGTACAATTGGTTGGTTCAGTGCCCAGCACAGCATAGATGCATTTAGCTGAATAAGGACGTGTACTTGATGCCGATTTCAGGTGCAATTCAAACATGATTTGACAACTTTCGATTTGAAATCGAGATCCTACAATATTGGCAAAATGCTCTATCTATACATGTAAGTACACATCACTTCATTTACCGAGGTGAAATTTTGTTATTCGTTTAGTTGTTTGGCACTTTTGTTACCCCAAAAGAACATAGCCCACAATTGGCAAATGATGGACTGCACCTTTAACCCTAACCTTCCCCAACCACACAGAATTAAACAGTAGTGAAGTGTTTAATTCTGTGGGGATAGGTGTGGCAGGCCCATAACAGCTGGCTTTTGCATTGGGTTTGGCATACCTCAGAAAAACAAAGTCCAACAGCCTCTGTGCACACTTTGTGTGAATGGGGAAGGTTAGGGCCAGCAACCCTTGGGGGTTAGGGTTAAGCAAAACATATCAGGGACCAGTTCACAGTCAAATACTGGTACATTGCCATTTGGTCTTTCAAATCACTAAACTCCCAAATTCATCCAAACTACACATTTTGAGTTTCATTTTCCATTGTAATTTTTTTCACTCTACAGGGCCTTGCTGTGCCTTGTCCATGGCATGGGTGAACATTGTGAACGCTACAATAAATTAGCTCAGCAGTTCAACAACATTGGAATTCTGGTTTTTACACATGATCACAGTAAGTGTCTTTCTGTATAGGGTTTCTGACGAGATTTCAGTGTTTGCTATGTAAATAATTTTTTTGCTTTTGTGTTGCATAAAAAACAGGGTTCTGATCAGATGTCTAACAGATAAAAATGTCTTCTGCCTTGGAAGTTGGAAGGATACCAATTTGATTATTTTGTACTGCTCTGGCCATCTACAAAGCTTTTACCTGTATATGAAGCCTAGTAAGCCCCCCCCACATCCCATGAAGCGTACTTGATTGCGTCCCCTGCTCTTACATGTACATGTACTCGTGTGAATGCGACTGGGTATGTGACACTCACTTGAAGTCTCATGCTAAGTTGGGCCTCACCCAGGTAACCGATCCACTGAGCCGATCACTTTTGAGAAGTATCCCACAATATGATGCAAAAACCTGGTGGCTTAGTCAAATATTGCAAAGGCAAGTTGACTGCGTTGTGAATAATAAGCAAGTTCGCGGTGATGCATATACGGTATGTATGTATCATCTTGTCCACAGGGCAAAAAGAATGTGCGTTGTTAGATAACTTTATCGAGTTTTTGATAGATCTGGGCAGTCTATGCTGTGGAGAGAAGAAAGGATTAATTAAAACTGATAATTGAAAACACCGTTAACTGATCTACCTGGCCAATCAAACATCAGTAATATGATTCAAGTTCCCAGCGTGCAGCTCTGTCACAGCGCCATCTTCCGCACAACTGTGCGCAGCACTAGTGTGAAGTCTGGTGTGGCCAAAACAGAGTTTCTCATGGTTTTGCGTGAATCTGTGTGACCACATAGATTGGTCCGAATGTTTCATGCCACATGATCTGCAATTCACCAATCAGATGACTGGCTTGTACAATGTATGAAAATACAGTAACCAAGTTGCATTAGTCTGTTGACCATTTACACCGAGATGGATGATATTTCATTGAGGATAATATTTTTGTTTATCAATTGATTTATTTAGTTGGCCACGGCAAGAGTGAAGGGTCGAGGGTTGATATCAAACATTTCCAGTTCTTTGTCCGTGATTGTCACCAGCACATCGACTTGATGAAGTCCAAATATGAGGACCTTCCCGTCTTCCTCTTTGGACATTCCATGGTAAATTTGCAGTGCAGATAACAGAGGACATTACTCCCTAAAACCACACACAATTCCTATGAGGTCAAGTGGTATACATGTACGTGTACATATATACAGCAGTGCCTCGTGTGTGCATTCATGCTGGCATGGTGAAGTGTGGCCAATGGGTCACTTTGTATGTATTTCTCTGTGGCTGTTCATGCTCCTTTGCGCACTCTAATTCTAATTTCTGAGCCATTTACATGTAGCAGGGATCCGTAACCCTAATACTCCTCAGTCCTCCAACAGGTGAAGGATTGAGGAATGTTAGCAGTTAGGGTTAAAACACGAAAAAGTGAACACTGTGCTGTAAACCCACAGTGCGATTTGTTTACTTTTTAATAACAAAGCAAGAAGATCAAGTGCATCAAAGGAAAAAGGGGGCAGCTGAGACAAACTAGAAGACATGGCACAAGTGTGGACAGAGTCACTTGGGGTACAAAAAGATCTGAAGATCTGCTAAGCAATTCAATCGGTCATACATGTACATGCAGTCTAGTACATGGTACGTAAGTCTTGACACAGGTAAATCACAGGTGATTCCAGTGAAAATCTTATGCCCTGTCACAATCCAGTCAATCAGCTTGTGACTTAATTTTGGACTAGGTGCCTTGTGTTTGGTTCAAGATAGACCTTTGTTGGGCTTGTGAGGGGGTCAGCCACTACACTGATCCTTACACATGAATGCTGTCTTCACGCAGGGAGGGACCATAGCAATACTGGTGGCATATGAGAGGCCGTCACTCTTTACCAACACCGGAGTCTTGCTGAGTGCTCCAGCCATCAAGGCTAGCCCAGAAATAGCCACTCCCACCAAGGTACCGCAGGACCAAGGATTGACTTCAAGTCCCATTTTCTTCCAAGAAAGATAAATCATTTGATTTGCCACAAACACCGTATTTTTTTGTTGGTTTGTATTTTGACAGATGCATATTTCTTAAAGCAAGTTCAGGATCACCCTTTAAAAAAGTTATATTCTGTGAAATATTTAAGTGCAACGTTTCAAACTGGTTTTTAGCTTGACCAGATTTCCCACCAAACCCAGGCGTTTTTGTGTTGTTTGTTTGTTGGGTACTATTTGAAATTCTTACAAATGGGACATTTGTTAAAGTTTCCTTCTCTTGGAATATTTGATGTACATACTTCCTGCTTGTGTTCAGGAATAACTTATGGTTTTGCAAGATAAACAATTTAGAAGGAAAGCAGAAATTCGGCATTTGCTAAGAGGGAAAGGGTTTGAATGTTTACTCATTTCTCTGTTGTATTCCAGCTTTTCCTAGGCAAGATTCTGGCCAATATTTGGCCCCATGCTCCCATGGGTCAGCTGGAATCCTCCTCAATGAGTAGGGACCCTGAAGTGGTGAGTTGCAGCCGAAAATTCACAAAAGTTTGCCTTTTTTCACAGTGCTAAGAACAGTTCACAAGACCAGAATGTAATGTCCAGTGCAGAGAATACTGCGTTTGTCTCTACAGTTTGTGAAAATAATCATTATTCTGTCAGTTCCACGTGGTAGAAATATAAATTTTCACTCCACAGTAAAAAGGATGTTTCTCAACGGTATTGTCCGCTACCTGGTAAAGTTTGTCTCTTGCAGATAATGTACATTTTCAGTTTTGCATTTTTGCGCGCCACATTAAAGATGCTCCCAGTCATTGGTTTGTTATCACAAACCTGTTTCTGCATGCCCTGGATCACCAACTCTCCAATTCTTCACCTGATTCCTGTGCCCAAATTCTGGCAGAAACAGTCCCGCTCACACAAACAGATTCCTGGATAGACAGCGCTTTAGGAGATCATTTTATGTGGTATTTGTTTAACAAAAAGGTTGCTTATGTTGTTTTATTCATGAATATGCATGTATATTGTATTTTTACTTGATAGTCAGATAATTTTGATTAATTTGTCCTTTGTTACTTAACCTTTGCGAAGTCACATATTGTATTTTGTAAGTGAAGGTTTGTATCATTCCTTTTATGCCACTGTTTTTATCACACCTGGTATCAAATTCCAAATTTTTTTTAAAAAATCATGATCAGTAAGAGGATCAAATTGAGAAGGGGTGTTTAAAACAGGATAGGGGCCAGGGATGATAGTGGACTGAGCTGAAAGGGAGATGCATCATTGCTGTAAGGCTCTGAGCCAGTTTTATTTATTAATTAGTTTAAAACGAATTCACAACACCTTTATTCCCATTTTATTTTACATGTACATATAAATTCCTGTTTGCTTACAAATTTAAACTTTAAGAGCCAAATTTCATATTTTTCCAAAGATTTGTTCATCAGTTTTCACTTATGTGTTGTGAATCACTCCTCTGGCCATGTGTTTGGTGTGTGCCTGCCTGTGCAGCACGAAAATCTCTTTACATGGAAACTTAGAAGTGCAGCGTCATCCGTAGCAAGCATAGTCTTCATCCCTGATGTTTTTATCCCTGTTTGGTAGGTCAAAGATTACGAGACTGACCCCTTGATCTTCCACGGTAAGATCAAGGCCCGCTTTGCTGTCCAGACGCTGCAGGCGATGGAGAGGCTTGGGAACGGGCTGCCTGACATCCGATGGCCATTTCTCATCCAGCATGGTGACCAGGACAAGCTGGCAGAAATTTCTGGCTCCAGGCTCATGTACGAGACGGCGCCCAGTGCAGACAAGACATTGACAGTGAGTAGGGACAGTGCATCTTGCTGTAAAATTGTTGATAGTGAGCCAGGTTGAGATAGTGACTGTGCACATGTGTATCTGCACGTTGAGATCCAACAAGGTCAACTTCTATTTCCCAAATTTCAAAATTGCATCCTACATACACACATAGTACCAACACGATTTCACCTTAGATGTAGACTGTTTGATGTCTTCCTAATCTTTTTAAGGCACATAACAGATAATCTGGACTTTTTGGTCTTTTTCCAGCTTTCCAGTAGCGGAAATGTACTAGGTTGTTTTGAAAGTCTGAATAACAGAGAGCGAACAGTAGAAAAGCCGCAATTGATGTAATATTGAGGCACTTATGGTGAAATAGGGTGGGTAATTATAGGGTTTTAGTCGTCTTGTGTAGCCCTACTCTCCAGCCCTCATTTATCCTGCTTATCTTCCGTGAGCAATTTCAGACAGGGTACAAACAAAACGATGAAATACTGTACATGAAAGAGAAGAACCAAACATCAAAGGCGAGACCTCTCAGATGTGAGGACAGCGTTTTATTTACAATGGAAATATGAGTGGAGTATGTTTCACATGCTGGCTGAAGCTATCAGAAATGTAATCAGAAATGTAATTACATTGAAAATAAGAACACAAGCTAATTCTGTTCACCAAGGGTTTTTGCAGATCACATCACATACACCCACAGATCGTACTTTGCTCTTAAAAAAAAAATCCCCTTCAACTTGTCGTTTTCTTCTCCCCTACTTTGTTTTCCTGACACCCCTAGGTGTACGAGGGCTTCTACCATGAGCTGGACAAAGAACCTGGCGGGGATGGAGAGAAAACGATCCAAGAACTCTTGGACTGGGTCTTGCAAAGACTGCCCAGCCAGTGAAGAAGTTCCCTCCTTATCCACTATTCAGATCTTTCCTTGGAACCTTAACGCACACAATACACACCTCAACTTGAAACCATTACTTGCCAGATCTCAAAGGCTCTCGCATGAGAGCCTTTGCCCTATTTTGTCCATGTGACGCGACCTTTACCTGTTCAAACATTTTAACAATACAAAATTGTTTCAGACCGTTTGCAAACCAAATTTTAAGAGATGGTCTTGTATTTAGTTTGTCTATCCTGCACGTTTATTTCATTCAGAAACAGCATCATCTCTCACAGTATTAACTGCACTGAGCACAAAAAGTACCTCAGTACTTGTGTATGTCTCACAAGCAATCTAAACATTGAAGGCACTCTGTATTGCACCAAAAAATTGGAGATCTTACATCAGTATTTTTGCGAGATACAAGTCACAGCCTACATGCAGTGTAAATATATTTTTTCTCCAGAGAGTTAATGCCCACTGCAGATACCAGTAAAGTTGTAATTACACGTAATGTATTTTGAATTTAAAAAATTAACTAGAAGAGTTATTTGTGGGCTTTAATATTCTGAAACCAGCAGCAACATGAAATACCGACAGTTACTCAAGATTTACTTTTCTCGATATCTCTAATTTTCATATGCATTTTATTTTACCCTTTAAAAGGTCTTTACCATTTCTTTGTAGTTACACATAATGTATTTTGTACTAAAAACACCTAGCTAGCACATACACTTGAAGTAAAACTGAAGTATTTCTGATCTGCAATATCCTGAAACTGACACTTACAACAAGAAATATTAACAGTTACTCTTTACAGTTGAAATCTCCAATTTTCAAATGGCCCTATTTTACTTTATAAAGGGCCCTTATCATTTTTTAAAAAAATCAACAAAGTTTTAACAGAAATACAAATTTCTTTTATCATCCAGCAAAGTATATATATATATTTCCTTCAGAATAGTATCTTTATATTTTTTTCACAGTCATGAATCCACTCAGGTGCCTCATAACATATACTGAAGAAAGATAAGTTGAGGAGGGGCCCTACCGGCGTAGCATGACCAACAGAGTATATGTATTTATCTAGCTTGTCTATACCTCCTGTGGACTGCATCAGGTGTATTGAGTTGATATTAATGAAATATAGAAAATGGCACGATTATACTATACAGGCGTGCAACTTTTCCTCGGATCACCTGATTTCCTCATTTTTCACTTCACGCTCGTGCCATTGAAAATTGAAAACCACCATACAAAGTCTTGTAAAGATTGGAATTTCCTCGTTTTTGTCAAAGTCCGTGTTGCATGCCTGACTATACAATTAGACAGCACTGTTGACATAAGTGATGGATGTAAGTTTGAGAATGATTTGAAGTAAGCAACTTACTGGTCAAATTTGATGACCATGATAGAACAAGGTGTGTGACTGTCTGAAATGGTATTGAGTGAGTGCTCGGTTCAAAACCACACCTGTGGGCTAATTAGGAAGAAATGAAAGCGTAGTTAGAATAACAGTGGGAATAAACATCTAGTCGACACTTGTATACAGTTTTGGGTTACTTGTGTGTTAAATTTTTCAGTGTATTTTGGTGTAGAAATCTCATTCTTCACCTAGATGCTAAATATTTGTGCGATTATCTCACATTGTTGTAGAAGTACCATCTAGCATAAAGAGAACTGGTCAATGACAATCGGTACTCAAATTGTTGGACAATATTTTCCTAATGGTTCAAGAAATGTGCCAAATCACAGCAAAATTTTCTTAGAACCATTGTTTTCCAAGTTTCTGTGTGGACATAGACACAAAGAACATTCACAAGATTGTATCTGGACATGAGTGGACAGGTTTTTGGGATGTTTGATGTGGACATTAATGCCAAGTTACAGAAATCCAATTTTAACAAGGTCACGTCTTCCAATTTCAGAGCTTGGATGTACAGTACTGTTCGGGTGCCAGTTGAAATGTAGATTGTTGAAATCTATTAGAAATGGTTTTGGGGTGTTATATTTGAGGTAACTGTATAAATCAGCTTTGTTTGAAAGAACTATATCAAATGACATGTGAATGATGTGATGTTAGTACTTGCTGTCTGTGCTGATATCAGATAGGATTTGGCGACTTTATTGCTTGATAATTTTTCTTCTGACAAACACTCTTTCATACTTTGGATCAATATATATTTTTTAAGGAGTTTTGAGAATCCAGAAGTAGTTCTTTAGGATTTTGTGCACTTAAGTTTATACCTGTGAACACGACTTAGTATGTCTTATAATAACTTCCGCCAGTGCCTTTGTAAATTGTATTTTTTGAACATCTGCACAACTTAATACATAAAAACCAAATGGAGCAATTCACAGTACCATGGGCCACAAAATGTCTCTTCCTCTGGAGGTCTTTTACTGGCTCATTGGTCCACATTAAGAACTTGACAAGCTATGATTTATGGGTCACTACAAGTCAAGGAACAAGATACATTTGAATATTTAAGGCATCCCGTGCAGTGACAAGTATTGGGGATACATGTTTTTCAAGATTTGATTGAGAGACTCCTGGCAAAACGTGATGTTTTATTAGAGTCGCTTGTGAATGCTTTATGAAAAAGAGTCAACTTTCACTTGTTTGAACCATCTAGTGACAGTTTGGGATTATTACAAGTCACTTCCAATATTTTTTTCATGAAGTCTGATCCTGTGGAGATATAAAAATTCACGTTTTGTTGTTAACTTAGTCGCTTTGAGTCAAGCAAGGACAAATCCCAAACCAAAATTTCAGGGAAGAGACAATTTTTTTGGGGGGGGCAAAAAGTTAATTTCCTTAAATGGCTCCTTTGAGGGGTGTGGTTAACTTTGGTGGCTTGCGGTTGTAGGAAAACAGCTTTAGAGGCATTTTAGAGGTAGGATTATCTCAAGCCAAAAGTAGGGAAATAGGACACCAAAAAATCGAACTTACAATAGTGTTCATAGTTCACAAAGTGTAATTTCACCAAGGTATCTCGACACAAGAAGAAACAAACCTGTGTACTTGCAAGTGCCCTTGAAATTCATAAATTTCCAGATTTTTAGCCACTCAGCTCGCAGCATGTTTTTTCCTTTATGACTTTCACAGACAGGGTCTTGAATGCTTTCTTTTGACATTCATACTCTCGCTTTTCTCAGATTTTGCCTCCTGTAGTGACCTTTGTATCTTGTCATATTTGTATATGGTCTTTTTCAGTCTTACGTTTAGAAGGAAGTGTTTCAAGTTCAAAGTTTAAATCGTGGTCTCAGTCAGATTGTACCTCACATCCTTTCAAATATTTGCAAACTCGACTGGAAGCTTCCACGATATGAATTGAATGTTGCTTTTCAGTTTTCAAAGGGGCCATCTTTTGAAGTCCATCTGCATTGCATGGAGCATTGTACACTTTGTTCCCACAACCTCATTCCTTTTTAGGTAATGACGTTAGTCTGCTTACAGTCTACAGAGTCTTGCACAGCTGTACTACAACTGTTTTAATCTGGAATAAAATTGAAAGTGGTAGACCTTACGTGTCTTGAAGCAAACATTTTTACAGGGTTGAGACATTTTGTATGAGAAATCTGCACAGAACGGCTCTCAATGCACGTAACTTTTCTGTCATTTTTATTTCAATGTGTAGGGATATTGCATTGTGTACAGATGCTTGTTACACTCGGTGAACGAGTATGTGATTTAATTATTGACAAATCATACAAAAGCCATTACTATATGGTGACACTGTGCATGTTAATGTGGGGCGTACGTACACTTCCATTCAAACGCCCAATCAGTCAAGGTACTTCATTAAACAAATATTCAGTCTGGAGAATTACCATATTTGGACAGCCTGTCGCATCTCAAATTTCGCACAATCTGACCAATCACAAGGCTTGTTCTAGCAGCCTGCAACGAATTGTGCTCGTGTTGTCATGTTACGGGATGCTTTTTTGAAATGTTGCAGCATATGGAACAAAAAACACTTTAAAACAAAAAAATTTCAATTGCAAAAATGATTGGCTGTGCAAAAAATCCGCCCACAGACACAAACTAGAAATTCTAAAACACGTTTGCATTGAAGGAATTTAAAATTTGTCATTGCCAACTTGAGAAATTTAAAGTTGAATTTGGACAAAAATTGCTGCATCAGCAAAGAAAGGTCACTCTGCCCATATGTGGTAATACTCGAGACTGATATTAACCCTCCATGTATAAGTCAGTACCACCACCGTCAGGATGTCATATTCTGGTTACCAATTACAACTAGTCTCTACTTTATAGTTGCAGCATTACAAACTTTAACTGTTACCTTCAGTGTCTCTCTGTATCAATGGTAAATAATGTCGTGCTAAAAGAATAACACATTGCATCAGCCTGTAAAACTCAATGTTTCTGCATAAATAATTTGATTCACATAAGTAATAGTACTTAAGCAGAAGACCACAGTGGATTTACACACTCAATTCTCAATAAATCTGAAAAACACACCAGTTTCACAAAGGAAAACGCTATACTTTGTTTTAAAAAAAATCGAGTTGCTTGTTGAGTTTTGTAGCCTCCCCCCAAAAAAAACCAAAAACTAAATGCCTTCGAAAGTAAAATGAAATACTTCGGCAAAATTAGCACAAATCTTTATCAGTGAAAAATGGAGGGTATTCTGGTACTGCAAGAATTAACTACCAATCTATTATTCATTTGCAAGTCATTTATCAGCAGTAACATTCAGCTGCTAAATCACTGTTCATCTATCCGCTTTCCAGTCCAATCCCACAAAGTTCTGAAACTTCTTAAAAATGAAATTCTCCACACGATGGGCATGTGTAACTATTTAGTCCCAAAACTACACTGCATGTTTGGCTGCTGTTGGTAATCCTATGGATCAGTTGAATTCCATCATCTGAGAGCAAGAACATTCAAAAATTAAATTGGGATGAATTCCAGCTGATGACAACAGTACAAATTCTATGCGTAAATGTCTTTGTATCAGGCCCATACAACGAACCAGGTCGGTAGTCCAACTGCATGTGCTCACAATGATGCGTGCTCCAGGTCATTTGGACGCGCGTGCGTGGTCTACTCTTTCAGCCCTACGTGGGCTCATCTCGTGTGTGCCTTGTTCCTGAATAACTTTGCTTCTTTGAAGTACCAAACTGTTTCACTGTATTCACAATAATTCTCGACTCGTCATTAGACAGAGCCACACAGTTTTGAAGTTCTACATCCCCAAGCCAGGGCCGTTTTCTAATACTCAACTTCGGCTCCGTCTCAGGCTTCAACTGTTTTTTCCTAGCTGACTTTTAAGCTGTAAGCACAGTAATCAGTCTAATAGTACCACAGAACATCAAATAAGATGCAAGAGAACCAAAAATTACAGTATTCCAATGTAACTAAACGCTTCAGGCCCACAATTGGGGATTGGTTTTGGAAACAAAGTCTGAGATGGAGACGAAGTTGAGTATTGGAAAACGGCCCAGTTTAATTTCAACATCACTTCAGTTGAATGTCTCAGACTGAACTGAGGCAATGATTTTGTGGTGAGGATGAGCTTGCCTGTTCTTTGACATTCCTCAAATAACTCTTTTTGTCTTTTTAAAAAATCAGGTGGATTAATTTCACAAGACTTTTGTCCAAGTAAGAATTTCTGTGAACATTCTACTTTTCAGAGTCAAATTATAATTATATAAAACAGAAAACTGCTAACATTCAAGACAGTGTTGTATTCGAGTTCATCACAAGTCCCTGTAAGTTCATCACAAGTCCCTGTAAGTTCATCACAAGTCATTCAGTCTTAAGCCCATACACAAGCTAGGCAAAGAACCGTGACAAAAGCATTTTTTGTCATTGTTGACCCTGTTACTTATGCCTTGTCTTGCGAGGGGACTTGTGAAGGGACTTGTGAAGGGATTTGTGACTGAACTTGTGAAGGGACTTGTGACTGGACTTGTGACTGGACTTGCGAGGGGACTTGTGACTGGACTTGTGAGGGGACTTGTAACTGGACTTGTGAGGGGACTTGTGACTGGACTTGTGAGGGGACTTGTAACTGGACTTGTGAGGGGAATTGTGACTGGACTTGTGAAGGGATTTGTCCAAGGACTTGTGATGGACTCGAATACGACATGATTCAAGAAGGGTGTACAAGCTATAATGTGGAAGTTCAAGCATAACAAATGTCATAGAAATGTCCAGAAAATAGTGAATTTGATTATAAATACAAGAGAGTGTAATGTTTATAATTCTTTGCTCATATTTTCTAAAATACTGAATGATTTCTCTTAAATCACATTGCATGAATCATTCCTCAGCTGTACTTCGAGTGAAAGAGCACAACTGAGTATAAATATGAATTCCAAGTTAATATTTACAACTGTAAAAAACTGCCAAATGCTATACAGAATTATTATTTACAAGACAAGAATTAGTGGGATATCTGGCAAAAAGATCGCGTCATGCATCTTGCTTACATATCTAACTCCTACAAAAGAATGTGTAAAAAATAGCTCCACACCAAATCACGCTGATTAAGTTGATCAACGGTACCATAAAGGTAGTCTTATAACGCCTGCACATGCTAACATTTTCCAATGTTAAATTAAGTATTTTCAAATCTCTGAATTAAAACACAAATCCCCGTTTTATAACAGAGATCCCAGATGTACAGTAAGAAAAACTCCAGACGGGTTGGGTCCAGCAATCAACAGATGTGCCATATACCATCAATGACAACACAGCTCACTCCCTCCCAGAAAATTTACGGGAATCGCATAATGTTGATTTTTCACAAACCACGAGCGCCCACTTAGTGTATTTTATTTTCAAGAATTGAACTTTTCTTCATTTCCAAAGTTAAGTGGTTTTCAGATAGAATTCTTAACCTAAAAAGTAAATGGACAGAGCAAATTTGTGTAAAAGCCATTCCGGCATTTTACTCTACAGTACAGTATATTTGCTGCATGCTTGCATGTCAGTTCATCAAAACCAAACTTATTCCACATCAGTGTCTGTAGTGTGCATGCACACCCAGCCACTCATTTTTAGAAACCAATGTTGTTTGGCGGTTTATTATCAAGTATCTACACACAGTACTAGCACTTTCAGTACGTTATGGTGGTGACCATACCTTCAACACATGCAAATTTGAACTAATGTTCAGACTTGACAGAAACGGACACAACCCAAAAACCAACTTCAAGCTGGTTTTCCACCACTTCTGCTGGGTTGTGTAGGGTTTGGTTTTGTCGAACAAATCGAGGTAAACTGAAAAACCCAAGCAACTCATACATTCACAATGTGCATTATTAAATTGTAAAGTCTCAGCGTTCAAAAGACATGACCAGGACATGTGGTTATTTTTTCCTCACAATATTATTTTTTTTACTCCAACCAGGACTGTGTAAGAAATAAATTGCCACAGTTTGGAGTTTTGCGATGGTTTTTCTAAAAGAATTCAAGCAACATGGATAAATTCAGGCACAAAACCTGGCAAATTACAGGATTTGTCCAAGCCAGATTTTTTGGGGGAGGGATGGTTTGGTTTTGGGGTAATTCCGGGTTTTTTTTTTTCCATTTTGATTTTTCTGTTGGGTTTGGATCGGATTTGGGGAGCTTAGATCAATTCTGGATCAGACTCATTTCTATTTCGGGTCGGTGTGGCCAATTTAACCTGACCCATTGCACAACATTACTTAGGACCAACTTACAGGGTAGAATTACATATGACTGCAGATGAAAAGTTGCTTCAGAGAGCATCACCTAAAATTATTTAGCAATCCAGCCCTAACCTCAGCAGCAACACGTCCAGCATGTGCAGGGAGCACTGTGCCTCTTCCATCTCGCTAAACGTCTCCACCAGGCGTGAGATGTGGTGGCGGATGTCATCCACTACTATGATAGAGTCCGTCTCTTCCCTGTTGGTGATCTCCGCTGCATCCTCTAGGATCAGCTGCTGGAATTCCTCTGACTCTATGAACTGTCAGAAAAAGTGCAACAGGATGGAAACCGGTTAAATCAATCACCATTCCAGTCACAAGGCCAGTCAAAATGCCACTCACAAGCCCAGCCACAAACCCAGCCAGAAGTCAAACCACAAGTCAAGTCAGAAGTCCAGTGACAAGTCCAGCCACAATCCCCGTCATAGGTCCTGCCACAGGTCCAGTCACAATTTCACTTGCAACCCCAGTCACACCGTCCACAAATTTCTTCATTCAACAGCCATCTTGAGGATAAACCAACTCCTACCTTTTCCAGATGCCTGGCCATGTACTCTGTGCACTGGTCTTCCAGCTTGCTCAGAGAGAACATTCTGGACACGCGCAGCACAGAAATCACGTTGTCTTCAGTCAGGTGACTGGAGATTACGTTGGCACATATGCGCTTCAGCCCGGGAAGGAGGTAGAGATCGGCAAAGCAGAGCACATCATAGCTGGTATCCTCTGTAAGCTACGGAGTACAAAAAGACCATGTGAATTGTGTGTCTTCTCTGAATTGATTCTGTTTTTAAATCAACCTAAATATGGAACCAACACTTTTGCGTGGGAAAAGTGAAATTGCATCACTACACATTAACTCCAATTTTGCAGCAATTTTGCTGAAAGTTTTGCTAAAAGGGGAAAAGTGAAATTGCATCACTACACATTAACTCCAATTTTGCAGCAATTTTGCTGAAAGTTTTGCTAAAAGGGGTTTGTCACAATGAGCAGTGCACCCCATCAAAACACAAAACCTGTATTGCTTGCTGTTTTGAGATTCTATACAGACCTACTTTGACAAGTCCAACTGAAGGTTTTTAAATTAAAATTTAGCTTTAGATCATACATTTGTTCAGTTGTGCATGATTTTAAAATTTTACTTGCAGTACTTAAAAAATACGAAGTTACCTGGAATAAAATCCATTCCAAATTCTGGCTAACGATGGCGCATAAAACGTAGCACATAATAAATCATTCAATTGAGTCCAACGGGAGAAGAATACATCATGGTTGACTGAACCACCAAAGAACTGTTCCGCGATCAAACATACCTCTACCCTCTCGGAGTAAATGTAGTAGACAATCTTGGCAAAGATCTGTGGCTTGATGTCATTCATCTTCACCACCGGCAGCGAGTGGTACGGGTCCTGGACGCTCTCTGAGAAGTGATCCGACAACAAGGCCCTGAAATACTCGCTGCGACAACAGAAAAAGACCTGCAGTGGGGAAAAGGCAAGACACAAATGATCACATTTAAACAATTTTCACAGATCACTGTATTTGGAGCACCTTGTGAAAACTTTTGTGATGCAAAGTTATTCAATACAAAAAGTGGAAGGTTATAGAAATATTAAATGACTTTGCGTCCGGGATGTGAATTGTATTCTAGGTTTTGCCTGACATTGATATATACATTCCCACTGTATTCTCCGTGTGTTCTGAGAGTTGTGAAAAATCATAAGTTTGCTCACGAGGGAATCAAACCCATGAGTCCACAACATCCTGCTTACTAGTGCAAATGTCTTAACCACCAAGTTTGCTGGTATCAGGTAGCTGGCTCCAATCCGATAAGTAGACAATGAGATTTATTGGTTTGCATTGGGGTTGTTGAATTTTCACTAGAGTTCGGAAGGTACAGTCTACAGCAGTAACTTAGGTCTGCTGTTACAGTGTATGGTAGTTTTAAGCAAAGAACACACTTCTTCACTAACAACTTTGGGAATCTTCACTGTGATCCCCTTTACTTTGTTTACTCCGTCTTACTTTGTGACAGTAGAAGAACTGGCCTTCCACGGAGAAGCAGACATCAGCAAAGGGTGACCGCTCTGGCACCTCACCGCAAAATGGCAAGATACCTGGTCCATAAAACTAAATGTATCGATGCAAACAAAATAAGGCAAGTGTTGAAGAAAAACCAATCACCAATTAAAGACTTGAATTGGGAAACCACTTCAATTAAGCAAAACGGACACAGAGGTGGGTAACAGAGAATGACCAGAGTGATGTCTGATCTGCTCAGTTTGTAAGAGTGCACATGAAAAAGCATCGGGTGAAAGCAAGCTGAAAATCCTGATTCCCTTCCCCAAAGTGTGAGCAAATCTAGGTGTTCTATTTTCAAGTCCTGGGAGAAATCCACAAGGTCAAGTCATACAGCTAACACTTTCAAAACTAGTACATTTTTCCCTAATCAACCAAGTAAAGACAAAGCCATCAGAGATACTTTTGCTTCAATTACAGGTCCAGTAACAAACCTTTTATGATATGCAGAAGGTAGATGTTGCCCAGATAATTTCTGGAGGCCAAGGATGAATCAGATTGAATAGATACATATTTGTGGTTCAGGCTACTGAAAGTAACTTAACAATTTGATCGGGGCCTGGGTACATTCCAATGTCTTATTTGTAAAGGATGTCCCCATCTCCACTTCGTAGCAGTGGACTTACTTGACAAAAGGCAGATGGCACAGCCATGTCGGCTAGAGACTGCAGATCATCATGTAGGAGCGTGGAGTCCTGTGATGGCTCAATGGTCACTATGGAAACCTGCGTGCCTGGTTTCTGAGGGACTGTAGATACAGATGGAGGGAAGCAGATTTCGGTGAGAAGAATGGAATGAGCGTACTGATGAGTGGGGCAGTGAGATTATGTTTCCAGGGTCCCTCACCCCCCTGGGACTACGCATACTGCTGAGAGGCCCATTTAGCACGGCTAGAGGGGTGTTTGAAAAAAAAATGAAATGAAACACACTCATGGAAAAAAAAATTGATAATTTACAATTTTTAAAACCTGTGTTTACTTTTTAACTTTTAGAACCTGTTTTTACAATGTTCACCTTTTGAAGGCATGTTTCCATAGGGATGAAATATATGCTTGGCTGGTCACTTTTGGCTCTATCCATTATCAGCATCCATACTTCTGATCCAGTGTTAAACATTCATTTCAGCACCAAGTATGTCGTCGTTCCGTTAAGTAAGTTATCAATACTACCAGTTGACTTTATATCTTAAAACAGATGGTACATTGGTGTGTTTCCTTGCACCATTTTTGAGGGCGCACATTTATACAAACAAACTTTGAATGAACAGGGTACCCTTTCGGAGGGCTTACCGTATTGCAAGATTGCCTGTAGTTTACTCTCTAGTTGTCCTAGTAACTCAGTCATCTGACACTGCTTAGCAAAGCGTTGGCAATCCTCATAACAATCTAGATGTACCTCCAGGTAGCCTACGGCAATATGGCCAGATGTGAATTAGAAACCATCTTTATCCCGATTAAATTTTAGCAATACAATTGTGTGGTATTAATAAAAGCAAGTAATTTGCACTTGTTGTATTTTGGAGTTTTTTTTTATTAGTTTGACTTCCTCACACCAATGCTTGCTTGCACTAGCCACGGATGTGCCCCTCCCATTTTTTCAACGGGGGGGCGTGGCCCTTTCCCCAATTTTAGCAAGTCCTGTAATGGGGTGGGCCTTAAAAGATTGGTCTTTTAATGGATAATGCCACAAAGTCTCACAACTGGCGTCCCACTTTAGAAATCATCCCGCTACCATTGCTTGCTTGACTTTCACCCAAAATGGCTACTTGACTCATACTTTGCAACTCATAATTTTGTTTGTAAGTCAACAATGAAAAGTCTACCCACCTGTGTAAATATACTGTAATATGGCCCTGAATGCCTGCCGCCGGACCTAAACAAAGCAAAATGACCAAGAAAATGTTTCAATTTTACATTCCGCATTCACGATCAATGAAAAAACAACAAGCAAATTCCTAATCTTTTTCAGTGAAATGTATTAATTGTTCAGGGAAAACATTTCTGAAAACGTTCTGATTATTTGTTGCTGAATTACACAACAATTTGATGCAGGTTAACTGCATCAGCAGCCAACATGACAAGATCTTATGCAATGGCACACGACTTCACTTATTCCACAATGAGTCAAGGCATAAGTTCTACAGCAAATTATGACACATTTACAGCACAGTATGAGTGTTTAGCATATACTTCCCCACAGTTTTTGACAATTTGAAGTAATTTGTGGATTTCTCCATTTTTCAACCTGAACTTAATCTCACTCATGTATTGGACCTCCGTCTACTTCACAGTGACTGTTAGCTCCCCCCCAAATGCAAATATGCTTATGTAGGGACTTCACAAGAGAAAGCTCTAAATGCGCGTAGGTGTCTTGTCTATGACAAATGTTGTCAAACAGCACAATGATATCAGCGATCCCTTTTGCATGTATAAAGGCGGTAGTCATGCCTCCATCTTTGGTCCAACTTCTAGGACCCCTTATGTCGCACCTACCATTGTGTGCTTGATGTTGATGGTGCTCTTGTGCTTCCATTTTGTCTCCAGCATGTCGGCGAAGTAAGGGCTCCTGGCATGCAGGATGCAGCGGTGGGCTGGGAACACCTCCTCATGTACAACAAAGACAATATCATCGTAACAGCTGCCCTCTAGTAACCTGCCATTGTCAGATTGGAACAAAGCGGCAATACAGAACAGAAACAGTTGCAACCAACAACTATCTGTGTTTTTTCAATAATCATATCACACACGTATAATTAAATTCAAAGTAAATCTGACTTTTAATCCCAACTAAAAGCAGCTGTTTCGAATGTACACAATTTCTTTTGATTTTTTATATTAAAAACCCCGAGGGGTGTTTTGTTTACAATGACCCAAAAATTAGTTGGATATGTTTGCCTGTTGCATCAGATATGCATAAATCTTACCAAAATGAGTGTGAGCAGATGTGAGATGAAAATAAAGAGTTAAGTGTGAGCGAAGTGGTCGAAAACCTTCCACAACAGGCAGTTTGATGCAATTACATTTTGTATAAAGCTGGTTGCTAGTATCGACCATATTTACCTTCGCAGAAATTCCTGGAAGCCATCCCGTCTTGCCTTCCCAGTCTTGACGACCTTCCTCGACTTCAGCATGTCTCTGATCTCGTCTGTGAGGGCGCCATACAGGCAGCGCTCCCCGTCAAACGTTTTGGCTTCACACTGCGCCCCTTTGGAAGAAAATTAAGGCCTGAAAACATCATTCAATGATCCACACGTCACAGTTCATCTTCATCACTTCACTGCGTCAGTGCCTGGGTACTTTTTTAGTAGGGGTTGGGGTTTTGCTTCCGTCTGGCCCATGATAGTTATTTGCTTACATCTGGAAATATCTCCAGTGTCTTTTTTCTGATAGAGTACATACATTGTAATACTACAAATCCAAGTTTCTGCAGGGGCTTTACATGTAAGTCACCACACGTGCAGATTTGAACATCTCAACATCCCATATTTGAAAAATAAATTCTGAATCCAGTAGTGTGGTCCATATTGTTTGGTTTTGAATGGCCAGCATGCTGCAGGGTATAAAATTTTCTTCTGCAGTGTCAATGTCTTGGTTCCAACCCTGGACTAAGAGCTGCTATATAGATTACAATATTAACAAGACTTGTGCATTTTAGTTTTCTCTTAATTTTGCCGGAAACACCATCATTATGGCAACCCTGAACTTCAGCACATTCTGTGGCAGTAAATTTTTTTAACTGGGCTGGCTGTAGACCTTTTTTGCAAGCAATACTCAGATTTGTCAAACTATTTGGTGGGGGTTGGTAGGGGAAACACAGAATACATTATTACCATTCTCCAGCAGGTAGCTAACTACTTCTTTGTGACCACACAGGCAAGCATAATATCTGATAAAATATTGAGGAAAAAAATGACAAAATGTAGTCGTAACAAATAAGAAGGGACATCATTTACAGAAAGCTTCATCAAAAACTTGAGAGATAACACTCCCATCCGGGCAAGAAGGAAAGAAATTTCCCCCAAAGTGCTGTGTACACATGTACTTTCCAAAAGGTCATGCATTTCTGACTCTGTTACTGCAAACTACAGTCTATAACGAACTGAGACTTTTCACAATCACAACATCGAAAACTGAGCGGTTCCCAAGAAAATGTAAAACAATTAACTCACAACAAAGTGCTGTCCCATTTATCCCTTATGTTCACTTCAACTTCTTTTGTCTCCACCAGGTACCTGTATATGCCATTAAAAATGGCAGGAAAATAATGGCGGAGTTACATTAAATCGAGGCTGGGTCAAACTGGGCATTCAGCAGTACGAGCGTACAGTACATATGGTGCTTTCATTTGCAGATACACTGAGACCTACATGTATTCTCCTTCAGTTTTTGTTCAAAAGAGCTTTTTGACGCAAAACACAGTAAAGGGACCAACTCACGTTACCAGTGTTTCCCCTATGGTTATACCTTTTTCAATGCTTCCAAACATTTTACAATTGCTAATAGGCATGCAAAGTGGAGTTGGAATATAAGAGGAGAACATTTAATGTTCTTTCAAACGTGTTGTTCCCTTTTGCAGTCAAAAATAGAAGGAAAAAGATTTGTCTGTCAGTTTTGACATTCAAATGGACATTGATTTTCATTTCAAAACAGAAAATCACTCTTCAGTCTTAGTCCACTTACAGCCTCTACACTGCTACACATGAAGAACAGGATGTATAGTAGACCCTGGACTTCAGTCATGGCAAAAATGTGAAACCATCAGGGAAAAGCTATTCATGTGATGGTAACTTATCGGCCCCCTTTACTATGCTTTGTGCCATTTACGTGAAATAAGGATGTCCCAAAGGCAAGTAGTTGGTCACTGGATGTCCCCAATGGAAACGCTATGCTAAATCCCCATCACATCTCTTGCCCCAATGGGTCCCGAGTGGGACCAAGAGAGGGCGCAATTTTCCTAGCAATGGATCCGGTGACCACTTTGGAGGGAACTGCTTAATTCACTGATTTGTGAATGACTAGGAAATGCATGCTTTGCATGCGTGCCGCTACAAACAACACACACACTCCCCACCAACATGGCTCTTTTCAACCGATGAAGGAGTGCTTCTGCTCAAGGTAGATACATTTAAGTGAATCTGTGTTATCATTTGATGGCTTTGCTATGATCACTTGTGAAAGTTTTACTGAGGGAATCAACCTATACCTGGCTGGTCTTAAATATTTACGACTAGATCAGGAGAATGGATGCTGATTAATGACTCGAGCCAAAGACCAGGGACATTATCAGTGTCCATTGTCTAAACTATCTCAGGTAGAGAGGACTGAAGTGTGACGTCATTGTGAATCAGGATGTGTAGTGTCAATAAGTGGAGTACGCGAGTGTGTTGGTTCACGCGTTGGTTCTTGAGCTAATGCCTTTTACATGCATACACATAATTGTGTGTGTGGCAAATTCACTTCGGTACTTTATAATGAATTGTCAATCATGGAATGCAAGGAATGGGTTTGTCCAATCAGTTGATCGCCTGGCAATAGATCACAGGGCAACATCTTGATGACCAATTGCATTGTGGACATTTTGGGAATAATTCCCAATTGGACATCACAGGAATAATTCCCCACAGGACATCACAATTTTCAAATATCACAGAAAACAACAAGGGGCACTTGTAATTCTCGGGAGATTTTAGTGATAAAATCGGGGTTGATGAGAAACCAGGAATTCTTTTTGTGTGGCCTAATGGCAGAGAATGTTTTTTCCAGACAATCATCCCACAGCACAGATCCAACAATGGTAACTGACACGCATGCATGTACATGTACATACTGTAGTCTCGACAGGTCACCGGTTTTGCAGCACAGGAATGCCTCGCTCCTATCACTTCGTCTGTGGTAAGTAGCCATGACGACAAGGAATACATCCAAGCACCTGAATCACCGAGATGAAAAGTCAGATATAGACACTCCACACTGACGGTGAATATTTCAGTCTTAATGCAGCTTAACTGATCCAAATCCAAGTGAAATGTGATTGATAGTTCACCTTTATGTGATTTACAACAGGACACATATATATTTTCCAATTTCAGCTTTTAATCTGGACACGCAGGATTGTCAAAAGCACCAACGTCATGTTTCCGGGTTCTAGATTGGTTTTACCAGTTCATGAGTGGGTCAAAACGTTGTCATGTAGAAAAAAACTATCAAGCAGGAAATCAACTTTTTAGCCAGAACCAACCTACACACAGCAAAATGTGTTAAAATTCAATTCACATACAACATAATTCTGATAAAAAAAAAAATTAGCACAATGGCAGAACACCCCACCACTCGCATCGTATAATAGTCAGCTACAAGGTTAAAATTCTATGCTTGACTGCCCTTGGTAAACATTCTAAGTGCTACCAAATGTGCACACACCATGCTTCACTGCACTCATACTTCCACTTCGTAGTCACATCGATCATAGCCATCAATGGACGTTGGTTTGAACTTTCAGTCACTTTTTTCAATGATCCCCACTCAGTTTATGTTGCTGTGCTCTCAGCATGATCCCCATTCATTTTGTATAGGCCTACATTCAGTCTTTGGCAATTTCTTCATAACTGGAAATCTAAAAGTCATTTTGATTTGATAGACATTTGATGCAAGAGTTTATAGGCCCTATGATAGTATAGAATGAAAAAGTACCTGGAATAACATGCTGTGAGTGTTTTGTCATCCTTTGTATTTTGTTAGTTTTCTGGATCCCATGATTTTTATAAAGCATCCAAACATGTCAAAAATCTGGCTGAAATTTTATACAAGTTAAAGGAATTTCTGAAAACTGCATAAAGTCATCAGCATAAAACCCTTGCATTTTCAAACACAACTCGTCAGAAAATAAAACCTTTCACTAGACTTTTTCAAATGAGGGAGGTTTTCACTTGAAGTGATACCAGGAAAACGACTGTATAATGCAAACACCCCATGGGCTATGACGGGCAAGACGCCGGGCATGCCGGGTCCGGATCCACGGTTCAACCTCCATTGACCGTGTTGACTGCTTTACTTAGTACTAGTCTTCATCAGCTGAGCTGACATCCGGGAAAAATAATATGAAATGAATTTATAATATGATGAGAACCTAGTAAACGATATCAAACACACATTACCTGTCCTTAAAATGTTGAAAAACCAGGGTAAAATTGCCGAATAGCAGTAACGCACGGTCACCGTTGACTGATGCCTGGATTGGTCTGTATGGAGAGCTTAATAGTTTAAACCATATTTTTTATAGTTTGCTTTATTTCCTAGCTTAAACGTAATTTTATCCAACTAAATTTTCATAAAATACATTTTTCTTCCATAAAATTCTCAAAATTATAATCTTTATCTATTTGCTTGGATAAAGTATATAAAAGTTTATTACAAGTTTATATACAAGTTTAATATTGCTCGTTTTATTTTTGTAAGTCTTGGCACTTTATACAAGTTAACAGATTTCATTATAGTCTGGTGCAATGTTATTGTGCTA
The DNA here is from genome assembly GCF_054643075.1 of Acanthaster planci. Classification (NCBI taxonomy): domain Eukaryota; kingdom Metazoa; phylum Echinodermata; class Asteroidea; order Valvatida; family Acanthasteridae; genus Acanthaster; species Acanthaster planci. The sequence goes on along the minus strand of NC_141780.1, from coordinate 14,168,962 downwards.
TTCATTGTGCAAAACTGCATTCAGGGTCTGGAGTTCATAGTGCTACAGTAGTGAGAGTTGATCCAGTAGTTGATTTGGCAAAAAGTGTCCAACACCCTGACAATGTGGTTAATATTATTGTCATTTATCTGCATTCTTGTAATTTTTACCACACTGTGGTATATAATAGTGAATACGTGGTATAGGACTTCAACCAAAGAAAGAATCGTGATACTGACTAAATTTCCCAAGCCAGGCGTAGTCAAAACTCGACTCATTTGCGCACTCGGAGAGGCAGGTGCCGCTCGTGCGCAGCTTTACATGGTTTGTAGATTTCGCTTAACAGTTAGTAACCACAGTAACAATCTGAGTAACACAGCTTCCAGGATACATACCACTGTTCCTCTACGATATGCAATGATCCATTGAATTTTCACTGTCAGTAATAAAAACAGCCATCAGCGAGAGCACAGCTTCTAGACTGAGTTCTTGTCATGCTTTTTATTTAGTCGTGCTAGTGTCAATGCTATGCCCCAGCTATGGCCTTGGCCCCAACTGTACTTGTTCCGTAGTTGGGACTGGCTCAACAAATAGTTGGGACCAGCCCAACTATAGATGGGACAGACCCAAGTATACACATAGTTTGGGCCATGGCCATAGTTAGGGCATAACATTGACATGACAAATTCCAATGATATTGTTACATGTATTTTATAGTGAAAATGGCTCTGCCAGAATGCTTTGGTCCCATTGCATACATTGTGTACCGATCATGCAATGCTACATTCTTGATTTGACATGAAACACATTTCTTTCTCCTGTTATAGTCAGATCGCATATTTGATGTCGTGGCAGAATTTCAGTGGCGCAGAAGTGATGTAACAGTTGAGGTTCAGTTGTGTGGTGGCTCACGTGAGCAGATCAAGTACTGGTTGGAGAGGAAGCCATTTCCAAGGCGACAGTTCAGGTGGTCTTTCCAGTGCGATGGCCACTTGGGGCTCAAGATGGCCAGTGCACTCAACAAGGCCTTCAATGAAGGAAGCGAATTGGCTGTTCTTGTAAGGGTTTTATTTTTTGTTTAGTCCTAAAAAGCCCTTTATTGTGGTCGTATTTTAAGTCCTAAAAGCCCTTTAAGGTGGCCCTGGAAGAAGTTCCACTCAAAGGCAGACCCAGAGCCAATTTTTTTTTGGGGGGGGGGAGGTGGGAGCAAATTCTTTTCATTGGCCTAAAAGTTTGGTAATTTTTGTGTAACCTTTCGTGACCTTTTTGAGGATTGTGGTTATATTTAGAGACTTTTTGCTTGCATGTTGAAGGAAAGGAAATGTAATAGACCAGAAAATTACCTTTCTCTCATAATTTAATTAAAAATTTTGTGAGGGGCTTAGGAAACAAGCTTTCCAGGTGGACACAGTGCCTCTTATTATCAATGTGTTTCAAATATTGTCAGAGTGAACTCTTTTTCAAAGAATGTAATTTACATATCTGACTGTCATTATTGAGTGCATAATGCCGTAGTGAGCAGTACTTTCTCAGCAGTTTTTCAATAAGCAAAGTTTCAGTTCATAATTGAAACAGAAACTCCTATAAATGGAATTGTGTCTGATTTGAATTGATATCTGCTTGATATCACAGCAACAGCGCCCTCTCTTTCATCCAGAAATCCATGGACAATTTTAAATTTTTAAAAAGGTGCATTTTTCAATACACTGAACTCCGGTCCAAAAGGATGATAAATTCTTTTCATACTTTGAAGAGGAGTATAAAATTGCACAACAAAGTGCCTGTAAGAAAACATCACTGCTTTAACCCTTTAATTCAGTGGTTTTATACGTAATACATGTATATTACTTTTCAGATTGGCAGTGACGTCCCCTCGAACAGTGCTGACATCCTGGACACTGCCTTGTCAAAGCTCCGCAGCCCTGACTGTGAGATGATCCTTGGACAAGCCAAGGATGGCGGCTACTACCTTGTGGGCTTGAGGAGGGAAGTCAAAGAGAGATTAGGTTTGATACATTCATCACACAATTTGATAATATCATAAGTCTGAAAGTTTTGGCTGAGGCTAGGGAACAACGTGCACTTAGGAAGCTACTAACTGGTGACTGCAGCTGCTTTCCATAGGCCTCTGTGTTATTGTCAGTCGCAGCCATAACTTGTGGACACATCCTCATCCTGTTTAAACAAGTGGGACTTGAGAATACAAGTTAAGGTGAGATTTATTATGTTAGGTGGCAAGTACATCATAGCCAGATGTGGAACTTGCCATAAATATCTATAAATACTGAAGACGTTACAAAAAATTGGATACAAAAAAGATGTCCCATCATTGTCATGTAAGTTTGAAACGTAATTTCAGTGCAAAAATGCATGATTTAGTACGCAATTCTGTTCAATTCAGTTCATCGCGTGCTATGGCCCAACAGGCTTCACAGCTTAGTTTTGGGGGGCTAGAATAGATCAGGTTCAGGAATGTAATATTGTGTCCATCGCAGGGGTCCTGGACGGCATTTTTGAAGGCATTGAGTGGAGTACCCCCACTGTGTGCCAGCGACAGGTGGAGGTGGCTGCTCTGCTGGGCGTCAAGGTGCAGCTTTTACCCCAGATACTGCAAGATGTGGTGAGGCTCCAAGTTCCAACCCAACAGAAATCCTGTCGATTTGGCTAGATTTAGTGAGGAAAGAAGTCATAGATTAGTGAAGTCATAGATTAGTGAAGTCCAGAATGAGGTATTTCATTACAGGCAGTATTTGAAATTTTGGTGTCAGTGTTGTGGCCCAGTCTTTCCCCAAGCCTCCAGGTTCATTGAAATTGAAGGTGGTGTAATTGAAATAAAGTGTGACCAGCAAAACTATGTTGACTTCATAATTTGAATGAATGAAACTGAATTTTGGATGCAGGTGTGAATCTACATCATTAAAGAAAAAGTTTGACATTTTTAGCATACGTCTTTGTCCAAACACTTGATTTCCTGCCAGTGACCAAAACTGAAAGAAATAGGCACTTTTCGCCTGAGCTCAGGGCATTTATTTGCTACAAGGTAACATAATTACTAGCTTTTGTGCTCAGTTTAATTAATGTTATTTTCAATATAGGACACCCCTGATGACTTACCAGAGTTTGAGAAGCATGTGGGTGTGAGAGTGGCCGATTTGAAGGCTCCTGTATTGTCAATAGTGATACCTGTTTTGAATGAGGAAGCCAATGTGGAGTGTGCTCTTCAGTCCATCAAGGAGGTTTGTATTTAAGGCTGTCTCCTACTGAGATTGGATCTATGGCTGTGGATCACCATAGTAGGTTATTTTGCCAACCCAAAGCCACTGCTGAAAGTGTTTGGGGTGTGAGAATTCAGTTTTTTTGGTTTAGATCCTTACTCCGATTTTCAGCCTGTTACAGAATTATAGGAATTCTTTAGATTTCAGCTTTTTGCCAGCTGTTTTTAGCTTTTTGTTTTTGTACGTGGCCACTCATGCCCCTGTTGGATACAGCTCATCTGTTGCTGAATCAAATGAAACAAATCAAACTCAAGCAGGAGTCTCAATCCATGAAAGTGGGAGCCATAACGTAGAAACATATAAGAAACATCATATGCTTGAATCAGCAACAAACAAATGTTTCATGGTTGGCCAAGTGTGCTAAATGGTATGTTTTTGGAATGCTAGATTTCGGGCAGTCAGATAGAGCAAACAACAGTGGAAGGGTTCTTTACTGTAAGTATGGATTTAGTGGGTTTGAATCCTTATCTCAATTGATTTGTTTACAATGCAGAACAGCTCCTGGATTGATTATATAGAGATCATTGTCTCAGATGGTGGAAGTATCGACAGCACTTTGGGAAAAGTTGAAGATTTTGCTGAGAAAAATCCAGACTTGAGAATCAAGATGGTGCGGGGAAGTAAAGGTCAGCTGGTAACATTACTGTGCATTTTACATTAAGTTTGGTAGTTTTTGAATACATTTGTGGGAAATTTCTGCCGAGATAAAAGATACTGGGTGACCGCAAATTCACGGGTGGAGCACAAATGCCTAAGCATCAGTGAGGTACAAGGTACTGGCTGAAAACCTCTTTTGCAGATTTGCTGTGTCCATGTGCTCCAACAAGTTAACCGTGGTTTGTTGAAACCAAGGAATCAGAAAAACATAGGTCAGAGAAGCTTTATGCACTGGTAGAACAGACTAATGTCTTAAGCTCCGCCCACTGGGCAGATGAGCAACAGTGCATGGCGTTCTCCAAGGCTGCACTGTGCATTCCACTTGTCTGCGTTTTGGGTAAATAAATGGTTGCTTGATGAGAATGACTAAAATGTTAACCAGGGGCCTTAACTGCTGAGCGCAGCTGACTAATGCTACAGTGAACTGATCAATGTTGTGCTGTATACGTGTCTTAGAAGTTGCTGATTGGACTCAGCAAAGGCAAGTACTTACATTGTAAAGGACTTTTCCATTTAGTGTTTTAATTAAGACCTGTCCAAGGCTTTCAAAGAAGCTGATTAATTGTTAATGAATGATTGTAATTTTTAGAGACACAAGTCATATAATATAGACTGTAAATATGTGATAGAGAAAAATGATGCTCATGTGTGTTTTGGAGATGAAATGGGCTTATTAACGGTGCAAATCTCACTGAGACCTTTCTGATATCCTGTCAATAATCACTTCTCCATTTAAAAATACTGCTTTTCACATTAATGTCCAAGAACTACAGTTAGAACCTTAACCCACTGGGATCGACTGACTGATTGATGTTCCATTCCATGAGCAATTATGTGAGGTCCCAGAATGGTCTCAGTTGCAGTACTGATGCTTTCAAGGGTCCTCTCCTTTCCATTGGGCTATTTTTTAACGTATAGTATCACAAATCAAGCCCTTTTCCAATCTGCACATAATCAGGGAGAGGTAAGCAGCTAAATGCTGGAGCCAGGGAGGCTACAGGAGTCAATCTCTTGTTTCTCCACGCTGACGGCAGGCTCCCGCGGGCGTTCGACCGGCATGTCTTACTGACGCTTGCCGAACCAGGAACTATCGCTGGGGCATTCAATTTGGGATGGGATGTTCTCCAGGAAGACCAAAGGTACAGTATGCGATAGACTGTTTTATTCGAGATCTGTTGCCTGCTTGTTTAGAAAGTGGATGTGATCATGTGAAACAATGATTCTTGCTTTTATAAGCTCACCTTTTAGTTTTGATCTAATTTAGGAGAAAGTGTTGTTGCTTGGACTAGCAAATTTTTTTAATTCAGTGCTTGGACAAGTGTACTGCCCGCTTTTGGGGAAGACTGATGACCAAGGAAGTAACTTGACGGGCTGAAGATTTTGGTTTTGTTAGGCTTTGATTGACTGTAATTTGGAGCTACCAGCTTGGCACAGCTTAGTTTCAGCCTAGATTGAGCAAAGTTTGAGTTTTCAAATTATTTGTGAAGACAAATGATGGTTTTCTTCTGGTTTTCTAGAAATGATTGCAGCTGGTTGGTTCAGGCACAACTTCGGCTCGGCCAATTAATGCGCCTAGCTAGCTACAAATTCACAGGTGAGAATGTGTAGGACTGAACAAATTAGTGGGCATCATATTTGAGATAACAAAAAGTACGGCGTGTAAAAATACTTCCTTCCCCACACAAAGGCAAGTACAGAAAGGAAGTTAGTAGTCAGGGTTTGAAAGCTCAGTTAGTATGGTTGTTGCCCCTGCAATCCAGATGTTGCTGGTCTTATTAAACCCTCCTGCATTCAATTTTCTAAGTTTGACTGAAAATTGTATTTTTTCCATTGATAGAAACTGCGTTTGGAGACCAAGGGCTGTTTATGTCGAGGCAAACATTTGACAAAGCGGGCCGGTTCCCTCCGTACAGGCTCATGGAAGACTATGAAATGGTTAGGTTTTGTATCTTCCAGTCCAGCATGTGGCATGGCCTTGTTTGAAATTTTGAGTTTCTGAAATGGCATCTTGCATGAATGAGATCCTTTGTCATGTTGCATCCCAGTACAATCAGATTTGAATAAGGCTGCATCCTAATCTTTTGTCTAGAGCTAGGTCTAGGTCTTCACTCCATTGGAAATGCGTGGAGACGCGTAGATAATAGACCTAGCCGTAGGTCTGGAAGCCCATTTCGGACATGGCCTAAGCCTTTTGCGAGTTAACTTTGACCCAAATCTGGTACACTGAGTTCTTTAAATTCATGTGAACATAACAACTTGAATTCTCCTCACTAAAACCACTGTTGCTTCACCTCGTGATTCGGGGCAAGCTTTTGCTTTGTTACATAAGAGATGCCTTGCAACAATACACTGTTCTCAATGGATAAGAACAGCACAAAGGAACCAGTCCATTCCAGAGATGGTGATCGCTATGCGAAAGCTTGCCATGAATCACGAGGTATAGCAACAGTGTCTTCAGTCTGGGGAATTCAAATCGTTTTGTTTAGGTGCAGTCAGATAACTCACTGCACCAAATTTTATTCAAATTTAAATTGCAAATGGCTTATTACTTTAGCTAGCTTGGTGGACAAGAAGATTACGACATTTGCAACCCTAAACTGCCAATTTGAATCTTTTGCTCTAAGTCAGCTCAGTGTGGAATGAAATTGTTTTCCACAGTTTTGAAAAAAATCTGTAATGATTCTGAACTTCTTATTTTATGTTGTCTGTGTGGAGTAAAAAGATCAGTCTTTTTCTGAAAGAACTTTTGACATGCCGGAAAATAAATTAACATAATGCTTTGAGACTACTTGCCGTGTAGTTCAAGGAAATCTAAAAATTCTCCCAAAACTTGATAAAAAGAACACTGTGTAGGTATTACAAAATGTGTGTCTAAATTTTTTTCTTCAGGCAATGAACCTCCAAAGGCATGGACATTTGAAGATAATTCAAGATGTTTTCATCATAGCCTCAGCTCGTCGCCTCATCAAGAAAGGAGTGTGGAAGGTATTGTCACAAACGTTGTCTGCATATGATAATACTACAGTACTCAATTTTTCTTTCTAAATCTATGTACATGTACTCAACACTGAAATCATCTATCCAGGATATTTAACGCTGCTGTTCCACTAGTCAATGAGCCATGTTAAAGTGAAGCCAGGTGGGCGCATTCATGTTTGTGCACAAACTTATAGAAAATATGAAATGTGGTACGGCTCTATAAGTACAGCTTTTTGTATGGCCATTTGCAAACCAGTGAACTATTGAAGTTGATATGCCCAAAACTGAAATGCACAATCAGTAACATGAGTGTTTCATTTTGAATCTAGTATCTGCTGTACTTGAGGGTTCACATTTTGCTTATGTTATTAAGAATTCATTCCTTCTAGTTTTGTTATGTTCTACAAACTTGCTCGTGACTTCAAAATGGCTGCACTGAGGATGGCTTAAGAGTTTCTCCGTAGGGAATAGAAATGTTGAGTTGGTTCTCTAGTATAAGCAATTATGGGTTAACCTTATGCAAAGTGTTTGGATAGCATAACTATTCTTTTGAAAATTCCTCACTGAAGGTGCCCCTTTTTGTGTGTTTTACAATGCAAGGTTGCACTCATCAACTGCCTTCTGATCCTGGGATATCACATCAGTGTGCATCCAGATACATTGGCACGTTTCTATTATGGCTGACCTGTGGATTGCCATGGTGATGATGGGGGCACAATCGTTGCTGCTTTTATTCTGAAATAGATCAGTATATAGTTAATTGAATGCTATTTTTCCAAATGCAGTGAATGTATCAGTATATAGTTGAGTACTATTCTTCCAAATGCAGCTATTATACCAGTATATAGTCGAGCACTATTCTTCCAAATGCAGCTATTATATCAGTATATAGTCGAGCACTATTCTCCCAAATGCAGCTATTTTACCAGTATATAGTCGAGCACTATTCTTCCAAATGTAGCTATTATACCAGTATATAGTCGAGTGCTATTCTTCCAAATGTAGCTATTATATCACTATAAAGTTGAGCACTATTCTTTTAAATGTAGCTAATACGTGCTATGCTTCCAAATGCAACTGCTGTTTGTTTATATATGTGACCCGTCATGAGAGTAAAGTCGTACTGCTCTTCCCTATTTTGACAGTTCACAGTCAAATATTGAAGTGGAGGTCAATTTTTGGGTTTCATAATATTTGGAAAGAGTAACCCGCCTATTTAATTCCAAATATTTCACATGCTCATATATATCTAAAAATGTCATTTTCTCAGCAATTTTGACAATAGCATTATTCATACATGGTCAGAAATGTTGAAACTATGTCAGGCACAAGTGCACAAAGCTGATGCTGAAACATGGTCATCACGTGGGATTTACAAATGTTTTGGCTAGTGCGCAAAATATGTGTGTGTGAGCTGGACATGTCAAGATGTCGTGCATGCGTAATTTCCTCAGTGTCCGATCATCAGGCTCAATACTTCAAATTTTACTCCAAAAGTTTGGACTAGCTACAATGCCCTTGATCATAAAGCTGTGAGTTTCTTTTATTTTGGACAGAGGTGTGTTATACAATGGACTATATAAATCAGTCACTGATGCACATCTATGCCCCCCTGCCTGTGAGAGACCAGAAGGGGGGGTCCTCTTTCCCGAGGCTAAATGCCTCTTCTGGTCACTCACAGTCCCTCAGGGTGCACAACATGCTTTCACTTCAATGCCCCCCCAAAAGAAGGGAAACAGTTTGGGAGTTCATTCCTGCCCCTGTAATGGATATGTCTCTGGTACCTATTTCCAATAGAGGTTGTGTTGTGGCAGCCATTTCTCCAGTAACTGCTTTTATTACGGAGGGTAGCGCAAAAGGTCTTCTCATGTGTATCCCTGTGGAACAAAAGCTCTTAATACCAGAAAAATGGCTGCCATGCACAACCTTAATCCAATCCTAACCGTAGGTCAGTGTTGGACTGCCCAGCTAACCTGATATAGGAAAGGGCAAAACCAAAAGTTGCAGTTGCTTGTAAATATAGTGTTACAGCAAGATATGTGTCCAAGTGCACGTGGTCATGAATAAAAGCTTAAGCGATGACAGCAACTGGTTAATTTGTATGTGTCCATTGTGTTCATGGACAAGTTTGGTTTATTTTTTCCTGTTTGCAACTCTATGACACTTGCTGCAGCTGGCCGTGATCAGGTTTTATTTTGTAGAGATGTTTCAGAGTACTGATCAAGGTTCTGGGTTTTTTTTTTTAGCTTATTCACAGCCATCCGTCATGATAAAGTTTTCCACATCTTGAAGCAAAGTCGCAGCATATCCAGATTGTGGTTGACAATTGTACTGAAATATGCACTTTAAAATGAGCTGTTTGGGCATTAAACAAATGATTTGAGTTTCAAGTTACAGTACACAGGTTCTAAGAAAGAACACACTTGAACAATTTTCATGTAGGTTTTTGCATTTTTACTAAGCTCTTCTGTTATCTTACAGTAATATACAATGCTTTGAACAGAAAACTCCACTCTTTCCAAAGAATAAAAACATGACCTTTCTTCAGACAGCCTGTGCACAGTAAAGAAGAGCACACATGAACATGCCAAAGCAGTGTGACTTTGGAAATCAATTAAAAATGACACAGAGACATTCAAACTTAAAGTTGGGTGAAACTGGACTTTCTGTGGCCATGTTAAAGAAACAAAGCATGTTCTGACTTCAGTGGCAAAGGGAGACTTTGAGAGGCTTGGTGGCGACAAATATACCGGTCCTTTTTACCAGTTCTGAGCACGTGCGCGTTGTTCTGAGTATGCGTGTATAGTTCTGGGCAATACTTTGAAAAAGGACTGGTTTGTGTGCTGCCACCAGTGTCTCAGAGTCACCCATTGAGAAAATTGTTTGGAAAATATACCGATACTGGCTATTTGGAGACTGATTGGCCCAGGTGTTGGCTAATATAAAAGGCCAGTTCTTACTTCAGGCAAATGCAAAAAGCGAAACAAATTTGATATGACGAAATGTTTGAAGTGAAATTTGCTGGAGTTGACGTGTTCAACTTTTGCAAGTTGGTAGAGCAAATATTTGCTTGGACATCAGAATTTTGCATTTGTGTTCACTTTTGTGGCATGTACGAACTGGCCTTGAAGGTAAAGTTTTCCAGTCAATGGGACCAATCATGGAATTCTTTTGGCACTTGGACCAATCAGCTGCGGTAGTTGTGAATCTGTAGGAGAAACTGTGTTTAATACATAATATACGGAATAAAAGAAAGTAATCAAAAAGATTACAATCAATACTGAGTGGGAATTGTGTTCCGAGCCACAGACTTAACGGCACTGTTAGTTTCTGTTGGACTTTATCTTAGGGTAGGGGAACCTTAGCTAACATGAGAAACGAGAGGGATGGACACTGTCCTTATACTCCCAAAATGAGGTGCAGATGGACGCAATCATCAATACTGGGATTTGTATCCAATGTTGGAAGGTGAAATGACAGGTACACAACCTCACATAGGAAAAACAAAAAAAACCTTCACCTACTGACAATGAACCCCCCCATGGTCACTCAGCATGTGAAGCAATACACAGTATGATCACAAACAGTTGAACTTGGATGCCATACTCTATCTGTGTTAAGGCTACAGCTTGAAAAAACAACTGCCAAAGGCATACCATTTGCATTGTCTCTTATTACAAGCTTTTATCAAATGGATTTTAGTGACTATAGAATTAAACTGTTTGCAAGAAAAAGGTGATCATTTTTGTGGTAACATTCCTATTTCATATAAATATATACTACAGTCAAGATTTACAAAAAATCTCTCATACCAAGGCCTTGAAGTTTAAAAAACAAATATTAGTTATAAATATGAACATTAACAATCTTTGGTTCAATTGACATGATAGGTGTAGTTTTTAGTAGTATTGGAAATTTCATGTTAAAAATGGGGAATATTGAAATTGTGTACCATGACATCTTTACAAGTTGATGAGGTTTATCAAATGGAAACAAAAATTTCTGATGAAAAATGAGTTTTCATCAGAATATGTGAGGGAAGAGGAATCACTATTAAATGCAGCGATTCACATAAAGAGAACTGAAAAACGGTTGAACCCAATTTACCAATTTTATGTTCTTTATAAGTTCTTTGTGGATCCTCGAAAAAAGGAAATCCTCTCAAAACTAGGAAACTGTTTTCCACACTGATGTGAATTCAAAGTGCTTTATCAGTCACTTTTTTTTAAGATCGACTTGTTCACTGACCACTGCAATGACACATGAATGGATAAAACCTTGTACAAAAACCCTGTAGTTCCAATTTCACCGTTACGGTAGCTTTTTTTGTCTTCAACACTGGAAACCAACATTTTTAACTTTTTTTTCTGTGCAGATCATCGTCAAGAGCACACACTGATTTCATGTGTGAACCACATGTAATAATGCAAAATTGTTAATTTGCCTTTTCTTCTTTGCAGAAATTTCAATAAGAATGACATGGGTGACATAACAGGTTTAAAAGATGTGTAGAAAGTAACTATTTCACCTGAAACTGTCTTTTTTTCTATACTCATGTGACTGATCATGAGAACATTTTACAAAACCAGGCAATTTGACGTGTGACTGAAGCTTCTGACCTTTGCAAAGCCATCTGCACCGTCTCAAGGGGGCGTGAAGTGTAAATCGCTTGTGTCAAAGCTATGGTTTTCATTGCCTATTTTGAATTTTAGGCTACCCTCAGTCCAAATACAGTAAGTTCACAGGATCCTGCTTTGAACAAATCCATCATGTATGTGCACATTTAAATTTATTGTGACCTCAAGTTCCAGCCATGCCCGTGCTGCTGGTTACAGATGAGACCAATGCTCTTTTGTTAACAGGTCAATACCTGTCAGCTGACTTGTGAAGTACATATGTACTGATTGGTCACATGGAGTCAAAATGCTAATGCCTTGCACAATTAATAGCAGAATATGGATGCCATTCCCTTAAAACAATTCTCAAAGCCACTTCTGTATCGAGTATTCAACTAAGCCTGATCAACACAGAGAAAGACAAGTCACCAGGCTGTTTCATGACTAAGACTGCAGAATTATTTATTTATTTTTAATATCATCATCCATTTCTTCGGGTAACAAAAGAACAGACTATGTGCCACACACTTCCCAAAGATTATAACATACAAATCACCTTTAACCCTGGAAGCCTCCATCTAGTGCAGAAGGGTCCAAAAAGAATTGCAGATGTGGAAAAGCAGTTTAATAATGGAATTTGTCGTTTTGAGCCTTGCCAATTCTGGTATTTCAAAACAAATAAAAAGTATGTCAAACATTTGAAGTTGCCATGTATGCTTTCACTCCGATTTCTGGATTCAAATATATGGTTCAGAATGATAGAAATGACAGTCATATAAAAAGAACAGCCAAAATGAATGTCCAACCCTCCCTCTCCAAAACCCAACCCCACCCACAAAATCCATAGCTGAAGATCATTTTGGCAATGCCTAGTACCAACAGTGAAACGTGGACATGATCAGAAACCCTAAAAGACATCAATGCAAAGTCTTACGTTTATCAAGTTTGCTTCATCCACCTCAGTAGTAAAACCTGTGCATTATGTACAGCAGCGAGGCCATCTGCAGTTTGTTTTCAGATGGGTACAATGCTTCAGACAAAAGACGGCTATCAAAATTTCTCCCACTTTCAACTAGGGCGTCGGTATCAAAAATCCTGTTTTTGGCACACATAAACTAGTCAAGTACAAATGTACACTTCAGTGAATGTTTACATCAAGTTGAGAAAAATCTTGTTTACAAGGGTTAAGTACAGGGTGAAAATGAAAGGGAATGAGGAACCCGCTGACTTATGAATTAATTGTTTGACAAAGTTACGAACAATCCCATCCAGGAAGGATTACACTGAAGACAGTCAAGGTAAAAATGTATATCAGTTCAAAGAAATGAGCAGCAAAAGTGAGCGTTCACAGGGAATACCTGTACACAATTACTCCTTAACATTCAGCACAATTTTTTTTAGGATAAGTCAAATGCTCCTTTTAGACAGGAGTGGGGTAAAGGGTTGGGTAAAAAAACAGCCAATGCAGAGTACAATCTTGTTTCAACAGCTGATGAAACATGACTGTAAGATAGTGATTGAGGTATTGAGATTTCATCCAGAATGCCCTCAAAAATACTTTGCCATTACAGGCTGAATACAGTTACGAGTTGACACCAAATTGTGCTTCAAAGATGCTCGGTCTGGAAAGATTCCACTGGCTTAACCCTATCCATGCTAATGCAATGGAATCTACATGTACCAGTGATGCAAAGGTGGTGTCCAATGTTGCATTTAGTGGTGAACGCAAGTGGCAGAGAACACTGTGTCGCTTGATAGAGCCTAGGCCGGTGTGGATCCAGGGCACATTTCAGTTTTGCTGCACTCTCTGCATTTATCAAAGAACCTGATGGGGAGGGTGTAGGGTAAAAGCTTTAAGGTTCAACTTAACTGCCTTTGCTTTCCTTAGCTGGAGCAAAGTGTGACTTCAACTCGGGAAAAAGGGGACCCGACAATGCTAGGAACCGCAATGAAGATTACTTGGACCACACAAAAGAGCATTATTATTTTTGAGGACACCCTAAATGCAAAAATGCATCAACTTGTGATCTATCAATATCACCTGAAACAGAAGCTTCTATTTTAAACTAAAAAAGAAATAAAAAATACATTTTAAAACAACTGAATATGATTTCAAAAATCATGACAAAACTCTTAGTACATTTAGAGGAACGACAGTTCTTTTTTAATATATATATAAACACATGAAGGGGTGGGATGCAAAAACATACCTTTTCTTTTCAAAGTAATATATTATTTACAATCTTTCTATACAATACAAAGGAACAGAAATCCAATTATTATTTGACTCCGTTGGGCAGCGGGCTAATTTGAGAGGCAGAAAAATCAGAAATAGCATTGCCAGGACTCGGCGTACAAACATTTAACACACCTTTTTTTGTGGGGGGGGGGGGAGGTTGCAGCCACATTGTACAAATACTGGCTACTTCAAAGATGGTATGGTAAAACTAGTCTCTAAAGGTGCATTTCACTTTCTGGAGGTGAAGCCTACAGAAAATGGAATGCTCAATGGATCATTAAGAAAGGCTAGTGTTTCTAGTGAGAGATATGAGAGAAGTGGGGTTCAAAGAAAGATAAAAGCAGTGATGTCTCCAGCCTCGGCTAACAGCTCGGCACAAGGCAATGCTTACATTCAATAATACCGTATCAACTCCCACCCCCTTTAAAAAAAGGGCGTGTCCTGAGGAGAACAGATAAGGAGACGTCACAACACAAGGGTTCAGGCTCAAGTTGTGTCGCCTCAGTTAAATAAATAAATTCCCCTCAGGAAAAAACCAGAGTCCGGGAAATGCCATCAACACCAGAACTAGTCCCACAATGCATCACATTTTTACCAGCACCGAATGAGAACTGTTTCAGGGGAGATACACCAAATTTCACTTACCCAAGATCTTTCAAATTGTTTACTAATGATAAACATTCATCTAACATTTAATCCTTGTGACCATTGAAATAATGTGATGCATCGTTAGACGGCAGAAGCAGTGCCTGATTCCATAGTTGCTTAGAAATTGGAAAATAAAATAAAATTTCTGCCGCAATTTTTCTTTGTTCCATTAATACACAGCTCCTCAATGGTAACATAATAATAATATTAAAATAACTGCTATCTACACATTGCTAGGTGGCGCTGTTCTGTTCTGGGGCCGACGCACCTTCAGTGAGGGTGCTTTATGGTGCGACGAGGGCGATGTTGATTTCGTCTTGTGGGCAGGGGATAGGTGGGTGGAGGGGTTGGGGATGGACGGTGCGTTGCGACACTTCTTGCCCGCGAGGTGGTTGCGACAGTGGGTGCAGGGGGGAGAGGTGTGCATGCGGGCAGTCTCTGTGGAGGTAGGGTTCTCGTACAGATTGACAGGGACCAGCTGCTGTGGGGTACCAGTCCCTGTGTGATGACTGCTCCGCGGTAGCGTGTGCGGGTGGAGATGCCTGCCACATCCTGGTTGATCTGAAAAAATCATTTAAACAAAATGGACTCTCTCTCATTAAAATCTGTGTCTACAGTGTTGTGTCATCACAAAAATCCCAAAAATGCATTTAGGGCAAGTCTGAGCAATGACAATTTGTCGACCCCCAGGCCAATTTTCCCTGGTAACCTGTGCACAAAATATGTCCTCGGTACCAGGCAAAATCAACCAGTGGTTGACAAATGGTCATCCCAAACCTGCCCTTAGATTCAGGAAAGACACATTCTGATGGATTTTTTCCCTTAAGGGAAGGATGGGTGGACAGATTACAGCTGGGCAACTTAACATTGTCAACTATGAATGAGGAGAATCTGAAAACATCCTCTGCAGACCTGAGCCAGAGCCTTTCTTACCTTTTTGACATGGTGTGTATCCCCGCGAGTGCCATCCCAGTGAAGCGCTCCTAGGGCTCTGGACCTGCCCCCTACAAACGCCCTCCACCTCGGGCGACCCCGGGGGTACGGACGGGTGGAAGAGCCGCGGTAACGTCCCATCCAGGACGTCGGGGGACATCCTCTCCGTGCTGCCCTGCCTTTCCCTTGACGGCCTGCTGCAGTGCTTGGGACTGGAGACGGCTCGGTCAGTGGACTCTTGGGCGAGGCAGCACTCAGCCGGGCACTCGCTGTGCTCTGTGCAGCTCTCCGGGTCTGTATCAAGATCCCTGTCATAGTGTAGGTGCTGGGGGGTGTCTAGTACACTATCCCCTGGGAGAGACAATGGGGAGAAGAGAACATGAAGTGTGACATGCTGCTGTAAAATGAGAGCATCAGTGGCTAAAGTACTGCCACAATCCTGGTGGTAAAATTGGACTCCTATTTATTTACAACGTGCTAGATTCTTTTCAAGGTACTTTACTAGAAAGTGGCTCTAGTGACTTGGGACTCCTTCTTTACACCCACACTTCAACGAGTATTTGAGAGCTGTGACTTTCATGAACTACCTTTGTCGTCTTCCACATCCTCGCCTGCCACTGCTATGTCCATGGGGTCGCTGGACTCCCCAGCAAACATGGCCGTCTGCAGCCGGTGGCCATACTTGAGGCCTGGATGCATCATCACCCCACCACTGCCGCTGCCGCCGTCTAGTGAGTCACAGTCGCTGGGGTTGTCCGGGGGGAACTTGTCGGTGGCCGCACTGGAGATGCCGCTGCTGGTCTCCTGGTGGATGGTGCCGTCTGAGGAGCCATGGAAGGCCGAGCTGGGGATCTCGGGTGGGAGGGCAGGATCATCTGTGGAGATGCAATTTCATACGCGATTCAAAAATGATGGAGGACTCACCATACAAAGAGAGAGAGAGAGATCAACAGACGACTGAACTGCAGCAATACATGCTTGAAAATAACTGAATGAAAACGCACTGTGTGTAAAGCCGCTCCTGTTCTCATACAAAGTCTATGACAAAACTGTCCTTACACAGTAAAAATCACCTTGAAGCCCCCAGACACTGATAACTGGTACCCCTGCTCTTCATGCTTATAAATTATCCCCAAGACCATTTCAGCTCTGTTAGATGAAACAATTCAAGCCGCCATTCTTAGCCAAACATTTAATCCAACCAGAACTATTAGTGCTCTTACTGGCACAAAGGTACTCCTGGGCGGAGTTACATGATTCACATCAGGTGCCTTGCTCAGGGGCATATGCATAAACCTGCAATCTGGACTCCAAACCAGGACCCACACAATGACATGTTGATATTGAGTTCACCACATTAAACCACGCGACCAAAACATGGCCACTCAGTGGTGGAGTTTTAAGCAAGGAAGTCGAGGGGAACACAGACAGACAATGACGATTTGTAAATTTTTACAGGCTGCCCTCAGCCCAAGTTCAGATATGTGAACTAAAATGTTGACTAGACACAAATGTGGAAAAAAGTTGTGAGGTATAAAGGGGAAACCAGCAAAAAAACAGAAATAGAAACAACCGATGACAGACGAACAGTGAGTATCGACAGCCACATTGAACTGTACCTGCATGGGTTGTGTTGTAGTGCCTTCGTTGTTTCCTCGTGTGATATATAATCAACACCCAGACTAGTGAGGTACCAACCACACAGCAGACTACCAGGATGATGATGATACCGGTCGTGGTGCTGTAATACTTGGTTTCTGCGGGGCCAATAACAGCATACTCTTTTGAGAACGCTGCAGTTAGAATAATCTTACTACACAGCATCGACCACCGGACAGGATGTGACATCTGGTGAGAAACTCTGCTTGACCCTACATTAGCTGAGGAGGAAGCAGACTTCAGTCTAGCTCAGCTCTCTGAAATTTTACCTCAATTGGTGGTCTTTTTCTTTAGTAATTGACCGATTAATCACACAAGTACTGTGTGCAGTTTGATTTAAAACTCGCTGCATCACATATTGGACTAAATTTCAAAGTCCCTTTAGGATATTACACTTGTCCAATGACCTGCATATTTGATTTTACGTTTTAAACTGTGAAAGGGCTATGCTATCCAGGCAGGGCACAAAGCTCCTTCCAAGGGGAAGGATAAGAGCTCATCAGTAAGCATCCTGACAAGCCATCAATGCTGGAGGGGATCGATTTCCGAGATATTTTGGAACAAATTGGAGATTTTTATCCCCACTCCTCCTGTCTTTCTCATTTCTTTCCCTATTTTCCTGAGTTTCTTTTCCAGAAGAGGAGGGAAGTGATGTTCCCTCAGCCCCCCTCCCAAATATGCCCATGTCCCTTTCATCTAAAGCTCTATGGCGGAGGTTGGTAAAGCCGTTGTGTACTCACTTGGCAGGACGCTCAGTGTCACAGATCCCTTCTTCACACCCAATTTGTTGGCCACCTCGCAGGTGTACGGCCCGCCATCCTCCGTCTGGACATTCTTGAAGATCAGCAGCCCGCTGTCGCCACCACCCGTCAGGATACGGTCCTCATCTGGCTGGAACGCCCGGCCGGCCTTGGTCCAGGTGATGTGGGGCGGGGGCAAGCCTGCCACCTTGCACTCCAGCACAGCCGCTTCCCCTGCCCGCACCTCCACATCACGCGGCCGCTCCCGGAAACTGGGGGCTTGCAGGACGGTCAGCGTGGCGTTGGCGCTGATGGTGCCGGCTGCATTGGTGGCCGTGCAGCTGTACATGCCCACGTCTGATACCTTGAAGGTCAAATGCAACATTCAATTTGAATTTTCTTGCTAAACTGCACCAAACCCAAACAGTGCGGGAAACCAGTAGCAAATTTCCTGAGTAAAGGGATATCAAACCCCAATGCAACCTCGGCTCTACATGGACATTTCTCAACCCTACACAATTCCACATCTAGAAAGAATCCACGAGAAGTAGCAGCACTGTGCATTTGTACCTTCCAGAATCCATCCAGGCTATTTGACAAATGGCAAGGACAGATTTCAAGTTTATCTCTTGCTTCATTTTCATCTCTGCCTGAAGAACGAGTGCAGTGCCCTTCATGTTTAAATCAGTGGCAAGGCACGTGCTTGGGACTTTGAACATAGGTTGAGGTATCTAATGCGACTGAAATTGAACTCGGACATAACCTGAGCTGAATTCATACACTGTAGAGGCCTTAAAATCTCCTGGAACATATATTGAAGGGAAAATCACACAGTAAAAATATTGATCATGTTCAGTTTGGCATGAGATTTGGACAAAACAAAACAAAACAAAACAAAAGAAACAGAAAAGAAAAAGTCCACAGAATGGGCATCTTAAAGCAAACATGGCTGCACTTGATATACCGGTAACTGTATGCTGCAAACCAGCATGCTGAACACTAATGTACTCAAGTTCTTACAGGTCATTCATGAGCCAATCATATGTCCAGTCTGAAGACGAGTTGCAAGCCTTTCTGTCGCTCCTCAGCCCTTATTGCATGTGACCAGGCTTGTGATGGGCTCAACTACCGATACCTCTCTGATTCAACTAAACATTGCTCCGCGGAGAGCGGTGCCATACCTTGACGTTGGAGATGTAGAAAGTCTCTGATTCCTCATCCATGACCTGGAAGCGTCGTTCCCGGGCAGCCGGGAAATCATCCCCACCGTCCTTCTGCCAAGCGATGACCGGGTTGGGGTCGCCCGTGGCCGAGCATTCCAGCCGGGCCGTGCCGCCGACGCGCACCTCACTCTCCTTGGGAGTCAGCGTGAAGGACGGGAACACTGAAAACAGGGGGAAAGATCTTGCATCAGAAATGAGCAACGTTAAGCTCACCCCCACAACATTTTAATGGAGGAACCTTCCCAAATCAACTCACCTTAGGGAAATTTCCAAAGACCAATTTGTCAAGTAGTCGATTTTTGCCTGGTACTCAGAATAAATTCTGAGCACAGGTTACCAATGAAAATTTACTAGTGGTTGACACGTGGTGATTGCGTGAACTTGCCCTTGAGTCCCCAACGGTTGCCTGAATTAACTTGAGTCTCTGAGAAAAAATAACTTGACTTGAGTCCTTCATCGAAATATTCAACAAATTGAAACACTGCAACACCCAAGTCCCAATACTATGGGTATATAACTGCAGGGCCCATGGTACAATGTCACTAATGTTACTAATGAAGTTGGGGTCGCATAACTTATCATGTCCTTCTACCATATGAATTTTACAATGCAGTGCACAACCAACTATCCAGGAGCCAGACTTAAACACAGTTTCCAAGACTTATGTCTTATGTTCAGGCAATTTATTAGACCCAAGATGAAACTCAGGCTACACTGATGTCCTGCGATCAAACTTAACACATACATTGTATTTTTCAATGATCGGAAGGCTTCGGAAGTTGTGATTTGTCTTTAATCAATCAGAGCAGAATTTGCAACTCGACAACACAACTGTGAGTTGGCTTTCTTAACTGAATCACAATAACTCATCTAGACTTAAATTACTCAACTAGAGTCACGATTTCAGTGACTCAACACAGACTTGGAAACAAAGAGTAATCATCAGGACCACTTGTACTCTCTAGGAGAACTTGACGTGAGAAAAAGAAAATCAGGGTAATTCAGAAAAGACACAAATTTGCCAACTCACCATAAACAGTGACCCGTGCCGTCTTGGACATGGTGGAACCCAGCTCGTTGGTGATGACACACTGGAACTTTCCCTGGTCCGTGTCCTGGATGTTGGGCAGGCTCAGCACGCTGCGGTACTGGATCAGGTTGCCTTCGCCCTGGCTAGCAAACATCTGCTCGTTGGGATTGAGCAAAACCTGTGCACAACAAAAAACGACAGCCACACTTTATACGTGTCTCTGGGGATTTGGAAAAGCTTCGTAACAGAAAATGTACATAACGCACGCACCTGCCAACATTTGTATGTCATCTTATTTGCTGCTGTTCGGTTTCTCCACCGATTCATTCTTGAGTGATACATGAATATGAACAGTCAGGATCTTTGGTCTTTATATATAACGGTTTGCCCGTACCCAACGTATATTAATAAGCACTGCATGCTCAGTCTTAGAACAGTGATATCACACAGATCTCAAAGGCTGATTTTTCAGTGACTTCACCTTAGGCAACTGGACAAGTGTGATGAAGCTTTGTGTACAAACAACGAATGTATTTAAAATGAAACAGCCGTTGGGTGTTTTAACTGAGACACGCGGCAGCAATGATTTCATCTTGATGTTCACTAATGCTTAACGCTCTTCAACATCACCATACTCCGGGCATCTACGTGCTTATTGGAGACAAGCAAACTTTGGAAACTTAACACCAATGAACAGTTGTCGGGCAGACAGTTACAGAGAAGTCATTTCATACACTTCTCCTGTGAACATTCACTCAAATAAAACCGTGTTTCATTATCTTTGTTACCTTCTTCCCTGAAATCTTGTCTCGCTAAGCTTTGCTAAAGGAAAATCATGTCTGGAAAGCAACATTTTTTCCAGAGTTGCAGGACATTTTAACCACTTCCTGCCGGGGACTCCGGAATCGGAGACGTACGGTTTATAAGCTGCTGCACGCTTATCTGGCCCCTATTGAAAGAGGTCAGCAGTGCACTGAGCCAGGTTTATGAACAAAAGAAAGTTATATAACACCGCACAATCTAGGCTCTATTTACAAGGCTGCAGGCCTGGCTGAAATACTCGGGCATCAACTTAGAGTAGTGCTTAAAGATTACTTCGTGCGGCTATAAACGACCGTTAAATGAAATGATGAATTTTTAAAGGATTTTGAAAACTGAAAAAAATGATAGTCAGGCCGGCCCAGCATCATCAACATTGAAAAATGCCCCGGCATGAAGTGGTTAAGGCATGTGCTAATTGGTATACAGAGTCATGTAAACATTTTTAAGTTTTCCATTTTTGTCGTTTCTCCAAATACAATGACAAAAGTTTGCAATTTCCTCGGAAAAGTATTAATTACCAAGTGCTTCAATCTTTTGTTCTAATTTTGGTTGTTTTTACACTGTTGTTTGGTGTCTACCTGTATTTATTCCAACCCAAAATCCATAGAGCCCCTTTTCATAAATACTCAATTAACATTCTCATCAAACTTATTTATGCATAATTCCAGGAATTAGGGGTCCATGTTTTTTTTCGTGTCCCTGTCACATCCAACGTATGATTTTGTAAGTTCAGAACACATTTTCTAATTTCTAAGAGTGATGAATTAATACAAATTACCCGCCAAACAACTAGTATAGATTGAAATTAATTCCGGTGATATTTCCATGTCAAATAAGAAAGGTCACATATAACTGGGACACGAAAATGTCACAATTTTGGACCCCTAATTTCTGCAATTACCCCTGTACCAAACAGAAACATTGCTACCTTGACCATTTAAGCCCTTACGGTAGAATTGAAATGTAGGACTGCATGTGGCATTTCAGCACCAAATGTTCCGACCTTCGCCGGCACGATATCAACATACGGCTCTTTGATGTCGGGAGAGACTTTGAACATGTGCAGACTGCACATGCTTTGCACAGGCTAAGCACTTCAACAGAACAGTAATGAGTGTTTTCATTGCAGTAACTGGCTATATACCAGATGACACTTTAGATGGCACTGCGACCCATTATGTGCCTGATAAAGCATTCATGTCCGGTATCTCAAGGTCTCACAGATGGGACTGCAAGTAATTGAATAGATGGTATGTAGCGACGGAGAGACAATCCACTAAGCTGCGCCCCACTTTTTTTTTGACCAGTCACGTCGATGACTTAAATCCGGCACGCATGCACAAAAGTCTGACATGGGCACACGCACATACATTTGTGACCCACAGGGCTGGCACATGCAGCATGGTACCAAAAAGAGGCACATATGAATTACTTTTACATAGGCAGAGGGGCTGGGCTGATGGGATCAGTCTATTCTCAGAGGCACCGAGAACAGAGCTCCATGATGTGAATTTATTTCACGAAATCACTGACGACAGAGCAGCCCAAGTATGGGTCTGGTGCCCTACCTCATCGTCCTTCTTCCAAGTGAAGTGCATGGGAGACTCGCTGCTGCTGGTGGCCACGCACACCAAGGACACGTTGTCCCCGCGAAGGGCTGCGGTGGTCTGAGGGTTGCGCACTATCACTGGTTTGGAGTTATCGTCTGGATTGGAGAGAAGCAACAGAGTACATAGCACTGAGTGTTCCAAATCTTACTCAGCTGCACCATGCAAATCATTTCCAGAGTTACGCCAGGGTGAATGACCCATTAATTATTTGTGACACAACCTGACCAAAATGAGCTGCGAGTCATCGTCAGAACCCCTTCTGAGTTAGGCACACCGGAGATCAACAGGAACCCTCAACAAAGTTCACACAGATATAATCCACTTTCATCAAGATGCCCAAGCTGCGTGATGGTTACAAACAAAGAGCTCCATTTGCTTTTTCTGACGTAACCTTAAACAAAACTAACGGAAAAAAGCCTAAAAACTCGGTTTTTGAGACCTAGTCAAACTTTAGGTATTAGGTGTGCTTAGATACAATATCCTTCCACTTCTACTAATGAAAAATAATATTCACAGGTACGTTATGTTGCCATGGGCCATGTACAACAAAAAACTTGGCTAGAACACTATAATAATCCAACTCCAGATTATTCAGACATACCTTAGAGAGAAATTGATCTCTCAATTTTAATGATCCAGAACTGGTCACATGACAGCTACTCAAAGGAATCGAGCTGACCCTTAGACCATTATGTACTAAGGTCAGGAACGTCTTTCCTGGACCACGCAGACCATACCCTTGTACCCTTTTCTTTTTCTACGCGCTCTTATCCTTGTTTATCGAGGGAAGTGAGTCACAAGTCGACCCCAACTCAATTTTGAGGTTCACTTGAACAGGGGGAGTTTCGGGAATATTATCCGGAAAAGCTTGATGTCATACAGTGCTTTGAAACAACATTATGACAAAAAACTAATATCCTGATGATGAAACATGCACTAAAATTCTTGCTTGATCATGCTGTTCAATTTAAAACTGAATTAGGCGCCAAATCTTATGCACAGCAATAGGTACAGCACAATTCAGTACATAGAAAATTGTTGTAAACGTGACCCTTTAGCTGCTTACACTGAAATATCTGGTACATGTACGGTGCACTCTTGCTGTAACTACTGCACAAACATCATGATTCTGCTATAATGGCAAATGTGCTCTTGGGCAGGACACTTTATCACAACTGCATTTTTGTGTGGGCAAGACTTAAATCGAAGTACATGTACATTCCGGGAGGGGGAGGAGGTTGAGGTTGGACCAGGGGTTGATCAAGGGATGGATCAGTCCTTACCACATATGAACAGTGAGGGCGCTACATTAAAGACATTTTTGCCACGAAGGGGAGGAGGGTGGGAACATGTTCCATCGATGGTATCTCGGTAACCAGCTGTGTCGACCCAGCCGGGGAACCAGGAAAGCTGGCAGTCACAGAACAGGGTGCTGGAGTTGATCAACCTATGGTAATTCATTAATCATTACCGGAAGAAAACAGGGGAAATTAAAATCAAAATATGTGCTCCCCAAAAATAACAACATGAAAAGTTGCCAAAAAGCCTCACTGACGCCATTTATACATTTAAAAATGGAAATCCATTCGACTGGAATATTTAAAAAATAAACCAGCATGCTTACAATTACATGATGAAAAAAGAAATGGCTGAAATGGGACAAACAATTTGTCCAAGTAGTCAACACTAAGATGCTGCTCAAATATTGTGAAAGTATAAAATCCTTAGGGAGGCATAACATATATAATCCATAAAATGCAAGTAGTTCATATTTGTCTTGAAGGATCACACCATGTTAATATGTAAGTACCAAACCCGTAACAAAATATGGTAATGTGCTTATGGAATACCCCAAAAATGTCAAGACCTTGGACTAGTGAGTGCTGAGCAGCACTTTAATCCACATTTCCATCATCCCTGATATCTGAATGCACAGAGGAAAGAGAACTAAGTCGTTGATCAACTGTGACCAGCCAAACGTTCACACAGTGTTTATTGCCCGTGACTGGGTTGTCAGCAAGATCATGCTCAAGCCAAAATACTTGTTCGTCGGCAAGGTGGAACATATCACCAGAATGACAGCTGTTGTCAACAGCAATGAACAAAAATATCTCCCCCCACACTTTCTCGTTTCTCCTTTACAAGCAGCCACATAATTCAACTGACTGGTATTTTCTCCCGAATTCAAAGTTCTAACCTTGAACTTGGCGTGGGCCACGTTTGGGTAATTTATTGCGACTTTCAACCGGTTCGCGTCGCGTAATGCCAACAGTCACCAAACAGACTCTTTAAAAATAAATGACTGACGTGCTAAGGGTAACGGCACTGAGTGTCAAGGGGAGAACTCACAGCTGGCTGAGGTGCTGCATGTGGTTGAAAGCATTGACTTGGATAGACGTGATGTTGTTGTTTCTCAGGTCCCTGTTGGTGTAAATCAGTCAGTTGCATCAATGACAGCCAATGAATGCCTATCATCCCCACACAAACTGACACAATGCATTTGTCAAAATGTCTGCTGGCAATCAGGTTACAAAAACTCAGTGAGGCATTCAACTTCTAAAACATAAAGTGCATGGAATCGGTATGCTCCAAAAACGAAGTATGACATTTCATTTCTCAAAAAATGCTTGATTGATCAATAATCATAAACTTCCACATGATTACGTCTGATGTTTAAGCAAAACCCCAACCAAAATCCAGATATCTCAACTGAGGAAGCTGACTGTTTCATGCACATCAGCAAGGTGATTTTTAGGAGTGGTGAAATGACACAGGACATGCACAGAGGGAGCCCACACAGCCCCCTATACTCACAGTTCCCTGATGCCCTCGATCCCGTCAAAGGCCCGCTTGGCAATGGAGCGAATCCTGTTGTTGGCCAGGTTGAGGTGTCGGAGAGAGATCAGCCCCTCAAAGGCCCCTGGCATGTCCTCCAGGCTCCAAGAGATGCGGTTGTTGCTCAGCTCACTGGGAGACACAAGGGGGTAAAAGCAAGCAGGGTCAGTCTCTGATGTAATGGACTCTAGATGTGACATTTGATGCTACAAAAGTTGTGCACATTCAGACAAAAATTTGTTGTGTACCTTTGTATTGACTGTCTCGGGCTACTCTAATCTGACAGACAACATTTACTGACGCCCGAGTGTTTCAGCCAGGCCTGCCACGTTGTATCCCAGATTGTGCGGTGGTATGTAATTTTCTTTTTTTTTTTATACTGGCACAGTGCGCTGCTGGCGTCTTTTCAGTAGGGGCACGATTAGTTTGCAGCGGTATTGTATGGCTCATCAATGGAGTGCTGGAGCGCTTTTGTCCCCGGTGGTAATCCGCTTGCACTGAATACCACCAACAGTGGTATAATCTTTCAAAACAATGATGGATTTCCTCCGCTATTGACAACTGGAAAAATGTTGGCAATTCCCAGCAGCCCGGTCTTTTGTTCCGAGTGTGGTCTTTTGCTACAAGGCCCAGCTCTTTTGTCTGATTTGGGGCACCCCGGCTATGTGTACAAACCCAAGGTACCCGATACCAGGCACCTCGGTACTGGTCACATTGGACTGTGAACATTCACAGTCCAATGTACATGGACATGTACATGTACCACTGAGCAAATGGACAACTGAGGGCAATGAGTGACCTATACAAGAATAGTCACTGAATAACAGATCACAGACTCAATGTACACTGCCCCGCAAAAGATATAGCGTACCTCGGTTGTATTTTTCAGTTGCTTATTTTTCCATAAAATATCTCAGTTTGTCAATAAATTTACCAACCTGTGTCTTGTGTCATTATTCTAATCAAATAAATTCATAGTTTGAAGGGTCCATGTCGGTCCTATATCTTTTGCGGGGTAGTGTACAGTGAGTGGACAGTGCATAAACAGTGACACAGATCCTGGGTAATATTTGCATTTTCACTTTAAGAGAGGCATATCAGCTAGGCCCCATCTTCTTCCTTCCCACTCAGTAATAGCTCTAGTAGTGGGACTGGTCCATACTCACAGAACTTTCAGGGCATTCAAGCCAATGAACGCCCCATCGGCCACAGTGGACACCACATTCTGGTTGATAAAGAGGTCCAGCAGGCTTGCCAGGCCCTCAAAGCCATGGCGCTCCAGCACTTGGATGCGGTTGAAGCTCAGGTCCAGGCCTTCCAGCGCCGGGCAGAACTCCCAGCCGCCGGGGTCGGTGGCATTGATCAGGTTGCGGCTGAGCAGCAGGCGCCGCACATCGTCCAGGCCATACAGCCAGCCCTTGCTGATACTGCCGATGCGGTTGCTGTCCAACTGCAGCTCCCGCAGCCGGGTCAGGCCATAGAAGGCGCCGTCCGACAGTGCGGCGATGCGGTTGCGGCGCAGGCTCAGGACGGTCAGCTCCGACAGCCCCTTGAAGGCCAGGCTCCGGATGCTGGTCAACTTGTTCCGACTCAGGTTCCTGGGTGGGGTGGCAAGAAGAAGATAACAAACCTGGCGATGAACTTTGGTGCAAGTTTTCTACTCACAGACAGGCTTACGCTGCATTAATATTATCTCTGTATCTCGGACATGTTGTAAGAGGGCCCTTAAGACTACCTTATAATTACATGTAGCTCTTTGCGTATGTTGCTGGAGCCAGATGTTTTCATTATGGACATGCCAGTATTTTCACACATCCTAGTAGGCAGAATGACAGCATTTGTTCCCCTACAATTTACTTAAATAACCACACACAATGTATGTACATGTACATGACGATGTTACAATACAAGTAGTTGTTTTCCAAGACACAGTTCTTAAAATGCTTTTACTTCAAAGGTAAACATATCCCCTTTGGGACAATGGCCATATTAATTAAAGGGCAAATGCTTCCAAGCAATGCCCTATTAAAGTGTAGGAACTACATGTACCCGTAGTGCCCTTTTTTTTTAACATGAAAAAAATATGCCAGGGTTCCTCCACCAGCACCTCGGTATCTTCTGTTTCTTCAAATTGGCCTTAAAATTTGCCCCATGCGACTTGGTCCAACAACTTCCAGGAAGTGGCACTTTTCATACTTTTTATGGATTTAAGTTAGACAACAAAGAAATAATTCATACATCCCTGATCTGAGATCCAGCCGAGGTCTTTAGCGCCCAGGGGCTGTATAGTAAATCCAGCCAACTTTCTCTGTCTCTCCCTCCCCCCCTTTCAAGCATCTGGCTTCGCCATTTACCCGGTCAGGGGGCTCTGGAGAGGTCAAAGATCATAGGCTCCTATTTGTACACCGACACAGCTTTGTTGAAAGAGAACAGCCCGTGAGCCCAGCCCTTACACATGTCCCTATCAGGAGGGTAACTATTCCATCGATTCCCAGGCTGGAATGGTAATGCATTCCGCGGCTGTTCTGGGCAGAACAGCTCTATGGTTCAAATTAGCATGAGGGTAATTTGGAACTGGTGATGGCTCCTGACTGACAGGATCTGGACTGGTCCCCCCCTTTTATCCAATATCTGATGCCTGAATACTTACTCTACACTCTGAGTACGAAGAACTGTCTGTATATTAACAGGAATGTCACAGCAGTTCAAGAGTTTGGAATGATGAAGACGTAACACACATGTAATGAACTTCAGTTACCTGGGACACATGATGAATTGCATACCCTGGTAACATTTTCTTCATGTCATGAACTACATGTACGTAGCTTTGAAAGTGACAAAATGTACATGTACGTGTACATGTAGGGCCTATCATTTAAATACTGTAAGTAAACAATAGTGTGGTTCGTATAAGACCAACATTATATTTAGAAGTAAAACAGAAAATCCTACTGAAAACCAAAGAATCAAAGCTGATTGACAAATTTCTTTAAGAAGCCATCAAATGAAAGTCTTTTGTGTCATTTATACTTTGAGAAGCGAAAAGCACTCCAACAGATAATAAAACTCAGTACAACTTTAGTACAACTCTCTGTTTTCGTTTCATGTAAAAATCTTATGGGGGATTTGATGGTTACACTCAAGATAAATTTATTTGGCAACAAAATAGGAGGGCATCTTTTTTGGGGGGGGGAAATAAAATGTACAAGAAACAAGTTTTTTTTCTTGGAATTGAGGTCGCCTGCCCCTAACTACCACCACAGCAATGACAACCTGCCAGCTCTACCATAATAAAATCTCTTGGGTCGTATCTTCACACTTCCCCATTTACCAGGTTTCAGGGCTCTGGAGGTCTGGTTGTCATTAGCTTGGGAAGAGGCAGGAAACTCGGTCATGTTGTCATGACATTGACACATAACCCAGAAGAATTTGAATTGGGTCATTGTCCCGGCTTTTTTTCCCCTGAGTTCGAATGAAAACACTGCCAATACCAATGCGCTTCCTTGAACAGTATAAACGGAATGAGCGGAAAAGAAACGGAAATTGCAATGTATAGGTTCCTGCATCTCCAAAACTCCAGTTTACCAGTGGACTGCAGTTTACCAGCCTCCTTTGATTGTGGTAACTACAAACTCCTTAGGATTATCACAAGTTCTCATCTTGCAGGTACTATATGGTTTAAATACCGGAATTTAGCACTGTAGAGAACAAATGTAACAGATCGAATGAACGCTGCCTGTGTCCACAAGCAAGACATACATGTAAAATGGCTTACCACAGGGCAACCAGAGAACTGCTATATCTTGGGACAAGTACCGCTTCTAAAGATGAGGTATGCACACAGCAAAATACCTGACTCACTGCAAACAGGTTTTCACACCGTTTAAAAAAATTAACAAAAATAACTCAAAAAGAACTATGAACTTTATGCTTCCTCCAACTTATCTCCCTCTTTCCTTCAACTCAAAACCAATTCACAGGCTTGAAATGTGCCTCCCCCTCCCCCGGAACCCATTCTACACTTACAGGATATCCAACTTTCGTAGCTGCAGGAACAGCTCACTAGGAAGGAAGTCAATGCGATTCTTCTCCAGGTTGAGCGTTTGCAGGGAAGTCAAGTTGTCCAGACAGCCCGGAGCTAGCAGGGATATCTGGTTGTTGTTCAGGTATCTGCAAATCAAACAGACACACAAAAATTCAGCTGTAAGGAACCTCTACACTCTTTCTGAGGTTACCAGTAAATTGTAACAAATTACAATGTAGGCCTAGCGTACAAAACAGTTCAGGGCCGTTTAGAGTACCTGCAACCCGACCGCTGATTACAGGTTGCCGGTTCCAGTTTGTCGATTTTATTACTTGCAACTGCCCCTGTAAATGTCAGCACAACATTTCAGAAAGGCAAGCACCCTTTTCCTTTGCTTACTTGCCGATAAATTATTTAAAAAATCTGAGTAAAATAATAATTATGATGGTCAGTTCTTATATAGCGCATATTACGGAATGTCTCGATACGTTTAGTATCACTATCCTTGCACATACATGTATGTTTTGAGTCCATTTAATGATGAGTTAGATTGCACATGAATCAACAGAAAGAACTAGTCATGACAGGCCGAGGGCCTGGTATGACTCCATGACGCGAGAACTTTTGTGAGCTTGAAATTCGGATAACTCGATTTTTAAGCTGTACCCCCCCCAGAACTTGGAATTGTCAAGATTTTACTTTATGTTATTCCACACTTCAAACTAAAATTTAAGTTCCAAAGAAGTCCTGAGCAAGTTCAGTTCCTGAATACACGCCAGTGAGCTTGTCAGCGCTGGGCTCAATTCAGCACCTTAGCAATAGAGTGGGTGGGGATGGGTGGAAAATACTCAACTACCATGCTTTTGTTATTATTTTCATAATAATGACAGGTACCTGTACCTGGACACCCATCCATTGTTAGAATGGGGTATCTGGGTCCCACACTATGGTACCCCTAAATGCACACAACTAAAACAGTCTGGATACTTTCATGTTTGCTGTTTAAGTAGAAGGGCCAAGGGCAGCTGCGTCATGAATTCTGTCCTTTTTTTTTATAAAAAGTCGGGAAACATGACATCTCACAATCTCTGAAGCATGTAATTGCAAAAAGCTTTTTTGCAAAGATTTCTCTTTACTGCCTACTTTTTCTACTATTGTTGTCCCTGGAACTCTCTCACAGTTGTTTCCCTGTAAGGATTTTTGGATAATAGCAGGGGGAAGAATTTAATTTGTGAAAGCGCTCTCACCCAGCAAACAAATTTCATGTCTGTCAGAGGAATACGGAGTGGCCATCCATCATCTGTGAGACACTTCAGGGTTGTTTTTTTTTGGGGGGGGGGGAAATTGACAGTGAATATAAATGTGCATCTAATCCCAGTACAACTGGGCTTGATAGTGTGCGCAGGTGGTGAGGTAAGGGTAGAGCAGACACAACAGCATCATTTGCAGAAGTTGAGGGATTCTACGGAAAATTTCACACGGTCTAACTTTGAAAAAAAACAGCATCAGCTGGGGGGGTATTTTGTACATGTTCATCCACATTGAAGTTTGTCATTCAGAATACATGTATGGGTGGACCAGCAACAGTACATGAAAATTGCACTGTTACCCTTTGTCAAAGACTCACAGTGAGGAGGACATTGTATGTGACCACTGAATGGTTAATGCTCGTGCATAAATGTACATGTACATGGATGGCGTATTGTATCTGTACGTGTGCATTACATGTACATGTACATGTATGTACCGGTAGTTCTGTTATATCACTTTGGTCCCTTTACTATAGGGCCTAAAGGGGTACTTCCGCAAAAGCGCCCCAAACTGAATGGCCTTTGTGCATAGGCCTAAATGCCCTCCGATAAGCCTGGTGCAGATGGAACCTTGCCACTTTTACGTTTGTGCACGAAACTAACTGAAATACCCTCCTGTTTCATAAAGCGCCCTCAACAGTGCACGCACTAAGATGATTACAGTGTCATGGAGCTGGCTAGTAAGCACAGAAATGTAACCAGCCGCCCAGATGCTTGCTTTAGCGAGAACAGGCTCCCGGCCACAACAAGATGAATGCTGAGAGTACTGCTTGCCACTGGTCCTTGCATTATTGTTGCTTGGTGTAAATGTAGTAATTTACTCAACCAAAGTTACAGCTTGGTATTACATGAAATTCAAAGGCCCAGACGTCTCAAGCTGCAATCACTGCATCTAAATAAATTAAAAAAAAAAAACACCCTCCCCACCCAAGCCCAAACCATTTGTCAACTACAAATTGATTTTACCTGTACATGTACTTAGAATGAATTTCATGTACATGTATATATACATTGTACACATATACAACATGTAGATTAAATGCAAAACTGACTACTGATTGATAATGGGCCCACAATTGAACTTAGCACTACAAAGCCGGTACTGCATACATGCATTTATATGCATACATGTTGCCAACAGTACTACATGTACACGTACTTCCATATTTGGGGGGTGGCTGGGTACAATGTATGTGCATGTATGACTATTCTTTTACAGATGAAAAAAAAAATTGCAGTCGGTTTTGGAAAAATTCTATTTTGAAGCCCTATACCATAGACCCGGATACTTGTATGTTTGTATGTTTTGCCATCATCTACAGTCAACAGGATCTCAGGGACGGACGGAGATCTGCAACTTACACACGGTGGAGATTGCTCTGGGAGGGGAACACGCCGGCAGTGATGTTAGCTATATTGTTGTAACTTAAATCCAGCTTGCGGAGGCTGACAAACCCGTCCATGGAGCCCGGTGGTATGTACTCAATCTCATTGTGGTCTCTGAACAAAGAAGAGAGGAAAAGGAGAGAGAATGCAGATCCTATGAGAAATTGTTGCCACATTGACTGAATATCAAAAATAAAGGTAGGATACATGTATGTTCTGGAGGAAGTGGAGAGTTGACCTACATGTAGAGATTAATTTGTTTTTCCTTCAATGTACGGGTAGAGTGTATTTAATTTTACATTTAGCTTGAATGAAGGCATCTTCTACACTTACAAACACCACTGTCATTCATAAATTTTTCTTTGATACTGTCTAAAACTGGGTTTCAAAATACAGCACGTCCATAGTGATATATATGTAGGTCAGTATCTTCCCGCACAGGTCCAAAGAAAAAAATGATTAACACTCATAACGAAAACTGATAATGAACACAGATATGTATGAATGCTAACATAATGTTAAATCAGTTGATTCAGAATTGACATGCTCCCTTTAATTAACACTGGCATAGTTTACACAACCTTTCACTAACTGCACCGTTACTGCACAGCTAAACAAAACAAAACAAAAAAATCTAGAGCCCTATTCATCTGGATCTGAAACTGGATCCATTGGCCTTCAAGGAACCTTCAAAGTCCAGGCAGGGATATTCTTTTTTCCAGTCTTTTTAAGAGGACAAAACCTGGTAAACACCACAGGAGGAGAGGGGCAAAGAACAACAATGGACCCCCATCTCCTTATCAATGGTCACCAACGGTCACACCAGCCTGGCCAGAAAACAATGTAGCCTTGGTGGTGTTGACCAGCACTTTTCTTGTTTGGCTTAAGTGGGGCTTCTTTTATTGGCCAACGCTAGGCTGGTCGCCTGGCCACTCGCGACCGGAGAGAGAATAGTTTAAGTGGGTACAAAGGGCTTGAAAATATACATCTGGAGAATACTGTGTTTCTGAGGGAGAGGGTGACCAGTGTTTAAGATATCTCTTATAGTTACATATGAGCAGGCAATGTACTCATTCACATTTTAATTTTTTTCTATGTGTGCATGTCCACCTTTCTGTTCCTGAATTTTATGAACTCTACTCTGTAGGCATATCTGACAATGAGAAACCTATCCAACAATGCATGTATGTTCAAGGTTCCGTAGCAGGCAGGCTTTAAATGTACACACGTTCACCTATGTATAATTTCTTACTGCTGAAATCTGTGAGACTGTAGAAAGGCAGCATATTAAACTTGCTTTGAATTCCTTCTCTTTTTGTAAGGTTTTTCCCCTCCTCAGGAATAAAATAAAACTGTAACAATAAGAAATACAAACCCCGTCTCAGGCAAAACCAACACAGGAACCCCCACTTGGTTCACAATGAATTGGGGGATCTGCGACCTGCAACAGTCTATCAAAGCTGCCATAGAATTCTACAAAAATAAGAACAATCTTTAACCTAATTTCTTCCTCCCCCCCCCCCTTTTTCAACTTTATGGACACAAAGCTGACCCAGTTGTGTACATGGCGTGCTGAGAACTACGTCGCCTGGCTTTACACTTCACAATGATGGGATCAAATGGGGGCAGGGAAAAAAGTCGGTGGTGACAAAAGGCCTTTCGGAAACTTCAAACGTAAAGGCTGTGCTTCTTTCAAAGAAGGGGGATGTGGCAGACCCAATGATCTACAAATGTTCCCATTCCACAGAGTAAAATCCTCCTTGCATTTAAAAAAAAAAAAGGTCTGGCACTGTGCAAATACAGGCACGGCTCTTTCCGTCAATTTCGAATAGAACAAAATTAAAGCTGGCAAAAAAAAAAAAAAGAAAGAAAGAAATTGGGGGTGTTATCGCTTCCCATCAACACCTGCACTCTTGTTGAGCTGCGCGAGTCTCCCCTGCACATTGTTCCCCAAACAACCCGCCCCAGCATATGAGCTACCCCGAGGCCCTCAGAGGGTTAATTTGAAAACTAGCACCGAAATCTGACCTGAATCGATCCCTGCGCGCTCTGGCTTTGGCACACACCAAGATTTTTTTCCTTCCTTCTTTTTTAGTAAAATCAGCACCGCCTTAACCAAAAAAAAAAAGAAAAAAGTCTGTCGGGGGGGCTGGACCGAGTTTCAACATGCTTTTCTTATTCCCCCTCTAAATTTGGCTCTCCCCCCTTCGCATTCCTCCAGGTTATGGAGCAGTACAAGTAGCAATCAATGTTTGTTAGGAAATTCAGATTGCTGAGTCTAGAGAGAGAGAGAGAGTGAGAGAGGGGCAGAAAGAGCTGGCCGCTTCAAGCAGTGCCCTTAATACTACAGACTCTCTACTGGGGCTGAGTAGAAGGCAGCCTCTCTCATGTATTATGCTTGGGGGGAGGTGGTGAGACTGAAAGCAGTGTGGGGCTGATGCCAAGATGGGGGGGGGGTAAAATAAGTGATCCGCTTTCTATAAACTTCAAGCCTGCTGTTTTGCAATGAATGAAGCTTTTACACCAGCACCGACTGAAAGAACTAGCACTATGGTACATGTAAATACATGTACTTTATGTACATGTACATGTATGTGTGTCCATGTGTGCAAGTGAAACCGCCCATCATAGCTAGATGTATTATACATGTATATAGGTTTTCAGGCTACGCTGTATGTACATGAATCTACATGTTCATTTCAACAATGTACAGGTACATGTAACCGTAGTTTGATGGGAATCAAGTCTGATGGGAGCACTACTGCACAGTGTGGTCCGGCCAAACTATCACTGTTTCATGCAAGACTTGGATTAACAATGCTAACTTAGAAATGGCCACACCAAGTACCGGTAAGCGGTCCTAAATCCATTTCCATGTAAGTAGACAATGCATTACATACATGCACATGTCCACATATTGTACATACAATGTATGCACAAGTCTGAACCAGCATTGGTACACTGTACATTGGACTGTATAAAAATGTATTCATGCTAAGTGACCACTGTAAAGTGCATTATAGCAAACCCTTCCCCTGTGCCTATTGTCATGAAAGTACATGTAGGAATTTATCCCAACATCTCAACTCCAATGTCAGGTGTGCCAGACATGTTCTCTATATACTAGTACCATTCTCCATCCTCTCCCAATTCATCAAATATATAGAGCAAGCTGGGCCCCAAACCCTGAAACACAATCTGTCCCATTGATCCGCTTTAGCAGATGAATATAAAAAAAAAATGCACGCTGGCATATTGTAAGGTGTTGGCGGCAAGGAACACAGTCCCCAGCGCTGCGGCAACGAGTCGGGAGATAGAGGGATGCTGTTCTGCCTTGACTGCCAACCAACAATACAGAGCGGGCTACATCAATTATCGCATACAGGCCCAGGAAATGCTGTATTCCTCAGGGGAGGCGGAATCTTTGCACGCGCCGGTGCAGACGTGCCGCATTGACCTAATTTCAGACTCTTCATCCAGCGATGATGCGGGTAAAAATACGACAGCAGCGGCTCTTAAATCATAATTTGGCTTAGGCACAGCGCAGACTTTGATGAAGTTGATTATGCTGTCCTCTGCCCCCTTACAAGTGTCACTTTTTCTTTCTTTGTAGCAAGTCGGTACCAAAGGGACCGCGTGTACCTATCCATCACGGCAACGATAGATGCATCCTTAAGTACCCCACTGAGCATCTGCTAGGATGTCATTTCCCAATCGAGATTCACATGATTACGCTCACACACACTCACCCACATGCTGTTTGACTCCAGCGCTAGCCATTTCTCCCACCTAAATTAATCACTGCCCACAGAAACCAGACACATGCTCATTTTCAAAACATTTTGATGATGTAAGAAGTCACACAATGTTTCACTGAAATTGAAGTCAGCACACTTAGAACCAAGCTGCAGCAGTGAAGCGTGGACGCTGCAACTTTTGGAAGACTTCTCGTTGATTACACTGACCATCCCGCCCTCAGAACAAGAGAGTTTTACACCAAAACTAGGATCTCGAAACTCATTTTAGGTGCACTTACATCGATGTTATCCGACTCAACAATGCCGAATCCAAGTCCTGAGTTTAAAGCCTCGAGTCCGAGTCTCGCGTCACACACCTTGACTCCAAGTCATGAGTCACAAACCTTGAGTCCGAGTCCAACTCACGAGTCACAAGTCATGAATCAAGTTGTTCAGCCAATTATTCAAACTATGGAAGGACATCCATGATCAAAGTTGTAAGTTCGCTGTGTGCTATTTTGTTTATGCTGATTAATTTCATACATTGCAAAAGCTATGGGTACAAAAGCTGCAGTTTCGAATGCAGCTTCAAAATGGATGGAACCAGCGAGACCAAAGTCTAAGCTGAATCCAGTCATTTCGAAAACGCCCATACCAACACCACAACCACTTCGCCCAGGCCCAAGTAACTTCACACGTCCAGCGCAGGCCACGCATTTTTCATTTACATGCGAGCCTGACCATTTTGCTAAAAGTGTTCATATTTGCAACTGGTTCTGGAGACTATGAGGCTGAGTATGTACATCCATACAAGTAAATAACAAATGTACGCCCAGCGCATAGTCTGATCACCGCCACACAGTTTGCTGATAAAGAATATGACACGTCTGGTTGACTCATCAGTGGGTATTTAGCCATACATAAATGGGCGAATTGGAAAACGTGCAATGCGATGAAGCTCCAGGCATGCAAACCAGTGATAGCACAGGTGCATACATATTAATTTTCCAGGACGTATATGATAAATATGTTTAATGAAAATGTGCTTACAAATTAATTTTCCAGGGCGTATATGATAAATATGTTGAATGAAAATACATGACTTGAGTCACGAGTCACCAAGCTTAAGTACGAGTCATTGTGGTCGAGTCCGAGTCATCCAATGTGACTTGAGTCGAGCCCGAGTCATGAAAAATGACTCAAGTCATACAAAACTGATTTACATGCATTAGTGTACAAAAGGCTGCCATTATCAAACCAATGCGAGGTTTGAGTTGAATGACAGAATGAATGACAGCGACACACGTGCGATTGCAATGTACGTACAATGTAGTCCCCCAAATACTGACTAGTGTTCGTTCGATCAATTAAGAAATTCTGCAATGTCATCCAGCAAGGCCAAGTGAAGACCAGAATGATGGATGGCATAATGTACAAATCTTAATATGAGATCTTAGAAAAAGTAATTGCGCTGACAGGCAGGACTACATTTCAACCAACCACTTGACGGCTGAATTAACCTTATCTGGCAGCCTTGAAGCCTTGATAGCCCACTATTGCAAGAATTAAAATATTTCCTATTTTTCACCAAAAATAAAAAAGGAAATAAAAAAGGTGTAAACTGATGTCAATCAATCAATCAATATTTGTTTTAGTTTTGGAAGAATGGAGTAATGCACACACCAATCTGGAATGCCTTCAGTGGAATCAAATCCAAAAACTCTAAAATGCAAATGGAATTGGCCCCCCAAAATGAAAATAAACCATGGCATCATTTTACTGACGACAGGCTCCAAACTTCCAAGGAAATATTTGAAGTGACAGGTTGGGGCCAAATTTGCTGGTGGTTTTTCCAGAAATTCCGATCAGCTGGCATGCACAAATGAGCCGAAAGCAGGGCCAAAGTTACGCTCTCATTACGGGCAAAATGGGCTGACACCTGTCTGTCATATTTGGTCTGGGCCCACAATTCCACCTACTCCAAGGTGTTTGGAGGGCAGCACGTGGAAGCAGGCCCCAGTTGGGGGTCTCGCACAGGCAAGGTGAGGCAGGATGACTGTGGCAGAGGCTAGTCTTGCGTTCAAGCCACTGAGGTACCGACACGTTTACTGCCTCGCACATGACACCTAGAAATACTCTATCCCTAAAAACCCTTCGTGCAGTGCAGGAGAGGTGAAAAGGGTACATGTTGCCTCTGGTCACGAAGCAGTGAGGCTTTGCAGGTTGAGAAATATGTCGTAACACAACTTTCTGTTAGGGACCAGGACCGTTAAGGGCTTTGCTAGTTTGAAGGAAAACTTTATCTGTCTGTAACGAAGAGAGAGTAATTACAAACAACTGCAGAAATCAATTGGACACTTCCTAGATTCTTCAAAATCCATCAGGTGGTTTTGGGAGAATTTTGCTAGATTGATAAGGGTACAGCCAAGTCACTTTTACTTAACATGGTGCTTGAAGATCCTTCAAAGTTTCAAGGAACATGCCACTGGTTTTCTGCAGTGTCAGATTTTCCAGGTTTTGGGAGAGGTTCCTAGCAAAAACGCCGTGGGAGTTTGGATCAAACTTCCATTTGGACTCAATTTACGTACATTTTGTTGATACAGTAGGACAAAGTTACAAGCTGGGACCCCCCTAAAAAAACAAGCTATCCCCTGCCTTTAACAGGACAGCAAACTATGTTCACACACATACTGGTATGCAGGGGGGTACCCAGGGTACCCAGGTACCAGACTCTAATTAGTGTTTGTGCAGGAGAAGTCAGTGTCCTGGACCCAGACGGTGACCTTGTCACTCACAGTATGGACACTGGCTCCCCCACCAGAAGCACTGACCGCTGACACCACGGGGTCACAAAAGACAACTGAGAAAAAAACCCAAACTCCCCCACTAGAGAATATAAAACTCTGTTGCTGAATCTGGTTACATCTTGAAGCAAAACAAAATATCTCAATGGCCATAATATAAATATGGAATGTTTCTGCAGTCCAGTCAGAGGCAAAGATCTTGAGATACAGCAAAGAAAAACTTAAAAACAAGATGTAGTCAGAGGGAAAGAGGAGCTGCTGTTTGCCCTCTGGCCTGGCTTTTAATGGAAGGTCACTGTTATCCAGCCAATAACCTGCTGCGTGGGCTTGACCCAGCAAGTCTATTCTTACAGATGTTGCCTGCGGCATGTTGTGTGTCATATGGGCATCTATGTGCAGTATGGGAGAAAGCATGTGCTTAAAGACTGATGTGATAAAGACAAAATATGACATAAACACACATGTACATGGCCTACAAGTGATGCGAGTATATAGGGCGAGAATGATTAAGAGCAATGCTTAGAGCTTCCTGAACAATTTGCAAATGTTGGGGAAGAAAAAATCGGGAACAGGGGATTAGACAGGATCCTGTGATGATGGCTACGCTCAAAACGTCAAAGGTTTGCTGAATGTCAAATTTATGCAAGTTTGCCAAGCTCTATCAGTCCAGCACCCCCCCCGATCCTTATCTCTGGATCATCTGATCAATAACCGTACATTCAAATTCCTCATTCCCAGCAACTTTTCTGACAGATGCGACAAGGGGGCTTCACGTAAATGCTATCCCTTACTTCCAATTCCTGACTTCTCCCCCATCCCCCCCTTCAGCTCCATTTCTTCTCCCGATAATAACTACATAGCTAGGCTACCGAGTCCAGAATGTGCGTGGCCTATTTTTGTGCCCACAAAAGACAAGAGCAACAGAAGAACCACAGGGGCCCGGTAATTGCTACGCCCCTAATGCTGGGGGATTAGAGCTGTGGGAGTGATAGGCAACAGTGCAAGTGGGATACCATCTGTGCAGTCATGATTGATGGAGCTTCAGCCTAAGACCGTGAGCCCCTGCAGCCCTCCCAGGTAATGCCTTCTGCACGCACCCAACGCTCAAGCCTCTGTCTCTCAGAGTTGTTCTCCACGGCATTGTCCGAAAAAACAGGAGTGATGCATTCTCCCATACATACTGTACATGTACACGTACTAACTGATCCAGTGCCATATTAACACAATGTATTTCCCACACAGTGTACAGGTGAGTAAAACGTCACATTACTTATAAAGACAAAAAAAAAAGGCACCTGGGAACAAATCAAATAGGTTACACGAACAAGGACACAAGGTACAAATTCTTTGTAACATTTATGTCAGGACAGGAAATATGATAATGGTTGATTGAGTTTGACAAAACTAAAAGCTGCTACCAGTACCTGTGACTAGACCATGTAATTGGGTCAAGGCATATGTACATTATGTATGCATTCTACAATCCTGGACAAAATAGTTGGAACACCTTGTGGGAAGCGTGGTGAAAAGATCTCCCTCTCCCCCATTCAATGTTGTGGTCATTTATTGGACCAAGATTAAGCCCAGCTTACGCAATGAGAAACAACATTGACAGGGGGCAAGTGGGAGGGGTGTTCCAATGAGAGTTGTCCAGGATTTAGCAGAAAATGCACAATTACTTCCTGTCGAGTTCCATAATCGAAGATTTTATAAAGGCCATGCATGCACTCCAGACTCTGTTGCCTTACAGGCCCGTACAACCCATGCTGGATTGAGTCACAGTTTATACATCAACACTGCTTGCAAGAGCACCTCCACCTGGCTATAATGCCAAATCCTTGAAAGGATATTTAGCACTGTGCAGGGCAGACGCCACTGCTCTGTGTTTCTCAATATACAGTCAGGACACAGTGATGCTAAAATGCATGAGTGCATTTTCAACAGGTGTGGAGTGGCAGACCTTCATTAGAATATACAGGTATGCTTCTCTTTCATATGTTTCTCAGGAAGCCATTAGAGCTTGTGGCGGGCTGTGCATGGAAGGACCAGCATCTGGCGGACCTGTACCAGTACTCCTCATCTGTGAATTTCATTTTCCCATGCTACTGTGTCACATTCAGCTCTGCACTTGAAAATCACTGGCCCAGAACCCAAGTCTAATATGATTTATGTAGTTAATCACCAATGGCACGGTACGCACTTCTCTAAAGGGAAAGTTAATCAGTCATAATCGAGGATGTTTGATTAAACTAGTTTGAACAGATGCAGTGAGCACATTGCAGGGTACCAAGTACATGGTAATGACACAAAACACAGCAAAGGGGTCAGTAACGTTAGCAGCCTTTCCTCAATGGTTTGAGACATTTCTGTGTTTCAACACCCAAACACCATGCAAGCTGTAGTTTTAATGTAACAGTAGAGCACTCTATGTGCTTTCAAAGTTACATGCACATGTACTTCTCCCTTTTGCAGTCAAACCTGGATGGAACAACACAGAAATCAATCTCTGGGTCTTGGATCCATTTTTGCCTTGTCACTGATACAATAGAAGAACAGGCTGTGCAATGCTCATCAAGACAAGGCAAAATTGTCAAATCAAAAGGGAAACATTGCTGAGGTAACACTAACTTACTAGCCCCCTTTACTGTGTTCTGTCCCCAAATATTAGAATACAAATTAGGAAATCAAGGTACAGAAACAAGCAGCCAATTTTAACTGCTAGTTCTTAACGCACTGGATGGAAGGAGCTTTGAGGAAGTGTGTCTTTGTAAGCCGCCAACTACACCCACACAAGAGTCTGTCCAAAACTCAAGAAATCCAGTCTTAGAATGTTCCCTGGTGCCCTGTCCGTGAACCAGAATAACCAGCTCATGCATCCACTGCACTTTCTGAATGCTCTGCGCGCCCAAGCGGAAACACACAAAGACCGCCCCCCCTCCCGGATGCCTGATTGGCATTCCGCCTCCAAATGGGGCTAGTTCCCGGAGTAAAAGTACACTGCTCCCGCACCCCAGCCTGCATTGTCTGATGAGTAAGCGTTTGAACACAAGGAACTGGATAAAAACAATAACTTAAAAAAAAAATTGTCAAAACCAAAGCGTGGGGCAAAAGGCTGTGATCCGACTAAGAGCACGAAATGGAAAGAAAATTGCAGCGCCAAATCAATACTCAATGGGGAGCCTATTGTGGAGACGTCAACGATACACACCGGGGCCCGTTGACGAATGTTGGCTGAACAGGAGGAGGGGGGGGGCTTGTGATGTGTGGTGTGAGAGTGTACTCTTAGTGCAGGGGCCGGCTGTAATGGTGTGCTAAATTAAACACATCTCTGAATGCATTAAGCAAGATAAATTGTTGAGCTCATACAGTTGGAGGGGCCCAATACAATCAAAATTGGAAAGCCATATCACTTGTACTTTTCAAGAGGGGGGAGAAATCAGTTCTGTTGATGGGATCTCAACCACTGCATTTAACTGCCGATTTTAAACAGCTGGAATAATTAATACCAAATCTACATGTATCACCTCTAAAAATTCAGGCCCATGTCCAATGCATGCATGCACCAAACTGATGTGTGTCTGTGCGACTACCTTTTGTGAATAAATTCCCCCCCCCCAAAAAGGAATTGCTACAATAAACTGTAAACTGGTACATTTATATACATGCATGTACACGTAAAAGCACAAGTTCCTCTTTTTGAATTTTTCAGACTTCCTGCAGGAGGATTTTCAGAGGACCAACTTCATACATTAAACAAGAATTCAGGCATTGACTTCTAAATAAGACAGATGTTCAGCATCTCACCGGCTGCGGTGAATGGGTGCTCATGCCTGATGCACATATAGTGCAGAATATTTAAATATTTAGAGTATTTCATCTTGTTCTCGTAAAGTGCCGGGCTGCAACATCTCACACAAGCAACAGTCCTGAAGTGACCTTGGAATCATGACAAACGAATTAACTTTTAAAACAGAATAGACCATTCAAATACGACTCTGGATGCATCTCTTAATACAGTGCGCAGCAAAAATGTCAGATATAGGAAAAATGAAGTGCACAGTATAATGAACGAGGAAATTTAACGCGATGGAATCGCTTGCTCATTTTGTGATGTAAATGCCAGCACTAATGACTGCAGAAATTTGTACTTGTGAATGATAGACAGTTTCCTTCCCCCCTACAAATCTGCTCTCAAATTATCCCCCCTAAAGCTTTTTTGAGTACGGTGCATCTCCAGTCTGTTACCCCCAAATGCCTTGGCCCCCAAAAAACACTTGGCCGGTCAGATCGGCAAACCCTTGTTCGTGCCACATCGGGATGGCATTTCATTCGTTTCGCCAGGGCACCTTGGCTGTTCCTCAGAATGAAAATGTCAAGTCAACAATAAAAGCCTCCTTCAGAGGGGGGCCGTGTTACAATTTCTCAAGCACGTGGGAGAATGGCACGAGGCCGCGGGAAAGCAAATGCATTCCCAAGGAAAAAAAAAAGAGGAAAGGAAAAATAATTGCCTGGTTTTTACTAAAAAAACCCTGAAGTACTCCTCACAGGTGTACGGATGAGTCACCATGGTAAGATATGGACAGGGTGACAAAAATATGCACAGGCACTTCAGAAATGTTTTAAACAAAAACTGGAAAACCTTTCGGACTGGCGCTAACAGCGAGCTGACACTAAGCGCACACTTGACGTGGCCCCTCCAGGTATACGCTGAGGCCCGGTCTTCATGTCATGCTGATGCAGCGTTGTGCTGAATTTCAAAAAGGTGAAAGAAGAAAGTAGCGGTACGGCCCCCCCTGAAAAAAAAAACTTGCCAGTGTCTTTCAATGAAGAATGCATGAGGCCGCTTGAGGGTGTGAAAGCAGCACCCATGGTATCCTATGCATGTATCCTACATGCAAGAACCTTCAGGGAAGTAATCATGCCAGTTGGCCAAGGCAAAGTAGGCGAAGTAGGTAAAGTTTTTTGGTCCCCCCCTTTTTTTTATTCAAGACGGAATGACACTAAAGCGGTCCAGGTTAAAGATATTCAGCCTGCTGGCATGATTCCCAGTGTTCCAAATGAACTTGCTACCTTTTCAGGGTGTGGCTCATGAATTTCCATGGTGTTTGGGAATTTGGTCGGGGGTAAAAACAGAAGACTGTGTGGCAGGAATGATAAGTTTCTTTAGCTGTGCAGTAAAAAATCCTTGTCGACTTAACACTTCTTACCCATTTGTTGGCAGCCATGACTGGCTTCTAATTTTTGTTGCTAAAGTAGGAACTGTATACAAGTATATGTAAACATAAGCATCCAATGATGTCCCCCTACATACATTGATACTGCAGCTGACATTCTCAACAAGACTCCAGAGTGGGTCAGGCAAATACACGTAAATGTAAGCATGAATGTGTGTAATGTGTTACAGCGGTTCTACGTTCTTTTGTACACACTAGGAAATATTTACAACCTAACACAACAAATGAAATGAAAAGATGCCAAAAAATGAATTTGAAAAATCTTCACAAAAACACAAACTCGTTTCCACCAGAACCGTCAACATCTCAAAAATGTGCTGCAAGAAAGAAGAAATGTGAAGTTACACACGGTAGCCTACTCTGCTTATACAAACTGAGAATTAAGTAGAAAGGTTTTCTTCAGAACATAATAAGTAAACCCCTTGACAGCTATTTTTTTCTTTTAATTTCACAAGCCAAGGTCAGGACCGGAAAAGGGTAATAAACGCTTTCAGGTAATACATCATCTCCACGGTAACACCTGCTTTACAATCTTAGACATGATACCAAGGAATACCGGTACCTGGTACATCAAATGTACCTTAACGGCGGGCCATGAATCACCTGGGCTTGGCTGGAGCATGTTCACATACACAAGTATGTAACCGTAGGAA
The DNA here is from genome assembly GCF_054643075.1 of Acanthaster planci. Taxonomy (NCBI): domain Eukaryota; kingdom Metazoa; phylum Echinodermata; class Asteroidea; order Valvatida; family Acanthasteridae; genus Acanthaster; species Acanthaster planci. Next base: position 14,124,569 of record NC_141780.1, on the reverse strand, counting down.
CAGTTCAAAGGTAAACCTGCTTGACACCTTGCAGCCAGCATGCTGGGCATTGACAGACATATCCGGGGTTGGGGGGGGGAAGAGTGCCAGTCACAGACAAGATCAAACAGAATTTGAGCAAAGTGTGAGCAGGTTTCTCCATTAACTACTGTACATGTACATGCAAACAGTACATGCCAGTGCGTACCCCTGTACATGTACATGCAAATAGTACATGCTAGTGCGCACCCCTGTACATGTACATGCAAACAGTACATGTACATGCTAGTGCGTACCCCTGTACATGTACATGCAAATAGTACATGCTAGTGCGCACCCCTGTACATGTACATGTACATGCAAACAGTACATGCCAGTGCGTACCCCTGTACATGTACATGCAAATAGTACATGCTAGTGCATACCCCTGTACATGTACATGCAAACAGTACATGCCAGTGCGTACCCCTGTACATGTACATCCATTCCTCATAGCCACGTGAAGAATGAAATGTCTCCAGTTCCCCCAGATATTTTACCAAGCGGCACATCACAGGCAAAACAACTGATTGCAATGTGTATGCCTCAGTATGAATACAACCATCACGCTACACCACGAATAACCACATTCAATAAGATTGTACAGAATGCTATATCAAGTGACTATGTGTTAACACCTCCAGTCTGCTTTTTCACACAAGAAGTTGGTGCAGTGGAACCCAAACGCTCCATTTTTTATACACTTGGTCCATGGTTTAAAGGTGACTTGCCATTGTGCTTCACCTTGGGATTTCTTCTCCAGGTTCGTACATGTATGCATACACATCTGGCTGTATGTAATGGAATGGCAACTACTCCACAACTCAGACATTTATTCCCACACTGAGCGACTACCAGTTCACTGACCAGCTGGGCCAAACTTTGTACAGCTGTTAACATAAGAGAAGTTACTGCTTACACAATTGGTGTGCTAAGCAAAACCTGATTACCGGTAGGAACCAGTCAGCACGAACACCATTTTAGCTGGTAACCTCTACTACTGTATTATCTTTTAAAAAAAGTACTGCACTAAACACAATTCTCTTGAAATTGGCCCCTGGAAGATGCTGGCTTTTCAGATCAAACTGCAGGATAAGGGGACTAAAAATGTAGCCAACCTCACATTCATGTTTATGGATAATAATGGCGAATTTAAAAACCACATGCATATTTGTACATCTATCAGTACAATGCTGCATCATTATGATCCCTGTGCCTTTCAAAGGGCCCACGAACATTCCTAAAACCATCTACACTCCCTGGGCCTGGGGACTATACAGCTCAGTGCAGGCATTCCGGGTGCAGCAAATGGCAGATCAAACACAACAGCCACCCCTGCCCTGATCACAACTGCAGCGTACCTTGTTAATACTCATGGGCTGAGAGAGGCAAACAGGGGTACAGCGCCTTGCCCAAGATCACAACAGATGCTTCTCACTGGATACAAACTCCTGACCTTATGACCGGGAGTTAAAAACCTTAACCACTGGGCCAAACATCCCCCTGAGGGAGGGAAAATGAAGAGGGAGAATTAAATTCACATCTTTTATTCCAACTACTCATATCAAGCTACTTTAAAATTTGTTTCAAATAAGTACCGCGTCGTATATTACCATTCACCTGGGGGAAAAAGGCCCCCAAGATGGAGTGTATTTCTAAATTTGCCCCAAGAGCAAAAAAAGACCCTTCCCAGCTTCCTCAAAAAGGAAAAAGTGGTCAATTAGTTGTACAAATATTTTACTTCAAACACACAGCTCCAGTTCATCACAACCCCAGCAGCTGAGGGGTCTGTGGAGAGAGGCATGACCAGCTATTTTTTTCTCCCTCTCTGTTTAATGGTTGTTTCCTTGCAGGCTCTTGTTTTTCTCAAATTAACAATTTGTTAGATGTCATAATTAAATTTCTGAAAAGGAAACCGTCAATCTTTGGAGTGGCACAAATTCAGAGGTACATGTATGGGCCAGTGATTACCCGAAGCGCTGCAAATGAAACAGCAAAAAGAGGGGACCAAGAAAACGCTGTTTACTCCAGGCTACAAGTGCAGCCATATTGCTAGCTCATTAACATCTTCCATCTGTCATACGACCATGAGTGTGGAGGTTAAGCCTTTTATCCCACAATTGAAACAATATACATGTAGGCCTGACCTCTGAAATGCTGAAACTGACATAAAAAGAAAAAAAACCAGAAGGACATTAATATGTTGTTCCACTCCCTTCAATAAAAAAGTCAGCCTCTTCACTGAAATGCACCAGCAGAAATCAGTTAGTAAGACAACACTCGAGCTGCATGTGAATGTACATGTACATTATTTCAACCTGGCGACAACGATAGGAACAGGAAGTCTATCGCTCCATGGTGGCGTCTCCAAAAGTGAAGTGAAGTTGACTGCTGAGAGAGATGTGAAGATCCACATAGCTCGGTGAAGATCCACGTGGCATGGTGACGCTGCAGGGACAACGTGCCTTAAGCTCTTGAATGTGTGGGTTGTCTGACACTGTCCTCAGAACTCTGATCCTTTCATTGAAATATTAGATGTTGGTCTCAGTGCTCGAGCCAAATTTGTAAAACGTTTGAAAAGGGGTCCACTGACATCTTGGGCCACTGGCCGATTACTTCGTGGCATTATTTAGACCTCAATCATCATGCCGGTTTTTGTGCATGACGCATTGAGAGTGAGGTTCAACTCTTATCTTCAACCTGTACCACCTGGTACAGGATACGTATGCACCTGTGAACCGCAAAAAGAGGCACGTACAGGTACCTGTATGCATGCACTCACATGCATACAAGCTGGCACATATCTACATGTACGTACTGCATAATGTGTAAAGTACTGATAATAGGTGTGCTAACATTGAAGAACTTCACCCTATATAGGATCCATGTGAAGTTTGCAACTCCTAAGCTTGAGTTGGGAGTGCTGTGCCTAGCCGAACAGTAACGTACATGTACAATCCACTGGTGAAAACTTGTTTGCAGATGTTCCCATGAAATGCTGTGTATGTGCATAGGGGTGTTCTAAGTGGATGATACACATACATGTACAGTGCCCTTATCAATGGGTAGTGAAATGTGTGTTTGATTCCATACTGACTATTTCCCAACATCTGGTCACTGTAAACAAGCTCCAAGCATTCAGTTTCTGTCTTTTTCTTATTCCTTCCACCCTAACTCCCTGGTGTGATTTACTAGGAACCTTCCTCATCCTTGCAAACCCCAGCACCATTTGTATAGAAAACTACCCACATAAACCGTTGGACTTTGTTTACACGTATTTGTGGTGTGCCTAAACCCACATAAAACATGGTCAGTTTACTATGCAGTACTCATCCTAACAGATTCCAACAAAGCCTGGTGTTGGTGTTTGGCTGGTTGGGGATGGTGAGGGTCAACTCTATTCTCTAAGCGGCACAGAATTTTATGACTTGCCAGTAATTTATTCCGGTCTCTCCTCAAAATGCCATATATCAATGCAGACTGATATCACAGGCTGGGATACTGGTGCCAAATCAACAACAATCTTTCAAATGAGACATGACAAGTGTCAATAAGTCCAGAACACAGCAGTCTGTCTTGTGGTCGTGAAGAAGGGTGGTGGTGCATGATCTAACAGCAACATGGCCAGTTGTTTGAGTGTTTTTGTATCCTCACTGGGCATTCCTGAAAAACAGGAATAGTTGTGCATCTGTACTCGGCATCAGCGGGTGAGGCAATTTTCCACAACTGTCGTCAGATTAGTTACGCACGAAATCTCATTCGAATCAATCTCAATATTGGGCCACAGCATCTTGATGACGCTTCTGCTCTTGACAGTGATCAAATCTCCTCACCCTCTGCCAGGGTCTCAGAAGCATAGAGGAATTTTTTTTCCCCCTCAAAGGAGTGATAGCACATTTATGACCCTTTAATTGTCCCGGGATCAATAGAGCAATCCTGAGTTACAAATGAAAAAAACGCAACCCCTGTCCCTTTCAGGCACAGTGACGACAAGAAATAATACTTGAGTTTCTACCTCCATGGATGGACCAACACCAGGAGGTAGGGAAGGGAAATGAAGCTGTGCCAACCACTATAGAGGCAAATAAAAACAACTGCCAGATCTTGCAAGGGTTTGGATAGCGTACAGTACTCTGTGAGACTGCATTAGTTAGCCTGTTGTAAAGATGAATTCAGTAGGAATGAGATTGGTTGGGAATGAACTTGAATAGGAAGGATAAACAGAGGGTGGCAACTCGAGGGGCACTTTAACCGGTTTAATGGGACAAGGTACAGTGCATGTAGCTGTTTCTCATACCAACCAGTGGGCAGAATTTGAATAACTACTACATCAAACTTGAATGTCTTTTTAATCAATGTTGCCATCTTCCCTCGCAAAGCTGCCACGCTTCTTTGCAAGGCATGAAAAAAAAAACCTCATCTCATTGTTAGTGGCAACTGATTCAGGGAAAGGTGTGTGTTGTCTTTAGCAAAATTTCTTTGAGCTTTCACATGGATGGCTCTGGGCACAAATAACTGGGAAAAAAGATTTGGTTTACTACAAAAAGGCTTTCACAAGGCAAAAATCGACATCAAAATGCACAGCCACATGAGGAAAAAACAGGGCCATTTCAGTCTAGACGTTGAAAAGTCAAGACCTCCGGCAAAGATAGGTACTGGTACCTCATAAACAAGAAGAAAATTGAAACATCATAGGCATGCATCAATACACTTGTACAGAAATGGCCCAATGATACAGAGAATACTTTGCCTACAGACCCACACTACAGCACAAGACTACTGGGAAATCATAGCTCACTTCATTTCCGGATGGGCAGAGCTTTTCTAAGGGGGATTACGTTTTATCAGGTTCAAGTGGGGGGGGGGATGATTTGGATAGGGGTTGTTCTGCATGGGGGGAGGGAGGCCAGCCAATGACATCCATGTACTGAGTGGAGCAATGTGGACGTGTTGGCATCTTCATGTATGTGGGTCAGGGCAGTCCCCACAGAGGCTCATTTCGTCTGGTAGCCTTCCCCTTTATCAAATCATGACTGGGAACAGAGACATCAAAAGTTAGCCGACAGGACTTGGAAACAAGGCTATGCCTTATTCAGTTGTACTTGGCAACAATGACAATAAATTCTCTTCAACAATGAATGGTTGAACAATGATAAAGCCATTTATAAATTCTTATCTAGCAGTACAATGCATACATGTGTCAGAGTACTCAATGTATCTGAAGGAGAATCAGTATGAATTATCTACGGTAACCAAACTGAGTGGTACAGGAGGCTGGTAACATGTACATGTACGTACAGTGTACATGTATGTGCACAGAATTTGCGTATGACTGATTCAAATTTGTACAGATCATGGAAGCAATCTACTGTACTTGTGAACATATGCATGTGCATTACTGGATCAAACATCAATGATCAAGGCAAAAAAAACTACATATCTCCACAAGCAACCTTGATGACAGGTTGGATATATGTAATCCTACAGTAAAACCCCATACTCACCATAGGATAGTGTAAAGATTACGCACACACATGTATAAATGTACATGTACATACATGTACATGTATACTGTATACATGTTACTGCAATTCGGTAGGTGATTGAATGGTCTTCATATGCACTCCCCACACAGAACATGGCAAACAAATGATTCACTCTGTAGTGAACACGACAGACCTGCAAACACTATGCCCCAAGATGGTCATCTCAACCAGATGCACATGCAGCTTGGAAAATATTGATATTCCCAACTATACAATGAAGGATCTAAAAACAGCATTTTGACATTTTCTGCGTGGGGGCCGAGGTGGCTTCTCAGGGGCCGCTGTTGAAAGACTTGGCCCGCGAATTGATTTCTATCACAATGTCTTCAAGCAACAGAGGAAGGGTGCATCAAAAAGGAACTCAGGCCCCAACTTGGTTGGGAGGGGGGGAAGATATGGCAACTTGCACTTTCTTCCCCCCTCTTACGTCAATCATTACCAGGTAAGGGCAGGTAATCTTGGCAAGGGGCTGGGGTGAGACAGGTATAGGAGGGCAGGGTGATGGGTGATGCCATCGAGCCCAGATGAGAGAGTGAGTCACTGGGCCACATTAAGTTGACGAGAACCGCTTAGCTAGTTCTCTAGACTCTGAGGGTCCCCGGCACTGGATTAAAGCCATTATAAACTTACTTTCAAGATGGAAAAAAAAAATCAAGCAGGCATTTTACAAAGGGAGAAAGTGTTTACACCTTGGTAAGGCTGGGACTGACCACTGCGGAAGCGTGGGGATGATTTGGCGGTGACCGTGTCTGTCTGCATTAAAACATCGATGCAACAGTGCCATGTGACTCCAACAAATCAAACAGGTCATCCTGACTTTGAGCTATAAATAAAAGTGGTGCCAGGGTTGCTACAAGGGAAGGTGGGACACCATAAAAGGGACATGGTCACCACCGACCTCCATGATTTAACCTTGAAGGCAGGGAAAAACTGCCACTGATACCCCTGAATGCAGCACACTGAATGAGTGACATCTAATTACTCATCTACAGGTCTCTAAAGTTGGCACTCATAAATTAATCCCAACTTTCCCAGGTCCTTAAAACTCCATCAGGCTGGGGGGGGGGGTCTCGGATGGAGGAAGGAACAGCCCAATCGCTTTTTCTGCACATTACATGTATTATGAAGCCTGTTACCTCCTCAAACCTGAAGTACGTGTACCAAGGATGTGGCACAAATTTTTGCACAGTGGAAGAGTGTGGAAGGTTGAGACCGATTCCTTCTAAACCATGGCACACCAAGTTTGAGTCAAGTAGAAAACGCCAAAAAAAATTCACTAAGACGATAGGAAATATTAATGACTAACATCAGCCTAGTCAGTATTGTCATATTTGCATACCTCCAAATGATGTTTAAATTTTAATAGATCAGCAAGAAATACTGCTTTGCCGAGGGGTACTGATGGAGCCAAAGCTCTGTGGTCATGAAATTTACATGTACACTGTACATGTATCAGTTATTTATAATCGAATAAAAATCAGGAATACTGCAAGTCAGCACTCTCCGCATGCGTTTTTCTACACTGTTCGGCCAAACTAACAAAGCATGTTCGATAATCATTACTGCACCTGCATGAATAAAGTGAAGCAAATAATATCCCACTGTGCAGAGGGCCCTTTTTTTTGGCGCTTCTGAATGACCCAGATACATAATGTATTGCCACGCCCCTCACATCCAACCGACCAATGGGCATGTCGGGCTGCCGTCACCTGACCTGTGCGGGACAAGGGTGTGCTGGGCCCCATTGGCCTGCCTCGGCCTGCTCCACATTCGTCGGATTATCCCCTCCAAATACCAAATCGGGTTTCAACTAAAACCTGTAACCCAACTCCCGCCGTCTGGTAATACCTGCTCTTCTTGTAACCCTGTCTTCCTTCGCAATTTTCAACCGAGGGGGCCCAAAAAAAGTGACAAAAATACAACCCCCAAAACTGAGAGAACTGCCCCCAGAGGAGGAAACCTATTTTTTATTTTGTCCACGCAGGTTCTGTAGAAAAAAAAAATCATCACGTCGCACTGTAACCATATCTGCCGCAAAGTAACGCTGTATCGACCCGCTCAATTCTGTTTTACCGCCAGGGCTCGCTTTCTCCCGAGTCAATGAGTGAGTCACCAAGGTATGTGAGCATGCACCATAAGCATATGCTGAATAAAAGTTGGACGGGGGGCAAAGTCGTGATCAGCCAATGGCCTACGCATGCATGCTGTACATGTACAAGTGGTCTGGGTACCAGCACACGTACATGTACCGTGTGTGCTTGTACTTTTTGAGGTCTTGAGATAACACTGTGGTCCCCATTTGTTTTTCCATTACCCCTTGTAAAAACAATGCAAAATTACAGGTATTCCCATCTACTACTTAAAGCAAAAACAATCCAGTATGGGGTCTTGTCAAAGCAATCGTGATGTGCATGTGTGCAGTGCAAATTCCTTTAATAAGATGGTTGCTCTGAATTTCCTTTACAGGTGGGAACTATTTTCACGACCAGCACATCACTTGTTGGTTATCCAATACTGCCACAATTTTCTTTTCTTATGGTATAATCCTAATCAATCATTCGGTTGAATCAACTATTGATATGTTATAAATGACGGCAAACGGTGCGACTCATTTCCAAGTAAATGTATTTTAATGCCCACGCATATTTTCCAACACAGTGTACCATATCTGTCAATCACACCCTATTGATAAGCTATTGACAACAAAAAAATCTGGCGTAATCCACAACCTTCGGTACTTGTCCAAGCACAGTGCGAGTGAATCGATATGCACAGCTTTGACACCCAGTGGGGCTCAATGATATGGATGTAGGTCAATGAGGCTGATTAATGTTATTTCCAGTGACACCAGTCTGGGGGGACTTCAGCCAAGCATAAGCATGTACTATACAATGTGTTTAAAAAAAAAAAAGGAAACCGAAATTAATTTGTTAATATGTCCAAGAAATGAAGAACTTTATCTTTTTTAAAACCACACTGTATTAGGAGTAGCATTGCTTACATATCTGATCATGCATAGGGAGAGGATATCCATTGTGCACATGTACATGTAAGGGGGGGTACGAGGCATCTCCACTCCTCAACCTGTAATTGAAACCGTCCATCCTTCACCGGTGCTATGCTCATCAGTATGTAACTAGGTCAGTATGGTTATATTTCCAAGGACATCCTCGCCTCCTTCTCCCCCCTCCCCTCTGAGGAATGGGGGAGGGGAGGGGGGGAAGCCAGCTCCGTACTCCCCCTTCCCGTCCGCAAAACCCTCATCATTATCACAGTAGAGGTACTTGATGAATGACCTGCTTGTCACGGCCAGTGACGAGGACGGGCATCTTTTCGTTTTCTAATGGTGACATGCTGGAGGGTATATCCCTGATGGCAACAGGAACATCAGGTTTGAGTATTCTTGAAGTACCTTCCCTCTAGTGCTCCCTTTTTTTAATGAATGGACAATGCACTGAATGCTTGATAAGATCACGCAATCTATGTCTGGCAAGATGTACTGATTGGAGATGAATGAAATTTGATCGCTTAATAGGGCTTGTCATACTTGCATTTGGACTTAGGGAATCCTAATTTTTTTAGAATTGAGTGGGCATGATACAATCGTGTGGATGCATGAATGTGCATGTGAAGGTGTGAGTTTTCCAATTTCCTAGATTTCACTCCATGTGACAAGCTTTGCAGTCTCCAACCCTGAACTTTCTGAATAATCAATGTGATACAATGTACGCTGTACACGTCCATCACTGGGATTTAACGGATAAGCCTGAGCGATTTTTGGTGTGTGTGCTGAGATGAGGTACTCGCTAAAGAAGTTGAAAACGCAGAGCAAATTCCACTGGACCATGAATAAAAACCTACGGAACTGACTCCGCCTAATTTTCATACCGACCTCCTAAGAAGCACTACTGTTGTACCGTATTACAGGTATGCCAAATGATACCAAGGATATTCTGGTGTCACAAGTTTCCCCAACTTAACTGAAAATTGCCTCATCAGAGGTTTGCTCCTTCTCTACAGACCGCTACTCCCACTACACCCCACCCATATTCTAGCAAAACCTTATTCCAACTCTGTCGCCCCCTCCAAAGACCAAGGCCTGCTCCAGGCCGATAAGACGAGACTGTCTCTTGCTCAAGAAATCATGGTCAGAGAATCATGCAGAGAGAACCCAGAATGAAACATACAAAAATACAAAATGCCTTGGCACAGGGTGGGGCTGATAAAGTAAAATCCGAGGGCGGAAACTGACAAGAAGTCACACGTATGACAAATCACCTGCGGTTGGCAGACTAATGTCTACCGGACATCAATAATTTTTATTTTTGCGCTAACGTTTTAAGGTGTTTCCCAATAGCATTACCAGTCTCTTTTTGGACAGTTGCACCACTCAGAAGTGTATTGGCTTAACACTTAGAAACCACTGTCTTGATAAATTATCAATCGTCGATAAACAAAAAATTTTTTAAAAGGTACTGGTACCTTGGGCTCCAAACATTTCAAGATATCATTTGTGTTTTGGGTTTTTAACTCATGACCAGAAAAATGAGGGGTTCGAATCCAGCCATGCTGTGTCCTTGGGCAATTTACTTCATCCCCACTTGCCTCTCTCCATTGAGGAGTTCAGCATGGATACTGGCATCAACTAGGGAGTAACCTCCGGTAGACTGGCATCCCATCCATCCATCCATCCATCCATCCCATCTTTAGCGCTAATATTGAAACTGGAGATGAAAATGGACCTAATTGGACACCTTGGCCAGAGATGTAGTTTAATACAGTACACCCCAAAACAGCCAGCATGTACATCATCAACTGTGAAGATCCTCACACATTCTATTAAGCAATTGGACAGTTTACATCCTACACACACGCTGCTGCTGTGGTAGATTACAGATTAGAAGACCAGCTGGAGTGTTGAGGGAGGTGTGGTGATGGCAACCGTTCCCCCCACGTTTGTTTCAACTCCCTTCCCCTACATAGGAAGCAACTCCTCAGGTGTGACTGAGAGGTTAAGCTTCTCGAACCCGCCAGCTATCAGAAGGGGGTGAATTGTCATCCTTTCCCAAATGTCGAAGGTGCCAAAGCCTGGCCGAGCCTTCCTGTCTTTAGAATAAAGTGGGATGGCTGAGACCGAATGCATGGGGGGGGGATATTTTGTTATCTGCCTGAAAAAGTACTTTGGGTTTTCTCAGGGGACTGTCTGGTAAGGATGACTGACATCATGCCTTGCCGGGCTGGATTTTCTTTTTGATTTATATGTAGCTATTCATTTTGATTTCTAATTTCACAAGTGCTTCGTCAGGGTGTGCTGCACAGCAGCTTTATTTTCTACCCACTATTTTTACGCCTTCCACCAAGTGCAATAGCTAGATTAGAAGAGTAGACTTAAATTCCCGATGGCTCGGCACTGATGAAAGATTAAAGTTCATGTGAACTTTGCAAACCAACTGCACGTGTTCATGTGTGCACGGGCGTTATTCCCATCCAACTTGACGTTCAAGCAAGAAAGCAATCTTTCCAGAACATTTAACGTGCACAGGGCAATAAACAGTTGGGCTCAAAATGATTCAAACCCTTGGGAAAATAACATACTTTTCTAAATTCTTCATTTGTGAAAGCTGGTATGTTGGTACTTCCACTATATCTTTAGTCTATTTGTTGCAAGACACAAACCCACATGTGTGCTGGCTAAACTTCATGAAGAAGTTAGAAAATTTTCCAAAGGGTATGAATAATTTGCAGCACAAGTACATGTATATCAGTAGATTCTGTGCAGAAGCACCCCTATTGCAGGTGAAAATGAGACTGGTTGGACTAACACCACTGCTGCTGTCAAGCGTGACAACTGAGGGAAAATTTCTAATCAACTTCCCTATAAAACACGTGTGCACAACCCCTACCCACATGTACATGTACATGTACATGTACGCATCTCCTGCACTGTGTCTGCCCAAATGGGTAACCTTGACAGCAACGAGCGTCAAGCTCGCTTCCTCTCACAACCAGAGCTGAAATTATAGTGCTTTTGTCTTGTACAAATTAAAATGACAGTCACACGCATTATGCAGATTGAGTCAGGTTGTATTGACCAGATTGGCACCACGGCTGCATTCTCCCCTTGCAGAAATGGCTTCTTGTTCTTGCTTCCTAACATTAGCTGCCGGTGCTGCTAATTTGTCTCATCCGCAATAGCAGTTCAAATGCATTTCATCTGCATTTCTAGTACACATGTATACTTCTATTACTATTAATTTTGAGGGTGGAGTAACGTTTTCATAATCATGCACTACGCTGCCTTCCAAGTTCCAAGGGGTGTCTAGGTTCTCATATGGAACTACTCAGACAGTAATTTTGCTGTCCTTTCCCCTTGCCTTGCAGTTTTGTACATGTTTCTGTATCAACTTTTGGTGAGCTGGTATCAGGAACGTTGAAGAGTAACCTGATGCACGGGTATTTTGATATCTCACTTGCCTCGTTTGCTTCATGCAGCCTCTATTCCAGTTGTTAAAATAACACTGATTGCAAGTGCACACCGTTGAGCCTGCTTTATCGACCTGGTTGACGACTAATTCAAATTCAGAGTACTGTTCAAATGTACAGGAACTTTTGATTGGCCTTCACTTTTACAAGAAGAGAATCGCAGGGAACAGGAGCAATGGAAGCAAATGTCTGTGGGTTATGAATGAGTTTCTCTTCAAGACGACCTTTAAATGCTCAGTCTGGAAGTTGACTAATTTACCAGCTCGTTCTCTCAATCACTAGGAGGGCCAGGGATCTCCATCTTCAGCCCAAAACAAAAACATGGAACAGCCTGCAAAACATCTCTCACGACCCAAGCATCTTCTGGAAGTGACAGCCAGACTTAATTCAGAAAACCTGAGGAACAGGCTAGCAGACTCCACGACTGATTTAGGAGTGAAGGGGGAGGGGATGTCACCTGGAATATTCAGGGTGGAAAGGTTACATTAAAAATCCCCCCCCCAAATTATAATAATACATGCAATTCACTTCTCTGCTGGCTTTTATGGTAATGCTGAGCCCAGCCAAGGAGTCCCAGGAAGAGACAGAGAACAGCAAAGGACTTACGGGTCCCGTCTTTGCCCCGCTGCATTCGCCTTATCAGGCCAGACACCATACATGTTTATAATTAGGCTTCCCTTCAACATGAAACTGAGGCTGTTGACTTGAGTCACTTGACCGGTGCCCTTTGTGTGGTCCTCGCCAAATTAACCAAGTCTTTGGGGGGGGGTACGCAGAGTCCATATTGATGGGTGGAAGAGACCTTTTTCTTTCATAATTCTGGTATGAGCAAATATCCTAAAACCCATGCACCACAGTCATTTAATGGCTTCATTCCTCTGGGTATAGAGGTGGTTGTTTTTTCACTTTAATATTTTTTCTTTACCTTTTACCAGTCTATGTCTGTCCCTCTGGAATATGAGTCATACATAAAGAGGTGCTCCTTGGGAAGGGAATTTCTTAAACATTGTACATATACATCATTATATGCATGTCAACACATCGACTTGTACTGTATACTCTTTCATGTTTAATTGAGGTGAAAAAGCTAGATAATTCTTTTATAAACTTGTAAGTACTGAGAGTCGTTCTTCACTATTTTAAATTGCATGGGATTAACATGCACCCATTAACTGTACAAAGATATATGTGACTTCAAAGAATGAAAGCTCTTTACTTTGAAACCATGCCAGTGCAAGATGTATGGAACATGCACATGTATGTTCGTTACAAATGTCTGATATCTTTTGTGCCCAAAGAAAGCATGAGTGCAGCCAGACTTCCAATCCAGTAACTCCCTGCTTACTAGGTTTTTGCACAACTCTGGGACTACACTGAGAATACGGTGTGACTATCAGTGCAAGGGCAAAATCGGGTGTAAAATTAACATTCCCAATGGCTCAATTAAAATCCTTGAAAGCACGAGCAAACATCATCTCTCATTTTCATCTCACGTCTGTGTGAGCAAATTTGAGAAACAATAATATTACAGGCTGAACTTTCCCCTAGAAATATGCCCCGTTGGAATATCAACAGCAAATAGGAGTGCCAGCTCGGTGTGTGACATGCATGCTCAGTACTTGCAACGTACTGTGTGTGCGTGCTTGTCGTCGGTTACACAACCCATTCACAAAGCATGTAATGAAAATCACACAACCTATTGCTCAGAAGAATTTTTTTAGCCCATAAAACCTTTGTTCAAGTGTCCCTTGCATAACATAATGGCAGTCATTTCAGCAATGTCGCCAGAGAATGTAATCCTGCATGCACACTTCCCATCCACAATTGGATAATTCATTCTAGCAAACTGAATTCACATAAATTTCCTATATCCTCGGGGAGGGGGGGTATACAGCTGGGGTGTTTTTCCCCCGTAAATTTGTGCACAATACATGTGAAAAGCGACTGCACTTTTGGGAAGCTGAATGCCTCTCTGGAGATTGATATTGGTATCAGCGCTCTGCAGGAATTGTATGGAAAAAAAGGAAATAACTTGTCTCTTTACTTGGCATTCGGAACAGCAGTCTGAGCTCTGTATGTTGATGGGTGTGTTCCATTTAGTATGGCATCCCAGTGAAAATTGACATCATGTCGGAGCAAAATGTTAATAGTTGCTACTGATTTTGCACAGTTTCATATTCTTTCAAAGGGCTTCACCCTCAACTTTACACCTCAGTATCGACTTGTGAATCATTTTGTTAGGTTCAGTCGCACATTTGACAATGCTGCAAATCTGTACAGGTGCCCCTTTAACTGTGCCCAGTAGCCCAGGCCTCCTCAGTCCATGTCACCCATAATACACAGTGTTATATCACTGCTCCAAAGATTAATCATTGATATACTATTAGATTTAGTTCACATGTCCTGGTACCTAGACCCCATCTCCAGACTAGGGATTGTTTTTTTCTTCCCAAGCAAGCAGGGCTCAAGTCAAGGGGAGGAGAGATAGTGATCAACTCTTGTTTGTTACCACCTTCCTTGTTGACTCTGTGATTGCATCCTGATAAGCGTGGGGCAAAAAACACTGGCCAAAGTGCCCTGCAGTCTAGATGGTGCCCTGGATTTGAAAACTTGGCCCGAGGAGAACTCACATTTGCACTTCGAAAATAACCCAAATTGTACATTTCAGTGACACTGCATGTTGGGATGTGGCTCTTCGAGTAAAAGGCTGCATAATGCTTACCCGTGCCATGAACATATGGCCACTTATGTCTGTAGGAGACTGGGCGGGCACAATTTTGACAGCACCGCACTTCAAAGCACAGCAACATTTGAAGCATCTTGAAGGTAGTCCATCTAACCATGGAGGAACGATCTAACAAGTCATGACACTGGAGGCTGCAATCAAACATGGTCCGACTTCCCCAGCCTTGTACACGTAATGTGATAAGAGAAAAGCACGATGCTGCATACAGGTGATTGATAATCACCATCGCACTGTGGCACAATTCAGTCAAAACTTGTCACATTCTAGATCAGTGCAGAGCAACATTTTACCTGCAACGAGGTGCATCGACCTTCGCCAAAGTGGTGAAGGTTCTGAAACCTACATGTTCACGTACATGTACATTGCTATGGAAAAATGGGGAAAAAGACAATGCTACATAATTTGTCGCATATATATTATATGTAGGACAAAGCAGTCACACTACGTATGCTTATAGGACAGTGCAGTTCAGTTTGAACGTCATGTTCATGTGCATTCTGCGTGTGAGTATTTTGTGTGTAAACCAATTGAGAGGTCTACCATGCATTCCAACAGCTGCCAACATTCATGAACATTTGTAAACACGAACATTAATTTCACAATCAATATTCCGTGATTAAAACTGCCATGAACGATTGATCTGCGGTAGGAAACAACAAATTCAGCAAAAAAATTACTGGTACCGGTACATGAACAGAAGAAACAAATGCAAGTATTTGGACCAGACCTTTTAACAAGAATGTTTTTTGAAAAGCTTCTGTGTAGGGTACATGGGCAAAGCATGGAAGCTACTGATTTTTGTGCTCAACGTGGCTACCGACGTCCATAGACACGACAAATCCATATTGCATGAAAAGGCAATCCCACTACTGTATCAATTTCCAACAAAATTCTATGTATGTGTACGCCCCAGCTATTGTAAACCTTTTCAGGGACTGGTGGTAGGCTGGGGGCTTCAACTGCTGTATTTCAAGCAAGGAAGTGACAACAATTTATGCTACATGTACAATCATTGCTCCGTCCCCCTAAAACTGCAGTTGTCAAGTGCAAGACCCAAGACAATGGCTCGGGAGAGAGTTTGAGAAAGATTGAGCACACACACACCACTAAATGCCTCAAGCACAGCATTATGCTAATCTCTGTCCATTATTAAAAAAAAAAAACCGAGGGGGGAGGAATAGTTCATTCTGATTCTCGCTTGGTCCCTCTGGGCACAACGAAGCAGCTCCTGAATGCTAAGAGGGGTAAGGCTTGCTTTAATTAACCAGAATGGTTTTTAATAAACGAAGAATAAAAAGTGGGAGGAAGGGCAAGGGGGAGGGGGGGAAGAGAAAACCCCCAAAGAGTGCAGGTACTGAACTGTGCACAGTCATTACGGGCAATGGCGGCAGATTAGTCCGGTGAAAGCTCATGGATTAACCAAGGGGCCTGGTCCCCTGGGATGACCATGATTGATTTCTGAAGTCCAGAACTGTGAATTTTTTTTTGGAAGGGAAAAGGGGATTTTTAGAGATGCAAGGAAAATCTTATTTTACAAAGGAACACTTTGGGAAGGGGTTGTTTCCCATTTTCGTGGGTGCTTTTTGGGGATGATTACCACAAGCTTTTTTTTTTTAAACTTATTTAATAATTAATTCTTCTTCAGATCACTGAAAAATGTTAAAGGCATGAGCTCCCTATCAGAAATGTCATGTGATTCCATTGGTATTGCACAAATGCATCAGTACAACTCTCATACAAGACTTGAGACTGTGATGCATCTTGAACAAAAAGCCTAACAACTAACAGGTTCGGCACTAACAGGCAATTGTGTAGAGACCAAGGACATACACACACAGCAAATTTTCCAAGACTCAGTGTCAGTGAGATTATACTAGATTCACCAGAGAAGTCACTCTGTCTCACAGTCAGGAGGTGAAGGCCACAGCAACTGGTATTTTGCCAAGGTCTCAAGAAAGCCATCCAAGTGCCACCATTACAAATGATCCACCCCCCACCCCTCCCTCCCCCGCTGTATTTTGAGAGAGTAGCACTAACTTCAGATTGTTCATTATGTGTGCAGTACAACATGCAAATATTGTATGATAATTGTCCACTGATGCATAATCTGCCATTTAGGTTCCAACAATAGAGACACTCATGTTGTAACTCTCTCTTGAGGTATACATAAAGAACTCTGATCAACCGTCTAAAATCCCCAAATACAACGCTAAGCATCAGTGGCCCCCACAAGGAGAACTTGTGTACAATGCAGGCCTTAACAATAATTTTTAACTACTTGTCCATCAGGCAAGTAGCTCTGAAAAATTTACTTGCCCGAGGTAAGATTTTACTTGCCCAAAACCTGGTTTAGTTGTTCATTGCTTCACAGAACAGTAAGTTCCTTCTTCGCCACAATACAACATGAATATACATCACCCCCAACTATTGCGGCTATGCAGGGAGTGTGCACGACTCTGATGCATCATTCATACAAGTTTGGGCAACAGCTATTTCTTAAAACCACTCAAAGATTTTACCTGGTGTCATATTTGCAAAAAGTACACACACAAGTACTAGGCAAAATTCACTGATGTTGAAGTCATAGCCAGATGTAAAACAGTCTTTGAGCTTTCAGCTGTCAAAGCTCCGCTGTGCCGCGCGTGCAATAACCAATGAGGTTTGGTACCCTGGGTATTTTACAGTTTATTTATGTAAGCATTTTCCCTTGTGTGGAAAGGTGCCCTGCTAAATGTACACGTAACGATGCAAATAATCATTGCACACCACACAGCTGTACACTGTTTCCACTTTTTATAAGCTTTTTTTGAAAACGAAAAAACAAATCAAAGGTATTAAAATTTACTGACTGCTATTCTTCGCCATGAAAAATGGACACTTTTATTTCAAGAAAAAAGTAACTGTCCATCGGGCAATTTGTCCTTAATTTTTACTGGCCCGAAAGAAAAAATAGCTTGTCCCGGGCAATCGGAGAACCGTTAATGTCGAGGCCTCGTACAATGTGTGTATACACGTACAATTCAGAAAAATAGACAAAAAGATTGAAAAGGTGTGACATTTTTACCTCAAAGTCACATCCAAAACACAGATGTCAATGAGAGCTTTTGTCATCAAGCCGGGGAGTCGGTCTCACACACACAAAAAATAAACACGCTCGTGGTGATAACAGGCAAACTGCTGCACAAGAAGGTGTCGGGATGTAAACAATAAATATGGCTGATGCAAAAAGGAAAATAAATAGCGTGCTACCACCAAGACAGGGCCGAGGCAGAATGGGTGACTGGGGTTACCCCCTCACATTTCAAGGATGCCATACTGTTTGCCAAGTTTCAAAGAGTTCATGCAAGGATTATTTCTTAAGATGCACTATTTGTGGCCAAACGTTACACTCCTCTGCAAAAATTATGGGTATGCATTTGACATGGGGGTGGGGATTCTGTGAAAATTTGGTGCAATTTTTTTGGGTGAAAATTTCCAGAAGAATAGGTGGGGAATGAAGGGAGAGGCTGTCGCATGTACAGGGTACTTACAATAACAGTCTTTTCACGTTGCGAGCGCTGGGCCACCTATCAGGGAGAGTCTGGATGCGGTTATTACTGATGTCCCTGTGGTCATGACAAACGAAAACCAAAAAAAAAAAAGAACTGAAGGTTAGCAGCATCCTACAAAATCATTGTAAACATAAAAACTTTCATTTGTAAACATAAAAAGCATAAAACCTTCATTTGTAAATACACTTTCCACATAACATGACGTTCTTCTCATTTAATTCTTTTCCTGATACTCGGTCTATTCACTAATTCCAAGTATACCCAATCAGCAAAACTACAGCCCACTTTTTCTTTGAGGAGGACGAGGTGACAAGAACATGTCACACTGTGCGAAAGTACTGTATTTGTTGATGGAATTCTGCATCAAAAAGATGCAGCTTTGTTTCAATAATTGACCACTGTTAGCTTACTGCTCTTAGAAAATAAAAATAATTACCAAAAGACTTTGTAAGGGGCAATCTGCCACTACAATACACCATAACATTTAAATATTCAAATATATTACTTGTTCTGTCAGTTTTGTTTTGTATGCAACTTCAGGAATTTACGTACACTACACAACGTTACACCAATGGGACATATCAATAGGCATGGGTTTTAGTTTCCCTTCCCTTAACCACATCCCTAAACTCAAGACTACATGCAACCTTTCACTTAGATACAAGAAATAATAAATCTGTCCAGGGTGTCACTTCTACACAAACAAAATTTTGCCAGGAGTTGCCTGAAAAATATGGCTCTGCCATCTTTGCACATCTGTTTCCAATAATATTCACATGGGCCCAGGATCCAGCTGAATTCCTTCACACCTCATCACCACACCGGTAAGCTGGACGACCAGAACTGTGCCAGATTGGCTCAACACCAGTGCATCATTGCAACTCTGGGCCCCCCAAAAAGCAGCTGCAGGAACGATTCCCCAACAAAATCTCAACCGTGAAAAAAAACAAATACTAAAAAAACTATAAGGGAAGCCAAGAAGCGAGGAACCAGGGGTTTGGTCACATGTGCTGTACAGCTTATTGAAACTACATGTATACATACATGTATTCGTATCACGCCCTGTCAGAAAGGCTTGGATACGTATTTGATGGCCAATTGCTTTTGACATCTGGACAACCAAGGAAACACATGTACAGCGTAATTGATCCTATTCAACATCCCGTGATTTATGTGTGTACGGCATTAATGCAGTCTCACACCTTCACCTTTTAAACTGAATACAGACATGGTTGTCCAGATATATGACTCGCCATGATACAACTGTTCATCTCAAAATCAAAGCTGCCCTGTCTTCGGCCATACATGTAAATGCAATGCGAGCACACTCTTCATTTCAGCGTACACGGCGTACATGTATACATGTACCTGCCTGCAACACCAATTGAGCCTTGGACGTGGGGGTGGCCCCCACATGAATGGAGTCAGAGTAAATGGCCTAATGCTCTCAATGGACGCAAAGCATTGGCGCACCAAGCTAATTGAATTTGCAATTTCAAAGGGGGGGGGATCCACTGAATGAACAGAGTGCTGGAACTGCATTTCTACAAAGCTACCTGCTGCCTGTTCTCGTTGTACAGCATGTCGTTACACCAAGTTTTGCATGATGTTTTCCTCTGTATTCGACACCGCATAGGGAGTGATGCCACACTTCTTGGGTTGGTCACTGTGTCATGCATGCCCAAACAACATGTACATGTACATGTGTGCCTCGGTGACAGGCAATTCTGAGCAAATATCGGCCCAGAGGTCAAATGTTGCTTTCCCCAGAAAAGAATCATATTGGGCACCGCTACGGAGGCAGTGATGTTGGGGAAGACCGACACTAAATAACAGACAACAAGGCCTTTATCTTTACAATGAACATTGTACTTTATCTATGACTGCTTCTTATTGGCCAACTTTAGTGAGCTTTTATTCCACGTTATACCCAACAAGGAAGGTTACAAAGGCCTCGGTCTGTCACTGTGGCAACGCAATAGCTTTACCTGATCCTTACCATGCCCAAATTTCGAAAGAAATCTCGGAAACAGAGGGCCACTTTCGATGAAGAAACTGCAATTAAGTTCAAGTCCCAATTCACTACCTCATAATAAAGTTATAAAAGAGGATAAAACGTGAAAATCAATCCTTTCCAATGTGTACTGTATATGCTAGTCTGTTGCCCCTGAAATTACCGAGCCACATCATGTACCAAGAAAACACTGCAAAGCGCATTAATGTGTTGAGCAAAAACTGCCAGGAACCAGTCACAATGTACTACCAAAAATGCCCTCTACATGTACACCTGGTGGTGGCGCACTATGGAGTGAATCGCCCATATTCAACTTTCCCCAGTATGCTTGTTGTAATGGATGCACAAAGCCGTTACTAATTATCACACTTTAGAATTACAGCACATGTATTTGAACAATTTCATCCACAAAGTCTTGATACAAAGGTGAAACCCCTTTATGTTGAAAAAAAGGGCAGGTGTGAACCACTCCAATTTTCCAGATGGGATTAAGCAATTTGATCACAGCTACAGGAGCCCTACTGCAAACACTGGTGATCCCTCCTCCAGCATCTCAGACATGTAGGGCATGGCACCCTACCACAGCCTCATCAAATAACAATAGACAGCACCTAATTACACAGCCCCCCATCTGAATTATTGACCACAGATCAATCTTCTCAGTGCCAGGGCAAAAGGTATTAAGCATTAATCCTATTCACTCCTACACAGGGCATTTCACACCTATCTTTTTATGACTAGTTATTGACCTTGTATATTTTCAGTTACCTTGTGTGGTGGACCAGGACTCCAGACTGGAACAGGTAAGGTTTTAAAGGGAAAATAATGGGTCCATACAGATAACAGGCAAATATTGAGGAGACCAATGGAGACACCTGACCAAACAGGAACAAAAACCCAGCTGTTCTTCTCCACCCACTGTGTGCTGACTGGGTAGTGTTGGATTCTGCAACACTTGATCAGAAAACAAAGTTGATTTTGGCACAGGAAGATAATCGGGCGGTGATGCACAACGCCATTTTGCATCACAGGAATCAGACCCATTAGAAACAGCATAAAGGAATGCTAAAACATTCACATTGGTCATAGAATGTTTTTCATTACATTTTTTTAATGCCCGCAGCCACCACATACAAGCAGCAAATTTGAAAACTGTGGTTGTACACAACACATCTTCACCGAATGCCTAAAGGAGAAAATGACGAACACCAATTTGTAGGGCTGAGTCAATTCAAATAATTGACTATTCGAATATTCGACCTTCAATTTGATTGAACATTCGTTCCTTAATGAACAAACCACGTATAAAATCAGTCATATTAATGTTAAAAAATTTTAATGACTATAATAGCTCCTCACTTCTATTTCAAGTTGAAATATTGTCAAGAAGGTTTCATCATATTTCAACAAAGTTTGCATCAATACATATTGATTACAAAGAGCACTTTCTTGGCACATCCATATTTTCTTGTTAAAGCTATTTCCATGTTCTAGGATGGATTCTTTTGTTGGACTGTTGGGCATATCAGCTGCCTTCAAGTGTCTGGAATCTGCTTTAAACAAGTCTTCACGGTGAGATTTTTCTCATTTAAAAAAGGAAATTCTCCCTTCTTTTTTATGACTATTGCATTCGAATATTCAAATACAAAATAATCAAATATTCGATTATTGATCGAATATTCGGCACAGCCCAATCACTTTGTTCAATATGAGTTTACCGACACAGAGGTTTTTTCAAAGCAAATGTTAAATGCCTTTTAACTGCTCAATTTAACGCAAACCATGAACTTAAATGCAAGTTTTCTGACTTCATGGATGGTCATGTTCGACTTACTAGTACATGTACATGCACAATATCATCATCCCCTTTTAAAAAGGGCACTGGCAACAGACAACCTCTCAGTAACACAATATCAGTATCACCATGTCACAAAGGTTCTAAATAAAAAACTCTTGCCGCGTATCCAGTGTCACAGTTGTGTGTCACCCTCAGAGGGAGCAACATTAATTTTTTATTAGATAAAAATGCCAGCACTCCCTCCACACACCAGCAGGCAGGCCAGCCAAAAGTATCTGCCACATTGCCGGGGAAAAAAACACACACAAACAAAAAAAGGCACAGAGAAAATATGTGTGCGAACACAAAACCAACAAACACAGATAATCAGATTTGGAAGGGAAGGTTGTTTTTCTTTTTTATATATGTATAATTTTTGTCTCATCTAGGACAGGAGGGGATTGCCAACTTGAGGCGGCCCCTCAGTTGTTTGGTTCCACGCTGAGACTTTTCGCACCTGCCACACTGCCAATAGGTTCCCCCCACAATGAAAGTGGATATAGAGACACCAGAAGGAGAAAAAAAAGCATAATAATAACTTACATGTTGGATTTACTGTTATGAAATGTGGTGGCAGTGGTGATGGGGGGGTCCCTGGAACTGTCAATTATGACACCTGCGAATAGTTCTGCTGACCTCCTGATGGGCAGGCCATGATTGATATGGGCAGGTATATCACTGCATTTTTATGTTGTCTAATTTGATTTGTGTTCCTGTGAAATTGAATTTCATTTATTTTTGTTGGACATTACCGGCTGGAGAAGAGAAGGTGAAAGTGCTCGTCAACTCGGGAAGCTGCACACGCCATGTGCCTGCGTAAGCACTCAGCTATGCAGCATTCCGGACTCAATGTTTTCCTTTTGTTCGTTAAGAGGTAAGCCTTTGCACGATGATTTCTCTCTCAGTCTCTGTGTTTTCTTTTGAATACGATCAAAGTCTCCACAACTATTCGTTTCCCTCCTACGGAGTGACCGAGTTTCAGTCTGAAGCCCACGGCAATTCAAGTGCTGGACACCAGTGCTATGGGGGTCAACAAACTTCCCTCCACAAGCTAGAGTCCGTTAAATTAGAAAGGAAAGCCTGTGCATAGAATGCAGTTTTAATAGGCACCTGCACTGTTTTGGAGTAAAACTGACAACCTTGTTTAAGGCTCAAATTAGGAGAGTTGAGGATTCATTCCCAACCATCATTCAGAAAAGCATGCTCAAACATTCCTCAGCAGGCCATTCAGAGTTACCGGAGCGGTGCCAAAGCAATAGAACACTTCAGAGGCTCCATTCACTATCAGAGAGTTTGCTCAACCATGAAAAGTGAGTTGTTGAGGGGGGCCCAAAAAGAAAAAAAAAAGCTCCAGTTGGCCTTCATGAGGGGTGTACAAACTACACCCTCCAGCTACTGGGGGCCAGGACGGGACAAAAGGGGGACTTGCTGTAGGGCGCGAAAAGCGATCAACGCACACAATGCAGCTCCCCACAAGTCTCACAATTAATCTTTGGGGCGCAATTGTGTGGTAACACACTACACACTGGTGTGGCAACACGCTGTGGTGGCTGGATGGGCCAATGTAGACAGGACAATAACGGCATCCCAATTCAAGGGAAGAAGTCTGTTGAGAGGGCTGCCCAGGTGCTCACATGCACAGTGCATGTACAGGTGTGTTCAAATGGCACGAACAAGGGCTCAGTGTTGATATACATGTACATACAGTTGTATGACCCAAAACACAGTTAAAAGTTACTGCTGTTAACTACCTACACAGTATTTCCCAAGTGGTTAATATCTAGGCTGTTACTCAAGTAGGGCCAACACTATAATTCTGTTCTACTTAAAGTGTTGAAAATTTTTACATGTGTCTACTTCTTCCATTGTGGTTGTATATCTTTCCTCAGTTGGTTTCTAACTGCATTTCAAACACTGTGGATTCCACTCAGAGAGCTTATAAACCTCTTGAATTTTTCTGAAGCAAACCTAAATTTTATGGCTTCTTCTCAAGCAGTCCCTGCTAAGTCCAGGATGATCCAATGCAATGCTTATAAAATACAGGGGCTTAATTTTTTTTTTCTTATCTCTGCAGAAAACAGACCCAGCTGATTCTTGATGGCAGTTGGGTCCAGCTGGATGCAGCAAGTTCACAATTCAATAAGTAGTTCGGGAGAAAAAGCAGAACTTTATTGACAGATTCATAAATATTCATGATTGTACAGGTACTTGGATATGGGTACGGATGAAGTTGAACACAACCAAATGATGTGTGCTGGGAATCAACACATTTTCAGTACTCGTCCCCTTTCCTAGACGGGCAACACATATTGCTTTAACTGCCTTAAGGCAAATTTCAATTGGTTTTATTGCTTACATTCCAACACCCAAGATAAGACAGTAGTAAGACGTCCAAATTACAATACAAATGTAAATGCACCATTGTAAATTTGTTCTTGTGGGCCCTTGTAAGTCATCCTCTCAAAAACCAACAATGTTGTAAAATCTATAATGTACACGTGGCCCAGTTTACAACCCTAACCCATGTTTCAACATGTCCCAAATCCAAATGCCGATCATTTCCAATTAATACGCTCCTTGTAGAACATCTCAACTGTCTGTTTCTTTCCACTCCATGCCTCCGTGGTAAACTCCTGTTACTTTCTTTCATCCCGGGGGACGTGAAATTCTGTGCCACAAACAGGGCAGTGGGAGCTGGCATGTTTTCATTCATAACACCCCCCCATATCCCAGAACTGTAATATTCCTCGTAATGGAAACCAAATTTGTCTCTCTCTTTGGACAGTGTCCTGTTTACGTCACATCAAAGCTTCCTAAGAGCAATGTACCTGATTGCATGAACTTGGACCCTCTTAAATGATTATTTTTCATCCAAGGTTAGAATTTGCACATGTACATGTATTTTACACCTCATCAGGATCTAGGAATTCTCCAAATAACATTGCATAATGTAGTACAAAATGGGTTCGATAACTTAAAAATGCACATGGTGGCATCATGTTTTTTCAAGGTCCCAGTGCAAGTCCAGTGATTTACAATGTATCTCAAGTGTTACAATGTAGTTTTTTTCCCCTTGAAGTTCGGCCAAATATTTTACATTGTATACATGTACATTTCAGTGTATACATTGCATTTTCCTGCATCCAGGGCAAGTAGGCCTATACTATGCTGATCAGGTCCTGCTTATCAAGCAAGGCTGGAAAATGCTGGAAAGTATTCTCCCAATGATTTTGGACTTTTGCTTTGGTAAGCATCCAGGGGAAACAAACACAGTTTTACCATTCATTCATATATTAACATCTGTGGTTTTGTTGCACATTTCTGCTTAATGAAAACTAGACTGGACAACTTCTCCAAAAGGTAAAAGTTAGACATAGGAAAAAAATATATATGCAAAATCATTTTGTAAACTGTAGGCATGCCTACACTGGCATGCATGTCAATGCAGTACTTTATGTTGATCAATACAGCCTATCAACTATAGCAAATATGCAACAGCACATTACACATACACACTTGCATGGCAACCATGCAATAAATAACAGCTCCCAGGGTAAAAAAAAAGGCAAAACTCTCCAGCAAACACCCTGGTATTATGCATGCCATTCCACGGCCGCCTGTCATACCCGACCCACCTCTAATAAATGATTTATGTACATGTACATGTGCACGTATGTGCACAGGTGTGCCACTCCGAATTTGTCTAAGAGCTCCCAGTCCATGGCCCTGCATTCATCGGCTTGCGACCCCTTGTTTGTTCCGACACACGCTGAGGGTTTGTCTTTCTTTTTTCTTGGCAGAGCAACATGACCCAACCAAAAGTAAGGGATGGCACATTGTGTATGTGAGGGGGACACCAGAGGCCTGTCAACAAGAAGATAATAGCCAAGCCTGGCAAATACGGATTTACACATGCACCATGAATAACTAATGAATCGTGTGTTGGAGAATACTATTACTAACTGACCTCCATAGCGGATTGCTTATACATACACTGTATATATGTACTGTACCACTACCTAACCATATCTATACAACTTGGCACTGCACCCATGTGGGTCATTCTATAAAAATCAAATGCTAGACGTGACAGGGACAGGAAAAAAATTGGACCCCAAATTTAAAGAATGACCTGTGTTTCATTTCACAATTTTAAGCCCAGGCATGCACATATCGTTGCTGTGAAAATCACCCAAATGCCAGTTTCCATTGCTTGTCATCATAATCGCATTAATTTAAGGAGACAAATTATTTTGAGACTACAGATATCCCGTTAAAAAGCTTGTTTTTAGCAGGAATACTAGAGTGAAAATAGTGGGCGAAGGCCTAGCTTAAAAGGCGAAGTCTACTTAGCATTCAGCTGGATGAGCTTGAGGGAGGGGGGATACTGGATGCTTATGGGACTTCACTATTAGGAGCAATCTGTCCAACAATGGAATGTGGCATGTATAAGTCATTTCACAGCACACCTCCAGTCTATTCATGGTTTGAAGTGCGCTACTGAAAAGGAGAGATAAAATATAAAAAAACACCACTAATGTTAAGGTTTGCATCAAGGCGAAAAATGCTCAAGTTGCTTAGGTGCTTGAGTACTGTTTTTAACAACCATGCTAACTTCAGCTGCAGCTTGCGAGCAATGTCTATGTTTAACATCTAGGTTGGCCCAAAAGTGAATATAATCAACAACAACTACAAAAAAGACTTTGCTAGATGAACAATAAAAAATCAAATTCCTTGAACATCATTGGAAGCCTTCTCTCTGTCACCGAGTTGTCCAGTTTGTAGATAATGCAGTGATGTGCCCACAGAACCACCAGTAAATATGCCCCACCCTCCAAAAAGATAGAATCCACCTGGGGTTCTACTTTGCCAACTGCTGAGTACAAGGCTAATACTTCCTCCAATTAATAAGAAGACATGGGCTGGGGAACACACATGGGCTTGGAACACAATATTGCAGGGTCACTGTGCCACAGCAATGACATGCTCATATCACAAATTGAGCTACGAGAAGCAATGCTATCCTATGTATTCAAGTTCTCCATGTACATGTATAGGATGCGGGCCAACATTCCAAAGCAGAGGACATCTCCCCCTCCTCCACCTCCACTATTTACTAACACTGTTAGTGTCATCACCAGAGACCCGTGACAAATGAGGGAATTCGCTAGCAATGTAAGGCACCCGGGCCATACTACATAAAATGGAAAAGAAAAAAAAAATGTTTGGTCTGGCAGCATAGGCTCCGCTCCACGTTTTCTTTTCATTTACACGTGAGCATAAACCGTATTGCCAATATGGACTTTGTCAGATTAATTATTAAAGCTACACATTATATGGTGCAGCAACACCACTCTTGAAAAAAATTCTGTGCCTCTTGCACAAGGGTTTGTTGAAGAGACAGGTGCAAGTTCTATGTACTCGGTTGGTAGCAGTTGATAAATCTGTCTGAGCATGCATGTTCATTTTGCTGTTGGCTTCACCTTCACATTGTAAATCAGAAGCAAAAGCACACCTGCAAATTATCTGACTTCCAAGATTAAAAAAAAGGGGAGGGGGAGTTAACCAAAAGTCCTTGGGTAACAATTTTACCTTGAAGATGTGCAATCTACTGGCATCCGTCCAGGATTTTTTTTCATAACATTTCAAATGTTTTAAGGGATAGAAAAGACTAGGAGAACATGAATTACATTTATTGGCCAGCTAGCTGCTGCGCATAATCTTTCTTCAAAAATGTTTCTCATGCCGCATGACAAATGGGCCTTACTCTTTACCATCCATCAAACCATAGATCTCACCTGAACTGCTGTGCCCTCTGCATAAAGAACGGCCATGCATCACTGCTCCCACACCGACAAGATAATTACCGCTCAATACAAGTGCATGGGAATTTCAAACATGCTGAATGAATTTCACTTTTATTATTATCATTATTCTTTTATTTACCCGGGGTAAGTCCAAACAGCCAAACCCAATTTCCATTGGAGCCCTGCAATCATAAAACTAAGATTTCAAAAGGGTAAACATAGGATGGGACTGAATTAAGTCTGAACATAAAAGCGGTTAAAATTATTCTTATATAAATACTTCTATGTTAAAATCAAAAAAATTAAAATTAATTACAAAAAAGTGAACCACGGAGACAAATTAAGGTCAAAACATAAAACACTCCAAACACTTCAGTTAAAATTAATAAAGGTATAAAAAATGTGCCAAGGAAAATAACTTTTTGTTGACCCTGAGAGGTTCATGCACAGCGTGTAAGATGCTTTCTTGTTAATTACTTTCGCACACCTAGTGAACACTTTAAAAATCATCTCATATTTACAACTGAACTTTTCTGGAATGGTAAATTGCCTTAGAAATTAAGTTTGATTACAACTACTGAGTGTCAATCCACATCCAAACTTGTGTGACAATGTGGTCCATACATACATGTACATGCAACATCATAAGAAGACAAGAACCAAGCTGGTGTTGACATGCACACAATGTGTCACACATGCACCCAAACTCGTTCCGTTTCATGTGGTCTGTGCTAATACACATCCGATGGATCGCACATTGTGCAATGTGGGGACCATGTGTTTCAGATTTTTGGCATTATTGGAAGACCTGAGACCCGAGTTGATGGAAGCCGGGGCAGCGGAGCAGAGCCCAGCCCCAGCCAACCGTCACTGCAATGCCAAAGCTGGGCGGAGCGAAGAAGTGAAAATGAAATGCGATACCAGTGATGAGGGACTCTGGAACCCCCGCTCTGAGAGGACGGCAAAAGGTGACAAGCTACACAGGTATTTCCACACAGCTCTGCTACTGCCTTGTCAGGAGGGGAAAAGGATTATAAGAGAGGCTGAAATGCACAGGACCATGACCCAAAGGAACCAGTCGTCTCCTTGAACTTGCAACTTACAACCAAACTTGCAATCCATCGGTACTGGTACCAGTACATGGAGATTCATAACAAATATACGTTCAGTTTGTGCCTTTTCTGCACTGCTTGGACAGTGGACATTTAAAATGTTGTGGTTTTAAAACTTAAAACCTGGGTGAAGTGCTCTTTGATTTTGATTGAAAAGCATTTTCCACAGGACAGAAATGATGGAGCTTTGATGTCAACCTTAGCAGTTCCATATAATCATCACCATGATTTACGCAAACTAGGGCTGAGCCGAATATCCGAATATTCGATCAATTACCGCATATTCAAATATAATTTTCAGAATTTGAATATTTCAATGCAAAATTCATGAAAAAAGAAGGGACATGTTTTTTGTTTTAAATGAGAAAAAATTGAAATATGGAGGCTTGTTTCAAGCAGATTTAAATGAAAAGTGACAGAAATTTTACAACAATTCTAAAAGTAAATTAATAATTTAGAATATTTAAAAGGAACAGACGTTTACAACAGGACAGGAAGTTTTGTTCCTCTCTAAATCTTGCTAAACCGTGGCTGGAAATACTCCTAGATGCAAGAAGTTATTATAGTGATTATAATGTATTGTGTGCCTCATTACAACTGATTTTACATATGGTTCATTCATCAATTATTTGCTGGCCGGAATGACCAAATATTCAGATATTCGATCGAATTGCAGGTTGAATATTCGAATAAAGAATTATTTGAATTGACTGAGCCCTCACGTAAACTGTGGTGATTAAAGGTGTTACAAACAGCATGAAAAATGCAGTTTTAATGATCTTGGTGGTGCCTTTGAACCAATTTGGAAGGGTGGATAAAGCACTTTTCATTACCACATGTGTAACTGGATTTAGAAACATCTGAATAGCACAGACTGTATTAGAAAATTGGAAGAGGCTCCACACATGTATATATTAGCTGAGATTTAGTGGTGAGGAGTACAGTGTTCAGCAATTCAAGATCCTACAAATTCAAAGTGGTGGATGGCCCTGGTATCGAGCACATCTCCCACAATTTGTCCTTTAGCTAGCGCTTCTTAAATTCAAAACTGCAGTGCGCTTACTCCGTCTCGGTGCACATTATCCTCTTCTGCATGCTGGCCCCCGTCCAACACATCATAATACTCTGCATGAGTTCACAGATCTGCCCGCCGCCAACCTGAGCAGGGTTGGAGAGGAAGGGCCGCCAGGCACTCCGCTCACCAGCAACTGACGCGTGCAGTAGCAGAAACTGGGCCGAGCAGGAACTGGATAACAAGCCGTGCTAGTTGGTACTGCGTGTCAGGTTTGGCAAGCAGGTACATTCTGCTCACACACCCACACACACATGTACTCCCCAAAATGTACATGCACAGGTAACAAGATTGGCCTTGAAATTGGTTGTCTCATTTTCAGTGGCTTCCTGTCCAATGAGGTATCTTAATATCCTAAAACTCGAGTATTCAACATCTTGCTGACTTTGGTAAATTCTCAGAGAGGGTACATATCTGGTACATGTAGGCCTTCCATAGTTCCTGGCATGGGATTTTTCTACCTGTAGGTGGCTTTCGGAAATTGCACTTAAAATTTGGAAAGTTTCAGGTAACCTTATCGGTGTGTGGCTCTTCCACGATAAGCTATATGTAGCTTTTTGGACGATTGTTTCATGTCTTTTCCACATATGAAGCTACACGTAAAACAACTGATGGGGCTTAAAAAGCATTACAAGGAAGAATTTATACACGTACATGTACATTATAAAGGCACCGCAAAATTTCAATTTCAATATTTGAGGAAACAGAGGAAAGTTGTCACAAAGAGAACAGGAATATTATTCAGTTCTTACATATCTGATATATAAAACAAAAAAATACTGTTAACGTGGAGGTTTTCTTCATAAATTTGACACAGGCAGTCGAGAAAATTAATTTAACTCCAGGACGGCAAGTTAAACACGAGCACTCAAATTCATACAAACAGTCAAATACCAGCAATCGACACAAAAATGCAGTTATTTTCCCCTCCTGTTAGACATCCATGAGGCCTGGGACTGTTGGCAGTCCATGCAAGGTATCTCACACATGCAGGCTGTACTAAGCAGAGGGAAGGGATAGGCAAGGGAGGGTGTCAGGGGCTTCAAGGTTTTGGTCAACAACATGTAAATGCAGGAAAGCATACACTCCTAAAAAACACGGGTGAAACACACGTCACTGTACAACTTTGTTGTGTGGTAATTTTTTTTTAGAATAAGAATGGAAGTGCGAAATTCCAAAACAGTTCACAAAGGTTTTGTCGGATGAAGGAAAACCTTTTGTGAATCTTCAGTGTGCTCCTGCACCATCATTCGGGTAGAAAATACTGCATTTATTGTAATGGCTGCGGCGCATTTGTTCAATACTGCACAGTGCAAAGAGCAAAGTCAGCGACTCCTAAGCAAACCCATAATGAGACAAACAAAGTCCTTCAGAGCATTTTTATGTTAGGCAACAGGGTCTGTTTGTAGTCTACTGAATTGCCTCATTCAAGGCACAAGGTGTGAAAAGGCCAAGGTACATTAAAAATGCAGGCTCTAATGTGCATGCAAGGGCTGTGCGATTAAACTGATCAAATCAATTGATAAGGCAGCAATGGGAACTTCTGCATGAAAAGATCTATGCATACTCCAGGGTTCCTTCATAAAAAGCAAAATAATGCTGCTTCATGAATTACCTTCTTTTTCACATGCCATTTAATGTGCATTGTAAAGTTACATCGAGGAGGTGCATGAAGATGTAATGAACGTAAAACTTAAACATCCCTACATGTACCTGCTTGTAGCCATCTTACAGTAAACACTTAACTATGTTCATGTATATAAATGCAACAACATTCTTTCACAGCTTTCTAGAGTTGGAGACAGAGAAAAAGAAGAAAATATATATGCACAAGTAGCCTGAATGTCTGATCAAAATGCAGATTTCCATTATAAATCAATAACGGCCAGCACTGCTGGTGTGATCAGGAGGTGCACTTGAAACTCGGCACTGAATGCTTTATCCATCAGAGGAGGAGGACAGAGTGAAAGCGAGACAGAGGGGAAGTGCAGCACTGAAGCAATAAAAGCAAGGTGTGCATGGCATGAATCTGACAAAATGTATACGAGTTGGGTGAATTATGGCACCATTAACCATCCGCTGATGGTTTATTCAGGTGAAGTTGGAGGGGACCCAACATGATTTAATGGCTCATGTTTATGCGCACCTACTCAAAAATAAGAAGAGGTGGAAAAAAAAACACCTCTGTGAACTTCAGAGATGTGAAACTGTGGGACTGTCTACACTTGTAATGGCAGAAATACACCCTGCCATGGGATCTGAGTGGATGGATGTCCAGCCAGTTATCACTTCTATCTGATCAGTGCATGAGTGGAGACAAAAGCCAGGGCAGACACTGCATTGCTTAGACCACTAGCATGTGTCGGAATGCCAGTTCCAATTAACGGTTTTGTTATGGGAGAGGATATCCAAAGGCCTGACAGACCAGACATGGCACGCAACTCAGGGAAAAACTGGTGCATCTACGGTGATTTGCACTCCAAAAGTCATCTGGGGCATGCATTACATTCGTACCAGTTACACTGGTAGAAACACAATTTTGCCGGTGCTTCCGGTGCACAGAACAGACCACATATATACATATGTCTGCAAACAACTGACTGCACATTTGGAACAAATTCTGTGCTTCAGAATATAAGTTAAACCTGTGCAAGCTTATTTCAAATTTAAGTCAATTTTGGGGGTATAGGTCTATCTGAGTTTTTCTGACATCAAATCTTTCTGAAGTGCCCCTTCAAATTCACTTTTGAGTTCTGACCTGATTTACTGACTCATTTGTTTTCAACTAGTGGACCTGAAATGACTCACAAAACTTTATGTCTTTATTTCCTCACAGCTTCACAACAGGAATTTATGAAAGTGCCACAGTGCTGGCTTTGATGGTCTATGCATTAAAATGTTTCAGTGCAGTGTAACTTGCTGCATTAGAAACACAGGCCATTATACCATAGACCTTCAGGTAAGAAATCAGAAAGAAAACACAGGAAAAGGCAACAGCCAAGAAAACAGTTTTCCTTCAAGTGTGAAGTTTTATTTTTCTAGGCACTGTTAAATCCTCACTGATCCAGTAGCATGATTGTTTAGATTGAAAATGGTTTCAGTTTCATGGCTACTTCACACAAACACACAAAACCACAGTAAGTGCAACGGTGTCAGGGTGTTAAATCCTGTCAATATCTAGATCTCCAAATATGTCAAGAACTTCATTGAAGGGGTTGAAGTCCAACTTCTGGTATTTGCGAAGTGAAAAAAAAAGAAAGAAAGACCGCCAGAAAAAAAGGGGTTCAAAGTGGTGCCTGTTTGAACTATTTCTGCAGGGTAGTGTGGAATTTAGGGCAGCCAGTATAAAAGCAGCTACAGGAGGGCCAGCGGGCTGTGTGCCTTGACACTCAAGTGCATGTTGTATGGGCCGCTGTAATTGCAGCCCAAGTACACGATTCACACAAAAAAACCTCCGGGCTTTTGATTGCTGCCCCACCTCTGCACAATGGAAGTGCAGCCGAGGAAATGAGGTTCAGGGGGTTGACTACTATTGACCCACGCTGCTGCTTGATTTTTGGCGGATTTGCCAGGATACCGGTTTGGCTGTGTTGGGGCAAAAAGGAAGGAACATGAGCAATGCCTCATTGGTATCATGTTTCCCAGTGGCTTTCATTGGCAGTGTCAGGGTACAATCCTTTCGGTGTTGTTGTGGTACACACTACAACAAAAACAAGCACAGAGCAATTTCAAAGTTCCCGAGAGACAACTGGCCAGAGAATTTCAGTTGATCATGGTCAAAATTCTGATTGACAACTACATGTGACTCATATTATGAGCATCAATAATGCCCTACGGTGTAAGAGCACTTCTCAAACAATTTCAAAGTTAGTTTCTGCACAAGTTTCCAATGCACTTACATAAAACAGTTTTAAGAATTGACCTAAAATGTGCAATGTACCATAAAAACACCCACAGGGCATGCATTTCCAAGGAGGTACTTAAACGACAGGACTCAAATTAAAAATAGACGCAAACTAAATGGTATAATTGTACCATTTCAAGGGTGGTGGATTTTAATCAAGATGGGAATTATGCCAACTTTGCAGTGCAATATTTTGGCAAAATCTTCCTCAAATAAAATACCTTCGGTCACAGGACCATTTCCACTTTTAAAAACTGTTGTATGGATCATGTTCACCACACCACAAAATTTAATGTTTCAATTTGAACAACCAGCCTGTCATTAAGGGCATTACAAGCCACACTTCTTTATGCATGAAGTTATCAAATAGCTAATAGTCACCTTTTTGACACAAATCTAGGAGACGCTGGGTACTGACATACAATAAGAGACCAAACAATTGATACAAACCCTTGATGTCCCTTTAGGTCAACTACATTGTACCTTGATTGTTGAAATCTTTCAAAGAAGATATTAATTTGGGGAGTCCTGCCTACGATTCTGGGGTGGCTATTTTAAAGAGCTGCCTGTATTTATGTCGAAAAGTCATGTAATTGCTGTAGTGGATGCAATTGGTCAGTCTGACCCTGAGCAATCAGGCAGTCACTGCAATATCAATCTTACGGCACAATCTGTTGATGCTTCTGCTTTCAGCTTTCTTATTCATGACTGAGGAAGACTATTTGGAGAAGGGGAAGTTAGGTCTGATATTTCTGACAAGTTTGATGCGGTGCGATCAACCAATCACACCCGACAATGACAATTATACCATTTTTAAATAAGCAGTTCTAACAGACATACACCATCCTTGGCCCAGTAACGTGACTCTCAACCAGAAAATTCTACACTTATAACCTCTACGCACAAAACATGCTTGTACAGAAATGCTGCACTATCCTGGTAAATGTACATGTACACAAGCTGCAAAGCACAACATCCTTGATTTCTGCATGTGCGTATACACTAACATTCCCTTACTCTAAACCTATGCCGTGCCTCATAAATTTGATAAGCACAATTAAACGCACCAGATCCTGTAATCCTACATGCCCAAATTAAGAATTTGGGAAGAATACTATAAACGGACATCACAAATGTTTCCCTGATGTAATCAGCAATTAGAAAGCGATAACAAGTCCTAATATGCTAAATTATGAAGGGAAAATACTAAAGCATGAACGTAGAGAAAACTTGGACGTAAGTATCTCGACCATTTGCCTCGTACTAGCCCCTTAAAACATGTTAACTCTGCACAGAGACAACAGGGCACGTACATGATGCCTCAGCAGAATGCAGGACACTGAACACGGATTGCGTCTTGATGTTTTGGAGAAAAGTTGAATGTGTCGCGTTACACTGTGGCACAACACACCAGATTTGACGTGCGCTGGACCCAATGATGAAGCATACACAGGGCTGGAGGAGGGCGGGGTGGCCACACCAACCACTGCGGTGCTAGGCCAGGCCATGACAGCAACAAGGCATGCACAGTGGCACAGCGCGCCATCTCCTATCCCACAGTGCACAGGTGCCTTGGTCTAATCGATAATTATCGCTAGTCTGCCAGTGTGGAAGATGGTAACTCTGTCTCCATTCTAGTCAGGGAGTTTTTTCTTTCCTTTCTCTTTTGAAATAAGGTGTAAAGGTCTGGCCAAAGTGACTGTAAAGCGCATGTGTACCACTGGGCCTCCTGCAAGTCAACTTGTCTCAATGGATTAGATACCCAGTGATCAACTGGTCCCAACGTACCCTACCCCCAAGAACTCTGGAGTCCGAAGTCCGACCTGCTCCTACATGGGAGCAGGGCAGATGTCGGACTCCACAGTTCTGGGGGTAAATGTACCCCAAGTCAAGTTGGCAAACGGTCGAATGTCTGAGCCCTGAATTTTTCAGACCAGTTTTACCATGCTCACAGGGATTGTGCAGTGTGTCAAGCAATGTCCAAGTATCTCACTCTTTCCCTCGCTTTGCCACTGGCTGATAATGCTTGTGGGGAAGGGAAATAAAGTTTGACATTAACTAGAGGAGTAATCCACAGGGTAAGTTAACAGGCCAAGTATTGTATGAAGTAACCAAGAATTTTAGGATTTGAAGAGTCTACTTCAGTACTTACAGAATTTTGACCCAGTGCGGAATGTTCGATGGAACGGATGTCAACTGCCTCTTGTTACAGTCCACCATTTCTCCAAGGCAGGCACAAGGTGCAGGACATCTAACGAACTGTGAGTCTTGAACTTGACCAACAACTCCACCAACAAGTAACGTCAGAAGCCAGCAGAACCAGCACCAAAACACACACAGCCGTTGCATTGTGGTGGCTGGGACGGACGCCATCTTGCCTAGCGAGTCGCCCGGCCGCTTCCCCGCGGGAGCTTGAGGTCGAGCTGTGCTACACACAGCGAAGAGAGGTTGATCGAACGATGCAGCAAATCTGACAAATTGGTTGCCTCTCACTCACCTACAGGAGTCCAAATCGAAGCTGCAAAATCCAAGAGATACATCTTAACGTTAGAAAGTAATCCTTCGTTTTGAATAGAAGAAGAATATCCAAGAAAATTCCAAGAAAGTTGACCGTTCGGGTAAGTCGTTAAGAGAGGCTATGCTGGTCCACTGGACGTATGAAATACATGTACATGTACAGTCTCGTACATACAGTGCTAGTATATTTACGCACGCATAGTACACGTACGTGAAAAGTATATGGCATGCGCGTGCGTGTTATCAACAGACAGTACACTTGAGTGGGCCATGGCCTAATCTCCTCATGAATATTGATTTAGAATATATTTTTAGAATCACCAATCAACGAAGCTGTCTTATGGAGACCCCACATTCCATAACACATAAACTGAATATCGATTGGACAGTATATGACCCAAGATTAGCCTTAGGCTCGTTCGGTACTATGCAAAGTTTTTATTTTATCAACGGCATGGAAAAGTAAAAACTTGTTTCTTGCATGCATGTGGGACCGGGACTGGAAATCAACAGTTAAACTGAAACATATTAGTTACGTCAACTCCAGGAATATCTATCCATATAATCCGACACAAAAATACAGCTAATGCAGCCGCGAGGTATGATAATTAATGAACATAGGAGAACGTACTTCGTGTTAAAAAAAGAGTAATTAAATTTTGCCAAAATACTATTGGATTCCTGTTTATAAATTATACTACGCGCTTGCAATGATTCCCACTTGATCTTTGGTATGAAAAACAAAAGGAAAACAGAAGCAACCTGATAATTTTTATGCAACAAAAAAATCCCCACAAGGTCATTCAACGAACCGGGATGCAATGTCAAAACACTAAAACCGTTTGACCAAAGATTTCGGTAAATTAAAATGGCATACGCTGAAGCTTCTCGGTATAGGACTCATTTAACCAAAGTGACAGCACGTCTCTTCTCGTCAAGAAGATTAAAGTGTAAATTAAAAATGTGATTTTTTATATATTGCAGTACATACTTTGGTGACGTGTAAACGGTCAGAGTAAACATCGAACCCCTTTGTGCTGCCAGCTTCATTATTGAGTCGATGATCAGTTCAAAATAACAGTACAGTCATTATAAAGCAACCGTTATCACCCCCCCCCCAAAAAAAAGCTTTCAGGAAGCTGCTGTACTTCGCACACCTGAAAGAAGTATAAATTGTACTGTTCGACCAATGTTGTCGACGGTTTACTTTGGATTCCTTGCGGGCAGTTTTGAAACTCCAGTATTGATCAAAATAAAATAAAAGAAGTGACCATCGCGCGGGTATTTTACCAGCCTGCCGCTTTGGCGTTTGGTAAACAAATGGATAATGCACATACCACTTTAAAGGCGCTAAAAATGCCCATTGTGTTCTGAAGAGGGCTTTACGAAAAAGAGCAATGTGATCACGCAAATGAGGGAGGATCAAGGCTTCGGCAGTACCGTGCAGGTGTGCTTGAAAACAGTGGGTGGGGTAGCACCATAAGGGCTCTAATTATTGGCGTTCACGGGATCAAAAAGTAGGAGAAACCCGTCAGATAGAACAATAATTTAACGGCCAAACTGCATCGTGGTAAACCGTCACGTGATGATTACATGAGCGCACAGATAAAAAAAAATCGTGCCTAACGCACGAAAAAAGCAACTAATTTTTATAACTGTTAACTTGAAGATGATTGCAGAACACCATCTACTTGAACACATCTTGTACCGTGGCTACAACTTAACAGAAAAAGAAACATTTAGCTGGATAACAAGTACGCATGGTGTATTCTAGGTGTACACAGTCCACTGAAGAAAAGTGTCACTTGCCCCCGTAGATGTATCACATTGCATCTGTACGGCATACAGGAACTGAATCGGTCAATTTGTCTCCATTAAGCCATTTCGTATCGAAAATTACGACAGTATTTCACGTAATATACACCGACAAAAATACAGTTCTAGAAATTGTAATATAGAATTACTAATGGAAGTTCAGTAATCGACCGGCATTCAAATCATCTTGCGGGTGAACATGTATGCAAGGAGTTATTTGAACGCTGAACCGGCAAACCTTATTTCCCATTGTTGCAACACGTTCACTTGCCGGGAACAAAGCTAGTCGATTAGCGAGTTCGTGACTGGGCCGGCGATTTGGAGCGGCCGTGTGATCTGAGTCACGAAGCCCGGGCTGCGATCAGACGAACCCGCACCTGTGGCCGCTACAAAGAAGACGGGAATAGCAGCCGTGACACAGATGATAATTCAGGATTAGGGCGTGATTAGGCATGCAAAGAGGGCAGCCCAGTGGATGATGATGGACGAGGCCCACAACCGCTTTCTCAGCATTGGAGGGGCGGCTTCATCTTGGAATCAAGTGATTGCTTTCCCTCATTAACCGCTCCAGTTCTCGTGATAGTTTCCCATAATCCAGAAGATTTGTGATCTGTTTCGCTTGAAAGTTCGACTTGGGTTCAAACAAAGGGGGCTTACAATTTAGAACATCTATAGCAAACATACAAAAAAAATTCTCGAAGTTAAAAAAACAACTTAAACACCAGTACTGTGGGACTTTGTCTCCGTACATTTTTGATTTCACGATTTAATCCAACGATTTAATCTTTCCATTGTCCTCCATTTTATGTGCACAGCTGAGAGTGCAAAACAAATATCACAAGGGATGGTTTCCTAGGATTTTTGTAGATTTTAAGGCGAATGCTAGTGTAAAATATTGTGGAGATGGACAATGCATTAACACCTGTTTTGCAGCATACCTAATGTGGTGTATCAATGACAATCTTCTGCAGTATTTCCCGTTTACTGCAGTATGTAACAAAATAGATGTTACATTTTCATTACATTACAAAATCATATGTCAACGTCCGTCCGCATGTAATTCATATATATTCAGCACACAGTCCAGGTGATGCTACATTCTTGCCATGGTCATCATTACTACTTGTGTTAATTTAAAATCACTTCAGCCTACTTGTTGATACAAGTACCGCTAAACACAATATCATAAAATTCTTAACACAATTTACTAACTCTAGTTAATTATTCCAAGGCAATCTGCTGTGAAATGGAGTCGTTAAAATTATTTTATGGAGAAGATCGATGCAAAAAAGGTCTATTTTAAAAGTGACTTTATAAATTCATTTAGGCCGACTACCGGCGAATTAGACATGTAAAGTATATTATCATACAGATACGTTAAATAGGTTTTCTCTCTTTCAAAAGGCTTTTTCAAAATGGGGGTACCAAGAAATCCGGTTTTCCTGTAAATCTGTATAACTAGGCATTCTGCTACTCAATATCATCACTTGACCACTGTCCGTCTTAATCCCATTCGCGCTTGGTATGTCTACTATACAGCACTCACCATTTTAGGCAAGGCAAGCAAACATGATAGGTCTAGTTGTTTTAATAATCTGTGGATAAAGAAAAGATCAAAAGTCGAGGCATGCACGCCCAATGATCCATGTTGCTGCACAATGTTGAACTTGGAATTACAGCTAAACTGACCTGTTATCCAATTTTTGGACACATATATCTCGGAATTAGAAATGAGAAAGCAGCCCTTATGGCATATCTAGGAATTTTGTAGCATGGCCTTCGAGTAATTTGAATCGAGGATCTAAATGTGTTTTATTTCATCATGAATAGTACAAAAGCTTGATCATGAGTCCCTAATGTACGTCTATGGACACTGAAAAGAGGGGGGCTACCAGAGTTCTAAGCTGACGTGCTATACGAAATCCTGATCATTTGAGATTTACTACGCGTGGGTCGGTCACTACATTATACCTCAAATAGAATTCCAATCTACTAACTCGGAGTGGTTCATAAATCTTTGCAGCGTAGACATCGCGACGGTCAAGTTACGCGGGGACCAATACTTGTATCGCTCACGACCGGACGGACGCTTCCTGCATCCCCGTCAGGCCGGCCTCACATCGCGTGCTCAGTTTTACCTCGTGAATATATTACCTTCTGACAATGTGCAGGCCTGTAAGCAGGTTTCGACAAGTAACTGATAATGTCATTTATCAAGGCATTCACTTACCACGGGTCTCCTTCAGTTCGCTACAGGGTAACAAGGAAGGACCCAAAATACCGAAAGGGCCGTCAGACCTACATGTACATGTACCTCTGAGGAAGAGGTTGCCTATGCTTGCGCTTCCCTCGTTCGTACTCAAACGCCCTCTCTGGTGACGTCGATGTGCATAACGGATCAACGCGTACCACATGCGCGGGATGAACATTCATTGATTGCGTGACACTGAGCAACTAAAACGTCTTTTTGGGGGGTGTAATGGTTTTGAGTACACCCAAGGTGGGGGGGGGGCTTGAAAAGATACCATATACACCCGTACCTACGCAGCCGTGAATCCCGGTCCCCTGTGGCGCAAACGGGAAGGGGGGGTGAACATCATAACCTCGGGGTAAATTCCGGAAGGCCTACGAGCTCCCTCCCCCAAATCCTGGGTGCGACACCGTATGGGTGAAAGCCTGTCCCAACGTCCATAAACGCATGCCGCTGAATGCAGCTGAAGGTAAACTCGGCATGCGACTACTTGACCACGACCTCCCTGCTCTGGTCTTGATAAAAATCAAGGGTCCAAGCGAAGCGCAAGAAATCGAATCCAATAAAAGGGCCGAAGCGGCGATTCTGACGCGGGAAATGACGCAGGCTGGGACGTAATAATTTAGAAATATGCACAACGGGGTGTGGAACGGAGGGCTGCGTATACTCGCAAAACGATGACGGCAGCTTCGCCGTCAATCACTGGACAAATTCGTCAAACGACTAAAATATACATTATTATCACTCGAGCATTTTGCTATTCATCCAAAGCGTACACTCATATTGCCGCACATAATGGAACGCCAACACAAGATGAGTGACCTTCAACCATTACATACCAATTTGGTGAAATCTGTACAACCGGATTATTAAAGATTAAGAAATTAAAATATACGGAAATATGACTTGCTATTTCAAATAAATTCAAAGCTGTGTTAATTTGAACAGAATTAAGACGAGGGGTGGTGTTCATGTATAATACGGTTCCGTAGATGGGCTTGGCCAAATAAACTAATTTCTGACATTTAGTGGGCCAAGTTCCAAGCCCTCCCCTTTTTCTTATTTTGTGTGATTTTGCAGCTCCAAGCAAACCTCGTATTTCCACGGCAACCGCACGGAAGATTATCACACTCAGCCAAGCATGGTCTGAAGACCAGGGTCTCCCACATAAAATGCTGAAATGTCAGGCGGAGGCACGCATGGTGCCCGTCAAATTGACAGAGTCCCAGTTCGGGCAAGATAGTTACAATGTGCACGACAGACTACCTGGCACGTCGTAAATTCCAACTGTTTCCAGCCCATTTCTCCCAAAATGCAACGGGTCATTTTTCAATTGTTGTTGCTCTAGGACTTGATGGATTTGAAAATGTTGTACAAAATATATTTGCCACATATTCATGCAATATGATGTATGCGTGCATTTCTCTCCATTTCATTTTCGAAAGGGAATGTTGGAACGCCATCCGTTGGGGCATGTTATTGTTAATCTGTAAATAATGCGTCAATAGTAGGCGAACCTGCAGTAGAGCGCCCCCAGGTTCATAATTGACTTTGTCTTCTAATCACATGGTATGAACGTCGTAGCCGCAGCATTTTCAAACTACCGGAAAAAACGAGGCAAAACTCAAATTTGTGCATGTATATACAGTCTACTAACATCGAGTGACAACAGAACCTAAAAATAGACGTACATGTTGCCTGTAGCCTCAGTACTGAAAGCCGTTTTGGGACATCACCGTGTAGTGTTGAGCGTATGACTTCTTTTTCATTGTTCCAGTTTTTATTTTTTTTTCAGCCGTGAGGGTTTCCATATGGACGCAAGATCGTGAGAATAACCTGAAATGAGTGAGTCATGCGCGAGAGTTGACATTTGATAACCCTGCTTGATGCATTTTGTGTGAAAGGTAGAACATAGCTCAGTGCTATGAAAACAAGTGAGCCCACAATAACTGGCAAATTGTGCGAAAGTTGGCACGTTGCTGAGTGACATGCGCGTAACGAGTTTCGCAGCACACTTGGTTTTGAATACGATGTGATTTTTGCGATCTGAGAATCAGGGAGGTTGGGAAACACTTTGTGCAACAGTCTAGACGACAGGAAACAAATACCCGAACCAGTAATCTTCTGGTCGAATGAGGCCCTGACCCGCGAACATGCTGCGAATGAGGAGATGTGTGACCTACAGCTTACAAGGGCTGATCAGTGCATTTGAACGTTTGGAGTGATTAGGGCCGAAGGTTGCGTGCAGCATGCCCCG
Organism: Acanthaster planci; assembly: GCF_054643075.1. Classification (NCBI taxonomy): domain Eukaryota; kingdom Metazoa; phylum Echinodermata; class Asteroidea; order Valvatida; family Acanthasteridae; genus Acanthaster; species Acanthaster planci. Next base: position 14,081,639 of record NC_141780.1, on the reverse strand, counting down.
ACTGTTGGAATGCCGAATGACGCCCGAATTGGGAAGTGACGTGAATCATTTTTTTCTTCGTTGAGCTTCAATTTATTTCCAGTTGACCAAGATTTGACATGAGTGATGCACAGCCCGAGAATGGACGGGGCAGATGGGCGTTGGTTTTCAGTCACGGCGTGTGCAAGGACTATAATGTAATTACTGATATCACCATGATCAATAAAAACTATAGCATTACCACATTACATGTAATTCGTGTCTCCATACAAAAGATACACATGGCCAGCTGGGGTGTTTCCGTGGAAGTCAAGATGTGTCTTAACCCCATAATGAGCCGGGGGCGGAATCCGCCCTCGACACTTTTTCCGATATCGCCGTTGTACATTTTTTAAGGAGTTGAACCTTTAGGAGTTTTTAGAGTAATTCTTTGCTGTCATTTTGACACCAATTTTGCAAATATCGAACATACTGTTCTCGCGCGCAGCGCGCACTTTACCGAGACGGGTCCCCTGAGACAGGTCAGCCTAAACTGTATACTTTATCCACTGCGGTGCTCAATGCACGCACGCGTATATTGGTACGAATGTAGCAATGAAATTCAAGTGACCGTAATAACAAACGATACGCTCGATTAAGTTCAACCTTCACATTTGTAATGATAAGAAGTGTCTGTATGCATTCAAAATCTGAGAAAAAAAAATCGGGCGTGGCACAGCCGAGTTCGTAGGGAGGCGAAATCCGCCCCCCCCAGCTGTGAGATGGGCCAAAATAACCTGGCCCTTTTACGGTTAAAAGGGCTTGACTTATCTCAAGATGATCGGTTATCTGGTTTATAGCAAATGCCATTCAGAGAGATACTTGAAATAACACATTAACCACACAGAAAGTGCATAATGGCAAAATGATTTAATTCTCAGGGAATTACATTCTCCCCTTAATACGGGCGATTCACACTAGCGCGCCTCCAAGAGTTAGCAACGCGTTGGCCAATCAAAATGCGCGAAATCTGTCAACCCTCTCCCAACGCGCATTTACTCTGTAAATGGGTGCCCATCAATCTGTGCATTGCCGGATCTTCAGGACAAGAGACAAGAGTAGGGGTCTAGTGGTAGAAATTACATCATTATTGTGACTTATGTAGACCCTCTGCCGTGAAAAAACCCGAATATATCCGTCAAACAGAAATGAAATACACGCCAATACGAGCCAGCGGGCTTGGGGCACGTGCTTGGGTTGAGGTATCTTCCTACAGTGGACATAAGTTGCTATACCGTGGGCTTACAAAAGCCGAATTTCTAGACTTCAAGTTTGGGACTTTATTGGGAAGTTTTGCTTGCTTGAAGCACTTCGATGCAACTTGGCTTTTTGAACACCTGAATGAATGAGGACTGGCGCAATTTATGTACCGGACCAACTTCATTTAGAAGAGGGTTAGGGACCCTTGAAATAGCCTATAAGCCTCTACGGGGATGCCCCAAATGTCAAGCAATTAGTTTTTTTTCCATAAATAGATATTTTGGGATTTGTACTCGTAAGTTTCATTTTGTCAGTCGCAGTAAATGACAGTTACATTTTTTTAACATTATAGTTTGTATTGAGGTGGGGTGATGCATCAATCACAGGCAAATTGGGTAATAAGTAACGGATGTTTCCCTGGATAATTCAGTGCCCCCGTCATCTCCCCAGAGCCCGACTGGGTTTCCTCCAGCCTCCCCATGCGCGGTAAATCACGGTGTCATTTCGCGGAGGTTCGGTCTCCACCCCTTTACGAGAGAGGAGAACCTTTCACAGATTTCAGCGGTCATCATTCAACTGCACGGTATAGGGGAAATGGACTCTGTAGGCTCCCACAGACTCGTTGATTACTTTGGGTGTAATGTGAAATCCCATACGCCGACCTGGAAAAGCGAAATTGCGTAATGGGACAGCCCAGCTGAATTCAGGAAATGTTGGGTTAAACATCTTTACCCGCCCAAAAGTTCGTATTTGAGTGCTCGGAAGAAGAGTATCATGTACTTTTGAGTGAGTTTTAATTAATCCACAGATATCAAGGAAATGTTGATCAAACGGGATTTAAAAGGGGGGAAAAATAAACCAACAAACAAAAGTCACTTAGCACACACAAAGGCACATATTAAAAACTCAAGCCAACCAAACAAGGCTGACCCCATTGAACAAAACAAGGAAGCACAACCAAAAGTGCGAGGCAACTTTTATCTCTGATGTTGGAAATTGCTCTTGATAATGCTAACGTTGGACAATGTGTTACTTCGAACATCTGTTGACTTGCATGGCTGTATTAACCTCCTTACAACTCGTGCATAAAACACAGAGAGAGAGATTTCTATCCTTGCTTGATGCAGACAAAAACTGACTCTTTGGAACTTTCGAAACTTTGTATACAATAATATTTATGTCTCTGTCCTGGTTTTTTATATTTAATTCAAGGACTGGAGACACAAGCACTTTACAATCAGTATTTATGAGCTGTTACAATTATTAAGAAATTTGATTAATGAACAATTTGGGCACTTTTCCCAGGGAGAAAGGTTTCAAATTATTCCACTCACCAGCGAACCCGATTTCGTTCTAGAAGTTGTTTCTTGAGGTTGTTTTGTGACTTCGTTTGTTTTGTGTGTTTGTTTTCATGTATTTTGCACACACCTGCACAGGTGTGAAATTTGGGTGAACATTTGTTTTAGTCCGTGTTCTTGCTATATATCATGAAACTATTTAATCAATTATCAGCCAAGAAATAAAGAAAAGGACCAGGGAAAAGAGAAAAAGGAAAAGCACGTTTCCAAAAACAAAAATGACACCAAACGTTTTAAAATGACGTTTCTCTGTCACCCCAGATGCTTCCCAGACTTTATGCAGTCACATAAACGAAAAGGGTTCGTGAAAATAATCGACCGCATGTGCCTAATTAAGCACAGGTGCTGTGAAACACTGACATTTTTCGACATGAGGTATGGTGAGGAAGTAAAGGACATGACATCTTATTTCTGTACATTTCTATACATGTCCATTCTTCTGTTTGTGGTACATTAGCTATTTCCAGACCAATCAGCCCGCGAAGCCCGCCCTCTACCATAACATAATAATTATCCCTTGAGCGATTCGGACAGCGGTGTTTTTGCGGCTAGCTTCCAAGTTGTAGGTCATAACTCTCTCATGAATCATGCATGACTTTATGTAATATTGGGCCAATCAGATGGCTTTATTCGCGTCCATAGCGAATATGTGGTACGTTAGAGATTAACCAAATTCGGAATTTGTTTTGAATAAATACGACACGAAGGATAGGCAATACAGCAGCGTCTGAGACATTGCCAATGCGGGCTCAGCTACGATAGGAAAACAAAAATTAGAATGTGATGTGTGGTCCAATAACTAATCAACATACAGCCGATTTCTGGCCTCCAAAAACAGGTCAAGTTGGGAACTATTGAGCAGCAGAATTTAAAGACAATCAGGCTGAGTTCTTCACACTAACGTGCCCCATTGATCGTGACTGCAAACTGTACTATTTGGAATTACTGGTCATTTTGAACTGATGGAGCGAACAGCAGCATTTTTCATCAGGTTGATCGAATTTAAACGATCAATTATAGCAGTTTGGCAAAAAATCTGCCGCCCTTTAACCCCTCCAGAAGCCGAGGGAAGTACTGGGACCAGACAGAATCGATACGCGCTTGACCCAAATAAAAATGAATGGCACGAGCAGCTGTCTGCTCCAGTTAGCGTGATGATCAGAGTCCCCTTAAGTTTCGTCATGGGCTAAAAAGAGAAACTGCAGCAGGTAAGACTCTGTCGAGTGATTCCAGAGCCATGATGGGCGGAACGTCGCGTCGGCGGACACCAAGAGGTGCGAAGGACACCCAGCCGCGGCGTCGTCACGTTCTGGCCGTATTCGAACCGCCCTCTCTAGATGGAGGGTAATTCGCGGCGGTGTCGACTAACCCATTTCTACTTCTAGAGCAACTTTAGGCCTGCAACCAGGTACCCTCTAATGTTATAGCCTCACGTGACCGAAGCGGGAGGATTTCTTCCGTTTACCCTAACTTCCGACAATTTCCTTGAATTTTTCCGAATCTATCTTCGTTACTTTTTGGAAATTCACGAAGACATCGTGTGTTTGAATATGTGGCATATAGGGCCTTGTGGTTTTCTGTTCGGGTTTACTCACATGCATCAAACAACGGAAAAAAAATGTCAACTTGAATTGTCTCGTTTTCAGTTCTGGTTTGGTTAGCTTTTACATGGCGACTGTCCCTTCTGCACAACTTTAATTGTGGCGATTAAGAAAACCAACACAGATGGTCATCCCAACCCAAACATTATAGTGCTTGGGATGGGGGCGACCATCGTATTCTCGTCGACGGATACTATCTGTCCTAGTTTGGGTCCTGGCCTCTGGACCCCAAAATGCAGTGGGAGGGTGCACCTGACCCGTCAGCAGGGGTTTGCTGATGAGGCCATGTCTATTATCACTTGGCTGTGGCTTGAATTTACTTCAGATTACAGATGCAAAATCGGGGTTGGGCAAATTGATCACAAATGCAAACTGTAATGCTGAAAAAAGAGGGTAAAAAGCGTTGAACGTTGTGTTGCGACTGTTATCTTACTGGTGTCTTAATAGTGTAATTTTGTAATTTAACCTAAACCAAGTGAGGGCCCGGAATTCAGTTACGGGAGTGGCCATTTTGTGGGCAAATTTTAAAGACTCAAATTTCTTTACATAACCTCTAATGTCCTATCTGAAGGGTAATAAGGCTAAATTGGGGGGGGGGGCTTTTAACATGCTTTTGGAAGTGAGAAATGAAATAACCCCCAATCACCTTTCCCTCAATACTTTTTGTTAAATTTCTCCTTTTAGTGGGTGTATGGCCCCGTTGCCCCCCTCATCCACAGCATGATGGCCTTAACGGGCCAAAATTCTAATTTCCAACAGGAAAGCAGAACCATGGCTACGCACCCATATGGTAATTTATATTCCCCACACAAGTCCGGGATATTACCAGACCTACACTGTAATCCCAAGGCACGAAAAATCCTATTTTATCTGCCGGTTAATTCTTAAATTTTGACCGCTTTTCCAGACAGTATATCCCCGCCCATTAACCCGAAGTAGTAATGAGATTACAACAGTGACTCACGGCTATATTCTTATTAAGCAAGGAGTTGAGATGTCTGTTTCAGTGATAGTTTTTTCTCACTTGCCTTGTTAGACATTGTGAATTCATACTGAAAACTGAAGTGTAATAAAGTCGGTTAATATATGATGTGCCTCAGCAAAATTGCCCGAAAAAAATCCAATTAGAGGCTCGTATAAGGTGACCAAAGTGTTTATGTTCAAAATTTTTAATGTCTGAATTCCGTCTACTGTGCCTAACAATGAAATTCAAGTTATCTGAAACAAAGATATGACAAACGTTTCTGCTAATTTAACTTTTGATGATTAGTAGCTTATGAAGAACAAAAGACACACGTTTCTATGTTTCGACCAAAAATTTGACCTTATCTTCCACGCAATTAGTAACATTAATTTTCCTCGGTCACTGACCGGTTTCACCTTGACCCTCTGACCTCTGACCAGTTCCCTGGCCCCCTGTCCTGTCTACAACGGTCTCCCTCCTGCTTCATCTCAATGGGCTGATTACAACAGTTGTCAGGTAATCTGAACAAAAACACCTGGATGGGTCTGGCACCTGAACACAGCGTGCAAGTACTTTGTGGTGGCAAAGTCTGGTGCCCTTTTTCGTAAGTCATTTTACAGGCAAAATTTTCTGGGAAATGAAATGGAAAGTTTGTAAAGGAAACACCAAATGTGGCTTTTTGTTATGCTTGCTTGCCTGTGTTTATACCACAAACCCTCTGTGATCAAAACTTGGGCATTCCAAACATTTTGGTTGACAGATTTTCAAACTGTAATTATTTTGTTTTCTTGAAGAGTATGCCATGCATGTTTTGGCTATATCCCTTGAATTTTGAAAAGTCACCTCAAGTTTCAATTCAACTTATTTTAAATTTTTGTTCTAATACAAAAGGTGTTTGGTGTCTTTTTGGTTTTTACGTGTATTTTCTCATCCATGAGCAAAAACTGTGATGTCCAGGTAGAAAACGTATAAGTTGTGTCAATTTGCGCACAAAAACTGCTGGACAATTTTTGGGGGAATACGGGTGATTCACGATAGTGCACAGCCAAGAGTTTGCAACACGTTGGCCAATCATGACGCGTGAAATTTATCGACCCTTTCCGAACGCGCATTGAGTCGACAAATTTCGCGCATTGTGATTGGTCAACGCGTTGCAAACTCTTGGTGGCGCACTATCGTGAAACGGCCGTATTTGTTGTTTCCCTTTCGTCGGTGATTCGTTGTTGTGTACGCACACAACAAGAAGCCAACGAGCAACCCTTTCTCAAAGACACCATATTGGCAAGATAAGCATGGATGATGATTAATGTTAACAAGGTACACTTTTCAGTGCACTTAATCGCTAAACGATCTCAAATAATTTTTACCCATCAAAGAAGAGTGGCAAAACAGTTTGTCTAAGAAATATTCATATCCTTGCTTCTGAAACATTCGAGGGAAGGTAGTACATTAGAGATTACAGGGCATGTTTTACAAAACAAAAGAAAAAAACAACAAATCAAAACAAGGCAAAACAATAAACAAACACCCCCTAAATAATTGTTTGAACAGAAATTTTGTTCATTCAATTTATAAAAAAGCTTTGCAAATGAAAAAAAAATTGCATACGTCCGATCCATTCTAGCTGGACAAAAGCGAGAAAACTGGACTAATACCACAGTTATCGACAATGGCGAACTAGATGAGGTAATGATAAAATCAGAGAATCGATTATCGGGACATTTTATGCACAATCTACACCAAAATAAGTGGACACACAAGTAGTAATCGCAAAATCGGTATTTCTGCAGTGAAGTTGTAAGTTATCCTGCGCAAGGGGGGAAGGAATATCCCAATAACCCAGAATCAACCAGGTAGTCTAGCCAAGGTGGTGCAAAGTGATAGGATGCGTTTTGGGACGGCAAAAGAATTAGTGAATGTAAAATTTGGATGGTGGAAACTGATGAAGAGGGAAAATCTATGACGGTAAAAAAAAGAAAAGAAAAAATAAAAAAGAAAAAAAAAAGAACAAAATGATAAAATACATCCACCCCCCCAAAAAACAACAAAAACCCAAACCGACTGTTATCCTGCTCGTATTTAGCTTGACCTTAACAGGACTAAAATTTTTTTTGCAAAGAGTAAACAAAACCTTGACCATAAGCGCCTGGATCTATTCCCCATGGTTACTGGGCTCGCGGCTCAATACGCTCAGAAATGACATCCGTAGTGTAGTGACCAAGGGCACCGGCGCAGGTGTAAGGGTCAAGTTCGTAATGAGGGGTCAGGTGCAACTAACATGCCACGGGTGATGGAGAACAAATTGGTTTAAGGTACATCCCATGTGTTCCCGACACTGTTAAGTCTGTCACCGGTAACTGACTGACGAGATGGTAATATGAGCTTATATCATAAAATGTCCAACAAAAGAACGAAGTTTTATAGATTGGTGGAGTCGGCGCCATGCCCCTTTACAACTGAGGTAATAGGCCTAAACCCACCCTAAGACTTTACAGAAAGCGGTGTACCTCCTTTCACTAAGTCTTTCCAAACCAATGACTGCATGGTGCCCAGATTTGCCGATTAAAAGCATTGATGGCATGATGGATGATCTATGCACGCTTCGGATACTGTGCGAATACACCACTTTTTACGAGGGGCCGAGATAAAACGTCTGCTGTCACTTCAAGCTGCGATTGACAGTCCCCCCGGGAGGAATGTGTCGTTTCACCCGTCTCAGGCGGTCTGCTGAGGGCACGGGGCGATGTGTCTTGTTGAGGAACACACCGTGTGTCGTCAAAAAACCCAAAGACGGGGGACAATCTTGTCTTTGACCAAAATAAATGTATATGTTCCAAGCTAAGCAGAAAGAAATATTCCTCTATACACTACAAAAAAATTAACTCTGTGAGTGCATGCACACCGTTCGTATACTATTAAAAAAAAATTAGGCCGAATCTACATAATCAGCAAGCAATGACACGAGAGAGAATTCCAGACACGTGCTTTTCAAAAAGGTCTCGGGAACGCCGAAGCTTACGGTTCAGGGCTCTACAGTGCTGAAATATTACTACACTCTATTCTTCATGTCACATCAAAAGCATGTCACCTCTTGCATGAAGAATTCATGAACCAGTATCCTGTCTAAATTAATTATGTTCATTATTAAAATTTGAGTTCAGTAATGAATGTTCAGGCATACTGAATTAGCATTACTATATGTAGGTCAAACTTAATTTGGTCAAGATTTAAAGTTTTCATTCGATTCAGTCTCAAACTCTCGTGGCGCAACATGCTGGAAGACATGAATATCTTTTTTTTTTTTGCACACCATGGATTTCAACACTATAATTTGGCCGTCATTTTACAATCCAGCCGCGTTCACCTCAAGATTTGCACATTTTCACTGCAATCAAAAATTGTAATGATTTCGTTGCGATAATCCCTTGCGACGACACATGTCCGGTCGGCTCGAATGCATAACGCCTCGTTTTATGTTGGTCAGGTGAGAGTTTAGCCATGCATGCATTGGCACCGCATTTCATTAATGGAAATGCGGCATCATGAGCTATAGCTGTTACGAGGATCGAGCGATGCACTGCGGCCCCCTCCCCGTTTAATCCGGCCAACACACCGGCTTCAAGCCTCGGGCTCAACGTGGTTTTCACTCGCACTGGACAAACAAGTAGGTCCTAGAGGGTCGCGCTGCAGGTTTTTCTGTTCACGTGATAGGTGGGTTGAACGTAAAACAGAATTATGCCCACGGAACTCCAGCATTTGAACACTAGTGATATTTCATTACGGGTCATTAGAGAAAAAGCAGCTGGTTCAATGCCAAAATGGGCCAAGTACATCTCTGATTTACACCTGAAACTTCAATTATAGCAAACAGCACGATTCATACAAAAAGATTAAGTGTTGAGCCCGGCACCGCTGCTATACTTAGAGCAAACCATAGGCCTACAAGTACACGTATATTATGTTCAACGATGACTATTTTTATTCTCCTTTTGAGTGAAAATGTTTCAAATTGAACGTCCAAGTCCAAACCAAATGGCAATATCAAATGCATCAAACCAGGCCTCTATGCTCATGTAGGCGAAAAACGAGCTATTTTCTCCGAACAGTATACTTCCGCGTACTGTGAAATAAATGAACCATTAAATCGGCTCGGCCAACCGAGCTATATGACAATAAGTGCCGTTTTTTATAGACCGACTTTTCTCTTGAAAAGGCAAAAGGTTTAACATTAAAATTAACCAGGGACTGCAAGATAGGTTGGAAAAAAAACCTGAAAATGCGACATGTCCGAAAGCTCTAAAAAAAGCCATGCAGTGAAAGTAGATGACGTTTGTAACGTGTCGTTTCAGAGAATCTCAACGAAAGATGTCTGAATAAAGAGAATGAACCATCGGAGTGCGCAGTGAATGTGGCCATGCCTTATACCAAGGACGCATCCATGCTGTGTCACCCATTTATGCTCTATTCCTAGGCTGAACACTATGGGAAGAACCAGGTAAAATACAACCATATTTAACACTGACAATAGCGTTTCTCACGCTGTCACTACTCATGCTACTGAGGGAAATTTGTTGCGTTTCAGTAATTGCAGTTATTGTTTTGTTTACGACATCCGGGTGTTGTTTCAGAAAATGACATATCGTAGCACTGCTTGCTGAAAGCACCCCCTTCCGCGTTGCGGACGCTTTACAGTTGAAGCGGCGGGCAATAAAAAAAATGATTGAATTAGATTTCGTCGGTTTCCGTGATGTGAGAAATATACACTGGATAATGAAATTGAGGCGCGAAAGAAGTGCAGCTTACCTCGAGACTAGAGTGGAGTTATTTTGCGCTATGTTTTTTTTTTTTGATGACGAGATGGCACACCGGGGGTAACAGAGCGTGTCCGCCGTGCCCAGACAGCTGATAACGGCAGGCTGGATGTCGGGCAAGTGGCACCAGGCGTGAAGGTGTCGGAAATGAGACTCGCCACCGAGGGCCTGCACAGCCGCTGCTGAGTTCCGCTTCTTTATTCAAGACTTTGAATCGTCTAAGCCTTTTGCTCTCTGCCTGACGAGGAAACAATCCGGTGATGTTTTGACGCCGAGTCCCATTTCAAAATGCTGACGGGATAAATCCGTTGATCAGAGACACAAACGCGCACGACGGCCCCCTTCAAAGCCTCCCATCGGCAGCACCAGAGTTAAGACCAACCGGGTCGGCCCGGGCCATCGGCAGCACCAGAGTTAAGACCAACCGGGTCGGCCCGGGCCAAGTTCACGATCGACGGCAGATTAGGCTGTCCTGACAGCCACAGATGAGTGTGGAGCGGTCGGCGTGCCTCTCTCGACGAGTCGGTAGTCTCTTTTGATCCCCTATCTACTCGCACGGGCCGGGGAACCAGTGTGTCCCTAACATCACATAGGCGCACGCAATTATATATTCACATTGATTACACCCATGTCCTTGCCGCGGTGTTCTTCGCTACCGCGCGTCAGTGCAGTAGGCCTATGCTATTTGACAAGAGGAGGGTGAGTTTTTTCGTGTTTGCTCGCGATCGGACGGGCTCTGAAAACTGTGTCAACAGGGGCTCGCGGTATCTGCACGCAGCGGCGGTTCCTTTTCTAATGGGTTTTTTCGCACTCAGCGCCAGCGCATATAACACCGCATTGGTTAGTCTCCATCATGGAATATTCTCGGCCGCGGAAGGTGTTGAAAAGGTCACTCACGCATGTAATCACATTAAAATTCCCTGGGCCCACCTTCGACGAAGGGGCCCGGGTTGGGTGACACACACCATTCACGCAACCAATAAAATATCGACAAGCAGGGATAAAGAAGAGAGAAGCAATAACGACCAGAGGACAGGAATACGCTAGAATTGTGTAGGATGAATGTTTTGCAACATGGTTTTGGAATCCCTTATATTTAAAATGTCATACGCATTGTTGTACGGCAGACACTCGAGGCGTGAATTAATAAGCCCTCGGTCCAATTTAGTAATTTTCCCACCCCGCACGACTGTATCGATTACACAGATGTTGATGCTTGATATCAACCATCACGACAGAGCTGAAAAGGTGCACCTTCACACACGGCTGTTGCGACCGAAAAAACACGGCAAATCGGCTGCTGTGCGTGATGTCGTCACCACACGAGAGACATAATTTTAAGGGATAGCTGAGACATGCGAAGAAAATCTCCAGGCGTCGAAACGACCAGATCGAGTCGTGGTTCGATATAATATCACTGAAGCCACCCCTGGTAAGGTTTTTGTCACCCGACTGGAAATCCGTTTCCGTGCAATTGAAGGTTATTAGTATATTCATATTCAAGTACAGGTCGTGTTAATGACAATACTTTGATTTGCCTACTTTTGAGTAATCTGTCATCCACCAATGGCAGTCTGTCTGCTATAGTGGCTGGAAACTTTGATCTTATGGGAGTCGATTCCTCTCTTCGGTCGACCTCATCAAAAACTCAAGATATTCAAGTAGATTTTTCACCAAATCACCACCCAAAAATAAAACTGTTTTAACACCCTTCTGAAATAATTAGTAATCAAATTTTCGGATCCAACCAGAGGCAGGCAGTGATCTCCTCACGCATGCAGGAAAACCAAAAACAAAACGACCAGACTGTAGCGAAGAGAGCGATTGTGGCAGACCCCGACCCCAACTCGGCCCGGCGTGAGCTCGGGAGCTGGGGGTAGCAGCCCCGCTGTAGTCGCCGCCAGATCGATTACACCGCCCCGTTCACACCTTAAGCGTGTACTAACTTCCTCTCAAGGTCGCCACTCTTTCAAAAGGGCAAGTGGTGCAACCCACGAGGAGAAAAGAGGATAGCTCCTAATTTGTCGACGGGCGGTGTGCGACTATAGGGTCGGCGGATATACACGCACCATGGCGAGGTACAAAGCCGCCACCTTGGTGGACAACAAGTGCTAGTTGGTTCTTCAGTGGAGCATAGAAAGAAGCGATTATTACTTTATCATTTAAACCAAAATTTCTGTTGCATATAAATAGCTTAATATATTTGGAGTCTAACTCTGACCGTTTCGTGAGTACGCATAAATCAAAGCTAAAATTAGCTTGGGCTTGTCCAGAACGGAAACGACATGGAAAATTGACATGAAAACTAATTTTGTGCAAAGGAATGGTTACTCGTTCGAACCTTTTAGTCTATGTGGTTAAAAATCTAAATAGATTCGGAACACAGCACATATATCTCTCATCCGTGCGACAGCTTTTTATTTGAAAGTTTTTTAACCAATAGTCAAATTGTCACGGAGGTTAAATCCAACAAACAAAGGGTGATACCCACCTGGCGAAAGTATCAACCCCAAATTACTGACACTTTTAACGGTAAGCAGCTAGCCGAAGTAATGATGAGGTGAATGGTATATTTGTTCGAATCTTGGCGTGATCTCGGGTGGTGCAACTTTCACACAGACCCGCCAACTGTTTGTCTTGGTCGGCTGGGCGCTCACAACACGCCACCGTCACCCGGACAACAACCGGCCGCAGGTATAAGCCCAAGTTAATACTCAGTGACGACAAGTTTGACGGAGAACACGGAAACGAAGCCACACAATGACTGATCGTCACGGGATATCCTTGTGACTGTTCAAAAAGTGAGAAAAACTGAGAACTGTGCGGTGCTTGGGACTGCAGAACAGACGTATAAATAATCTGCAACAGACAACAATGAAGAAGAACCTCCACTTCTAAACAAAACAACCCCCCCCCCAAAAAAAAACCCCACAAATAAATCGCAATAGATTCTTTGACGTTTGAGGCAGTTTAAAAGCTTATTTCATAATCTTTTCTTTTCAGTTACTTGCAGTTTAACAATAAAACAAGCAACTCTTGGAGACATTTCCACTCAAAGATTATCAACCTCTAAATATCCATTACAAAAGAGGCTCTGTTTTTGTCCAAATTTTTTCAGAAATACAAGCTGGCAGTTCTGTTGGAGGTTTTCACTCTTCATTTTCACAAATCATCCAGTCCACGGGCGTGTAGACCACAAAATTTCCAATTGCAGAGAAATTGATGGTACACAAGTCGTGCACGTGGTTTGGTTCGCGCAGGTTTTGAGCCCTAAGCTGGATCAACAGAGGGAGCAATTTTCCTAGCAACGGAGGCTCGTAACTGCACTTCCCTGGTTCACAATTTTGAAATGCACGCGATACGGTCGCAGCGCTACTCCCGACCAACATGGCTCTTTTCAGCCTCTGCTCAAGGTGGATAGTGGGCCAATAATACTCTCCACCAAAAGCTCAGGTTTTTAGGCCATATCCAAATCAACTGGTTGTTGCTGAGAATAACACGTACACGCAAACATGGGAAGTAACGCCCTGACTTCCACCTGTGCGCGTGGTATTTAAAGTTTCAGCCAAAACTTCCGACGAAGCCTTCCACTGGAAAAAAAGAGTTACTTCATACATGAAAATAGTTCGGTTTAATGGCTGCCACTTTATTTGATTCGGCTCGGTAAAATTTGACCAACATGTAGAAAAACAGCCCAAAGGATAGGCATGTAGCTGTTATGTCGTCCACACAAACGTTTCAGAGTGAGCTGATAGGCTTTTGTTTAAAACAGTTTTATAATTATGACTTCAGACAAAACAAAATCGAATTGAAATGCCTGGAGTACACAAACATCGCGGAAGAAAAGAAGAAATTTTACGTGATTCCGAAATGTGAGAAGTTTGTGAGCCAGAGTTGTAATTATTCACGAATACTGGGGACTGAAAAAGCCACAACACTCTATTAGATAATAAATCAATAAACAAAACTGATGTCAGAAGTGGGATTCGAACCCACGCCTCCAAACGGAGACCAGAACACTCGATGTCACTCGATTCATTTGAGCGAGAAGTAATTAAACTTGAGTCTGGCGCCTTAGACCGCTCGGCCATTCTGACACGACACGAAACTTTCCCTTCCATGTCTAATTGTGGAACGAGACGTCCACCAGTTATGTCTTTGGCCATGTCGACTCTGTCGTCTGCACAGCGTCTAGATATATGAAACACCAAGGGGGCATGTATTACAAAAGGGGAATGCAGCACATGATGTCAATCACAAGCACAAAATGTTTACATATATAAATCAACATCGTGTTTGATCATGAGAGTCCGTTTTTTTGCCTTTATACTCAAGATTACGCTAACTTGCAAATTAAAAAAATAAAACTAAATAAACAACTTGATAAATAGAAACAAACAAGCAAACAACCCCAACAACCCAACAAACAAACAAACAAACAAACAAACAACCCAACACCCCAACGAACAAACAAACAAACATTCTTTGCTCCGCTACTGTTTGCAAGTGTTTCGACAATCGTTTGAGATCCAACAGTTTTTCCATCTACCAGTAATTACAGAAATAGCGCCCTCTGTTATGGGAGTAGAATTACTGTTCAGTTGCCTTTTGCACTGAGCGCGGCGCAGACCTCATCAAGAGATGAGTTCACGATCGCGAGTAACTCTGGTCTGCACTCCGCAGACGAGATCAAGCAGGTGTTTCCTCGGATTAAAACCCAATACGAGAAATGCACCAAAATCGGTAATTGCCGAAATGTATACAGCCGGCACAGCCCCTCAAAAGATTTACTGCCCATTCAGGAACACTATAGTCGTGTTTTCCTGCGAAGCAAAGCTCCTGCTCTAAAACCGAGGCTGCCGTCAAGAGGATTAGTACGCGAGCCGTATCGTACTACCACTTGCCGCAGACTGGTGGCTGCAATAACAATTGCTTGAAAACCGTGAAACATAAAAATAAACACTTGGAAACAAACCCTTGTCTTGTAAATCCTTGTTTAAAAACTGCTTACTTATTTATATCTGAAGCATTGATTGAAGATGAAAGGATGATGTCTGCAGACAGAAATAAGCGCTGCTTATACGACTTTATACTTCATGAAATCCTGAATATTTTAATGCTTAGAAATAGAGAAACCTCTCAGTAAATCAATGGTAATTTGGCGAATACACTTCGAGGATAAAACAAGAGGGAAAGAAGAAGAGAGGGAAAAACCTGCAGTGAAAAACTGTAGGTGTGATAGTTTGGCCAACAACAGTTGAAATTTATGTACAGATAACCGTGTTTTGCGAATGGCGCTCATATTTAAAAATAAAAATAAGATCTGGATGACGTAAGCATTGTGCCAACTCTTACGCAAAACAGCTGGGCTCGACAGTTTTTTTGTAATCCGGCACAATGCACCCTCCATTACTGGGGCCAGAATTTATAAAGATGACAAATCAAAAAAGGGAAACTTTGGTTTTAGTAGGAACTTCTGTTCAAGATAAAATACCAGAAGTGGTATGAAGACCTATTCCTCCAATACTGGAGACCAGCATACCGCGTAGTGAAGGCTCATTTTCTTTCTACCGGGGACAGAGACTGTGTCCGATTTACTCGGCTGCCGTTGAAATTCCACATCAGTCTATGATAGCAGCTGCAGCAATTACCCATCGAGTCGTGTGTGATCTAAAGCCGTAGCAAACTTAAATGAACGTGACCAGAATTTTTTCCCGGGGGGGACTTTTTTCGGTGGGGGGTTTCCGGGTGAGGCAATTTGATGAATTCTCAAGCAACTTGGATATGCCCCCTTTCATCTTTTAAAAAATCGCTTTTGCCTTTCCCCGCTTAAAAAATTACATATTTTTCAGAGGGGAGGTGGCAAGCGCCCTCAAGCCCCATTGCAACGCCAAGTATTAAATTCGGACGGGTCGGGACGGGCTGACCCTGTTGGGATGTTCGATTACTGTAAACCTCCATAAGCGCGTACCTCCTCGTATCACTTGTAATCTGTATGCGATCATATGAGAAATTACAAAATTTTAATAAGTGCGTCTCATAATGGCGGAGAGGTCTACATTGCTTGACCCAAATTGATGAACATTGGCTGATTCGATGAATTTGGGTGTTCTGGTCTATTAGATTTTGTACTGACGACGTCACACTTTGCTTACGCGTTTGCTTTCTTATGGTGCTCAGTTGACTGCGGACACCCACTGGCTCCATAGGGATGTGCACATGTAAGCACACTTCGAAATCATTAGTAAATGGGCCTATTTAAAACGTGGTTTGAATCCCTCGACTGATGTTATTTTTTGAAGGTTTGTAATCGGTATGATAGCTTCCCTACGACGTGTCAGAATGGCCGAGCGGTCTAAGGCGCTAGACTCAAGTTAATGAACTTTCACTAACTCTAGTGACATTGGGTGTTCTGGTCTCCATTTGGAGGCGTGGGTTCGAATCCCACTTCTGACAGATATTTTTATGTACTTAAATCAAGGCTACATCGTTTTACGAGACCAAGATCTTCGTTTGGCGGAATGGAGGGACGGATCCTGCCCTGATTTTTTTTATTACAAGCTCTCATTTAAAAGCACCCCCCCCAAATCGTTGTCTTTGTTAGTAACTAGGGGAATTATTTTTATGTGCAGAAATCTTAATTGAAATCAGAATAGGCTATATTGGCTGTTGTGTTAGACCTAAAGCTATCGTGCTTCATATAGAGCCTGTAAGAGGTCACGCAGCGATTTTCCGGAACCCTCGCGCGGTCCGCCTATGGGGATTTTACGCTGGGCCGTCCTATCACGTTCGAAAATTTTTGGAAGAATGATTCCTAACAGAAACCACCCCCAAAAAACTCATGTAATTTTCCCTTTGTCGTCGTCAGGTAATATTGAGGAAAAGTCAGCTCGAGATGGGTACAAAGTGAATTTCATGAACAGCCTTCCACTCCCCGGTAGTATCGTTCCTAGGTCTCCTTGTTCATGCCCATTTGTTTTCATTCCCCGTGCTTACTTGGAAACGAGATTGTAAAACGTTGCAAAGATTTACCTACTTGCAGTTGATGGACTCTAGATTCAGTCAAGTTGACCTGACGCAGTTCTTATCAGCAAATGTTAGATTATACATTGGAATCTTTCGCTAAAGCAGGTTATTGCCTTAAGTCTATTTCGTTATAAAGTACAAAATCGTTAAGATATGTTGGTCTATTTTAATTTTTGCTTTTATCGAAAGACTATAATTCCGTATTTTTTTGTTCATTTGCGTTCGAGACCACCGAATTGCACTGTTCTTCATGCGTTTAAAATGTTCGGAAGTGATAGGTCAATAATGGCAGGATATTTAGTATTTTCTATGAATTGATATGCCAGCAAATATTTTACACAAAAGGCCTTTTTGTGAGTAGAGTTTATAAGAATTTAAAACTGAACGAAACCATATTACAAATTCTAAAATGTTTGCATTGTTTTCCTATCCAAGGCTTCCGGCAGCGTGTCATCAGGGGTGAACTTTCAGGCTGTATTGCCACTCCCCGAAAAATGGATTTGTATGAGATTTTGGCTGATGGGAGTGGTTGCAATTGGGACTGGTTCCCTCCAAACTGTCCAGTGCAGTGATTGGGAACAAGGGCGTATAGTTTCACTATTTGTACAAGTCGGGGTGGTCAACGAGCTATCCCCGATTTTACGTTTAAATCAGTGAATCCGACAGACAAGACACGATGGTGCATCGCGATTAAAAAGCCTTAATTCCAATGAGCGAAGAGTGAAGACATATTCTTTTTTTTGGGGGGGGAGTGGAGCTCAGGGGAGATTTCTTTTCTCTGAAATGTTGTTGATACTTCTCCCAATAACCCGAACTTTAAGCAGCGCCGGAAAGTTTTGCACGAAGTGAATCGAAAAGTCTAAAGGATAGCCCAACGGAATGCAATGACATCATGCTCTCTTAAGTCCTGTAAGCTGACATGTAGTGCATGCTGCACCTCATGGTGATAACTGAATCAATGCAAAATTCAGGGGGAAACTCTCTGTTGTGACACATTCGATCGTTTCCACGTGGGAGTGTACTCAACCAACAATTTAACATTGCAAACAATTTCCAGGGTACTCCGTATAGCCAGCTCGTTACGGTTCGCCGCTCCATACCAAGTTCTCCCCTCAATGCTACTGGCACATCTGTTCAGTGTAGATATCTTACTGGGTCATCTTTGGAGAGGATGTACGTTCTAAATAAAGCGCCAGGATATGAAGGTGGGCGTTTTGAGACAATAAAATCTGGCACTAGCAACAATGGGCCGAGTGCTTTACAGCGACATCTTGACTGTTTCCGGGGGCTTTTGTATGTAGGCTGCGTTTGAAGTGGTCCGCAGTTCCGAGCCATTGTTGTCCACTTGAGACCTCTTCAGTCAACCGCTGTACTTTTATCCTGAATTTTATTAGAAGGTATAGCCTTTTGTACCAAAAAAAGAAGCAGGTATGACCGGTTTTTAGTGTTTCGGTACCTCTAAATAGACGGTTCCATTTCATCAGTGCCAGATGTAGAAGTGGTTTTCAAGGTGAGCAAGTTTTTGAGTTATATTTGTAGCAGCGGATATCTCTACTGATTTTGTGATTATTTCAAGCTGTGACCGTTACATTTGTCCTTGCCTTTCTCTCTATTGTAAAGAAAAAAAATGACAACAATGACTCAGATTTAAATCCCTAGGTGGCGAGGGAAATTGTGACAAAGGCTCGGCAGTGCTTTTCTTTTATAAATTTTCTTAGAAATTGTACTGACCTCCTTAATAAAGGTCAACTATCACTGCGATCGTGTTTTTGGCGTGTTTTATGTTTGTTTTGTGGAAATAAATTAGCCAAAAACTGTACAGCGATGTCAAAGAGGTCAAAAGTTCTGGTGAAGTGCCAATAAACTCTTGTCAAGTCCACCTACTTAAGGGTTATTCTCATTAGGAGTCGACGCGACCGCTAAGGCGAAAGCCAAATTGTGACACCAAAAAAATCAGCTACGAATTCTTGAACGGGAAACATCAGTCCTGCGGATGAACGTTTAGTGATATTAAATTTGGGTCGTATCAAAGGTGGATCCAGAACCTCTCGTTCCTTTTTTGTGGGGGGGGGGCAAAATTGTTTTATGGGGGAATGTAATAGGAACATTTTATTCAACTATTTGTGGCCTTTCTGAGAGATGAGGCTACATTTTGGTGCTTTTATATGCTTTTGGAAAAATGGAAAAGAAGTATACCCAAAATAGCTTTTTCCTCATCATTAAAAAATGCTCTTTTTAGGAGGTGGGGATGACCCTTGTTACCCCACCCCTCTGCATCCGCCCTTGGGCTACCTTGCGCTTAACAACGAATCTACAGACAGGCAGTGCGTTTGTACATCAGATCCGATCATGAGTGTACAACAGGGTTTCGTTGGATCCACGTGTGCACATTTCCAATGCAAGGAATTTCCCTGGTGTTGTCGACATGTATCATACTAAGGTTGTATGCCTTAATAGTTTGTCCCCCATTTTTAATTTCTTTTCCTCAAGATAGCCTGTAATAAGATGAGCCTAGTACACGACGTATATGAACTGCATGTAAAGTTGACTCCTCAAATTGATACAAACAGCCGAATACATACAACCGAAATTGCCAAAAGTTATCCGGATTGTTGGAAAGTCACCCAGAAAGTGTCTTAATACTAAAACAGGGTAGTTTTAACCTGCAATCTGACCGTCTTCTTTGAAACAAATACTACACCTTACGCTTTGATGTATGATTGATTTACGTTTTCACTACTTCTGTCTCTTGACTGCATAGGGGCACTTCTGTTTTTGCTTGGTACGAAAAACGGCGGGGGGGGGACCCTATGGCCCAACCTTTACTTTCCAAAAATGGCGGGGGGGGGATAATCCCTTATCTCCTCAGGATTTACGCCCGCGGAAAAATCAAAGGTCACAATTTTTGTTTATGCAAAATTCGCGTTGCCAGCTTCTATTTTCAGTGTACTGCAAGGTTTCTTTAATCTCTACTTCCCTCTTTTTTTCTCAAGTAAATTTATATTGTCTCCACAAGAGGCGTAAATCCTATGAGGAAAGGGGTACAATGCCCCCCCCCCCAGATTTTGAGGTGTTTTTCGAACTTCAAAACAAACCAAAACATATTAAATAATACTGAAAAAGGGGGAAAATACAAGAGCTTTTAAATGCACCTCCACACACACACCCACACTGTTGGAATTTCCACTGCCAGGCAATTTTTATTTAAGTCATTCCCAATACCTGGAATATGATTGTCTTTTGCTTTTGCTAACAATGTTACCTTAATTGCGGCTTGCTTAAGGTTCTCGGACTGAATTTATAATAAGGATTCTATATTATGAGTGTACCTGACTTTTTTAAAGGAATCAATGTTTCCAATCTAGGCAGTGCCCAAGGTACCAAAACCCGTGACACACAGTAAAGCATGTGTAAACAACGTAAGCAGGAATTGATAACAGTAGTGAACTTGCCAACTAGTAACTGTCTGTTTCGAGCCGTGATCAAGAAGCTTTGTGTATGGTCCAACAGTGACCAAAATTAATTGTTAAGTAATCACTGGGAAAGATGTAGTCGAATTTGGTTGGCCCTATTGTTGACTCAATGCCCTGCCGTTTTATATTTTAATTATGATGGCGATTTGTTGAAGCCTTTATCCCTAAACAGGTTAGTGGTCTGCTCAGACTGTGCGGAAGGAGCACACTCACTCGTATAATACCGGCAACTTATAGCACATTTTGGTAACAGGGGTCGGCGCACGCTAACACATGCTTTGACAAGCAACCCATCTTGAATTTAAATTTTTCAGGAAAAGACAACAAGCCTTCGCCCTGAATGGTTCATTTCGCAATTTCGTGTACGGGCCTAGCCATTTCCCTTTCGGCTAAAGAAACAGTCGTAAGTTTGCTTACCACAACAAACTCCGGGACACCGGGGCGTGTAAGCGCAACCGTTGCTGGCGCCGCAGCTGGCGGGGTCAAAAATTTGGCGGGAAATTGGCAAGCGATCGATGCCGAAGAGCCAATTGTCCCAGACACGAGGACTCTTTACCGTGCCAAATCTGATCGTCCGGCCTACACCGGGCTGAGGCCGACGCCGCCGCATTTCAACCCGTCGTTTGGCAGCTACCTGATATGGTGACGTCTGATGTCGCCGATTACAGGCACGATCGTCCGATAGCAAACAGGTTTCGCATACACTAAATCTGCTTCCGACTCAGATGTATATCTCGCACAATCTATGTTTCTCGCTTAAAAAGGTGTAACCAAACACAACTTTTATGACCTATTTGATTTCTTTTCTTGAAACCTCGGAGGGTCTTTATTTATCAAATTAAATCTTCATTTGGTAAAAAAAAATTATTTTCCAGATCGGCATTGGAAGTGTTCAGGATGTTAATCTGCGCTTAACTTGATTCTATTTCGTAAATTTCATTCGTGAGGTCAAATGAGACATTCCTGTTTTTCAGAGTAAAATGCGTTGTCTTAAAGTTCATACTTGACTGATGAGCGCACCAAAGTCTGGTCCATTTTGTTAAAGTGCATTATGACGAATTAAGTTCCAGAATGTTGTTGTTGTTCACACTCATTTTTCTCGTCAAGTCTGAACCTATTGTTCAACTGCTTCCAGCCGTGAACTGTCCTCCAAGTTTTCGTTATCAAACTCTACTGAAGGGGCGATCTTTCTCAATCAAGGCGTTAATTCTTTGAGGTCATGAAAGGTAACGCCACCCACTTTTTTTTCCCGAGTGAGACTAAACTGCACGGAAAATTATAAGCTTTGTACAGGGTTCAGGTGGGTACATCACCGCGTGTGTTCTGTGCAGACTTTGATTTGTTCAAGCTCAAGGTACACCTCAGCCTGAAACGAGCTTTTCGCTAATTGTTCTCTTCACTGTCAATATTTGTGGTCTTTGGCTAGACCACCATTATGTCCATCGCCCTTATGTTGATACATCATGATTGATTTTAGGGCTCGTTTCAGGCTGAGGTGTACCTTGTCTGAAAACTCGATTCTTAATTTTAATTCGGGAGCCTGGAGAAAGTAACTAAAGAAAATTATGGAATTCAACAGTGGAGGAAGGTTCATCATGTTAATGGAGATTAGAATCACATGACGCTCAGCATATCTAGCTGGGGGAGGCAACTTGGTAACATCTAATGTTGTTTTTGAATTTTATTTCAATTTTGTCATAAAAAAAGAATTTAACGCAACGACACTTTGAAAACTGTATTGGCACCTTCCTTTGAAGAGGCGATGGTTTGTACAAAAAACAAAAACAAAAACAAAACAAAACAAAACCAAAAACTGGAAAGTCGTTTCAGAAACAAAAACTGTTTTGACCCCCCCACTAGATACTGGGATAGACCACTGCTTAAACTTGTGGACAATAATTATGGCAAAGTTCATAACAGAATAAAATAATGCTTGACCGAGAATTATTACAGTCGATACAGGGCGAGCTGCTTGCTTTGTGATAGAATTGGTAATATAATGATGCCCATGGTTGACATGAAAAACTTATTTTACAGCCATGCAATCCTCACCTTTAATTTCTTCTTCTCAAGTTGCTGTCAGGGACACCGTCTTAAAAATGATCATATTATCAAGCGTACAGAAAGTAACAACGCATTGTTTCACACTGGTCACACGTATATTAACAGCTTGTTTTTGCTGTCGGAGTTCTTGAGGTCGTCTTTATGGAGAGAACAAAAATTGAATATCAGAAGTGGGATTAGAACCCACGCCTTTATTTGGAGATCAGAACACCCGATATCACTTAAAGTGAAGGATTCATACCTTGAGTCTGACGTCTTAGACCGCTCGGCCATTCTGACACAAAGTTAAAGAAAATATCTTAGCCTATACACCTCGCGTTATTCAACATTAACACATGTTATCCTGACACAAAATTCCTAAATGAGTTTTGATATTAAAGAGGCATATAAACCCAGTAGGGGCTTGCTATAGGACCCAAGTTACAAAGTTTGCAGTGGGCGGGTGAGGGCGGGCTGCAGTCTCCCAGTACCAATCTCACGGCGCTATTCCTGATGCAATATACATTTTTGGTAGATTTTCTTTTATTTTTAATGCCACAGTTTATGGTTTAAAACCTGATAGGATTCCTACAAACCGTACCGTATACGGTTTGTAGGAGTAGGTAATTCTAAGGTATTGTTCCTTGGGAGGGATGCTTAAAAGCCTATACAACCCACCTGCATTCAGAATTTCAGATCGTACCGTGAAATCTTCTCTTCGACTGATCCTCGACTGCTCATGTCAATTTCGAAATCGAATGCGTCAGTCACCTTGCACACAACTTTTCTGTCTCCCCTACCACTCAGCATCTTACACCGCCAAGTCTTTGGCCTACATACTTCGAGTTCAACAGCCCCGGGCATTAAAAGGCACAATTCCCCCCCCTCGTTTTCTTCTCCACGCACACAAACAATATTTTCATAATCTCAACACAGTTTCTCGAGTTACGGCCATCTGTGAGCACCGATTTGTCATCGAGGGATTTCTCTGTCAAAGGTGCTCGGAGTAGGCGTATTAAGTATCGTGGGTCATAACACTAATGGAACTTAGTCCGCAACCCGCTAAGAAAACACCGAACTCGAAGGGGGGGGGGCCGCTATTTTTGTTCTACCATCGGCTGGATCTGGGGATAAAAGATGTCCACCTCATCTGCAGTTCATCAGTCGGATTGACTTGGGGAAGATGCCGTATCGGGGATGAGTCACCAGCTACAGGTACGGGACGGGTTTGGGGCTCTTGCCACTTTTCCTCAATTAATCTGTGCACTCCACGGTCTTTCGGTCATTTGCTGTATTTTTATGATGGCGGTACGTCTATAAAACTTCAATGCTCTATTCGGGTCATTGGATAAGACACCCACGCCTACTGTCTATTCACGAACGTTGGTGGTTTATTGAAACCAGTAAAATCTATCATTTAATTAAACAATGAATTCAGTCTAAACATGCCATAGTTCTATCCAAAATGTTTTCCCCATAACGGGGCACGGGCGTAACTTGGGTAAAACCACTGGCAGAATTTGGGAGTGCACGTTACAGAAACAGAAATCAAATGAACTGTGGCTGATGTGTAGTGTTTGTTCATTCCAGGATCTCAAAGGGTCATGTTGACCACTCTCATTTTGCCTAGAACTCACGGTATGGGCGGCAACAGTTTGCAAAAATATCACCTTATATAGTTGGTTTTCAGTTTTACTTCAAATTCATTCAAATGAACATTTGTCCCATTTTCCATTTAGTGTTTAGTGGTACATGTATTCTTCCGATGTTCTGTTAGCTGCATGGGATTTTTAACACTTTGTCAATTTTTCTTTTAATTTTGTACCAATGGCCAACTATAGTTTTAGCAGCCACTTGTAGGAAAACCACGGCTGTGACGTCACAAGAGCAGACCCTATAGGTGGTGGGGTGGGGAGGCACTAGGTGAAGAGGCATGGACATCCAATGCAGGGAATGTGCCCCCCCCCCCGTTGGTACACCACCAATGGGGTAGGGGTATGCAACCCTTTCCAGATAGGCAAAAGGGCTGATGTTCCGAGTCTTATAAATTTGCTTGCAAACTACTTTGAAATGTTGTAGAAAACATCAACATTCTAAAGCTTTCGGGGGAGGGGGTGCAGGATCGGATTTAGTGCAGGTCCTAAGCCCCAGTGCATCGTAGGCCCTATATAACCATCGACATAAAGTGATTGACGTGTTATTTAACTTCAGGCATTGCCGTAACCAGTCAACGAAATCCCAGCTTGTTTTGTTTATGAAAAAAAATATGCGTGGATTATTATTTGTTCAAAGGTTAGGTATCCGATGCAGTTCAACCGGTTTAGTTTCTCAACGCTTCACATTTGATTTCCGGTATCCCGTTGTTGCATGCATTTGGAATTGGGTTTAAGTAAAATGAACTTCCAAAAGTGGTTCTGTCGGCCTTTAAAGCATGACAGCTGAATCTGGCGCCAGAACCTCTCAAAATGGAGTGATAACGATGGAATCTCTCGCGCCTCGTAGGCGAAGAAATGTCCTCCCGAATTCATCTCGTATAAATGTATTCCGATTGTCTCTGCTGCTGCATGGAGTAATATTGATTTTCGTATAAGATGTAGTCAGAACGCCAAGCCGAATGGCTACCGTGCGCACGTCGCTCACATTTTAGTCGTAGACAAGTAAATATTGCGGAAATGAGAGACCTTGTTCGGTGGCAAACCGAAAGTATATCGAGCCCGAGTCTCGTAAAGTACATCAATTCTGCGTTCATTTATCCATCTCCTAATTAGTCCCAAAAAGATACCACAGATTTTCCCCCCTTTTGTTCTTGGAATTTTCGATTATATAAAGTTTCAAACTATGGTTCCTAGGTTGTTAGTGTATAGTTTAGCACTAAAAAGGAGTACAAGGCCCCAATGACACTATACCTTTCTCCGAATGCTAAATCCGCCCCCTTGTTAGGTACGCATTGTTCTTTGTCGTGGTAATTACTGCTTCGCTGGTTGTGATACTTCTAGCGTTTTTTAATAAATCTCAGACCAGGGAAATGAGTGAAACCATTTGACATCTCTTTCCGCCAAACCTCATCGTGCTCTTGCTTTTCTTCACAAATGAGGGCGTTGTTGCTGTGACGATATAAAAAACCCACACTATTATTATAACACTGTCCAGTTTGGTGGTTCTGCTTTGAAATTGTGAACCCAATATTTCCTCAATCAAAGCTGCTGTAAGAAAGAGTGACGAATCAAACACGCAAAAGAAAATTAATTTAAAATATCCAAAACTACATTCAAATTCTGGCATATTTCAACTTTCAAGTAGTTGTAATATGAGGCCTTGTCCTGATCACACTTTTGCTCATAAGTATGCAAATTCATGTTAGCGATAAAATCAAAAGAAAAACCCACAAAATTACCAAAAATGAAATAAATTTGAAAAAAGAAGTTTAATGGAACACAAAAGTGCACGAGGACTATGCATAGACCCCTTTTAAGTGGTGATAGCTCTATCCCGTAATCCCGCGGTCGTGGTCTGTAAATTAAGTGTTAGGCCGATTTCTAATAAACTAGCAAGGTAGATCCGGAAACGTAAATCCGTGCAATGATCCAAGCTGTTGCCAGAGAACTGATTCAACATTTTTTTCTTTCAAACTCTGTCAAGCATTTCTCCGCGCATCCACGCCTTGTTGAGTGGCACACCATTCAAGACATCAACATTAGAGGGCGCTGTATTAAAACCACGTACGTGGCGAATGATTATACAGAAATATTGGTCCAAGATATCTGGAAGTAAAACGGGACTGTAGCTTGGCGCCCGTATGTCTGCGGTCGGGCGAAGCCAAGCCAGGTACGGTCCAAAAATTAGTGAAGGCTTCAACAGGCACAAGAAATATTACCCAGGTTTGTCGGTCTGATAGTCGAATAATGAACTACACCAGACACGATAGGGCTCTTTATTGGTATCGATGCTGACACATATTGACTGGGTGTCCCAGTTTCGCGACCAATGATCGAGCAATTAGGCTAATCAGTATCGACCATACACGCGCCAAAAATGCACACGGTCGCTTTCCATGTGGGGTGAACTAACACGTTTATTTTAAGACCCTTTTCAGCTGCAACCGCCTTTCAGAGGACGCTGCACGGACGTTATAAAGGATTTCAGGATTTTTCAAAGAAAACCACCCAATGACATTTGACTATGGATTGAAAATGAAAATGTTGATACATTCCATTGTCAAAATTACAGCAAAGATCAGACAGTCTCTCAGGCAGGTAATAATAAATGAAAGACATTGCCCGTTAAGTTTTTTTGATCGGAGGAATTCATAGAGAGAAATATAACGGGGTTGCGAACGGGGAGAATCAACACGCGAACATGGTTCGCGAACAAGATTCTCACTCCCTACTTTCTGGGGAGTGGATGGAGAACATAAGGAACAAAGATGGCGGATACAGGCACATACAGTAACTTAGTTTTGGTTTTGTTACAGAAAATAGAGAACACTCACAATAAGAAAAATAAAACCCAGGGCAAATACTCAAGGCTACCGGAGAGAATTTACCCTGATCATTTAATCTGGATATTTGGGGATATTAATTTATGAGGTGGTATGAGGTGGTATGTCATGCCATCTTTTCATTTGGTGTTAAAATGGCGACTCCTATCTTGACCTTCAGCGCAACTGCACTCCTTTTGCGCTTTGGTGTTCGTAATCAACGACCCAAGAACACTGTTCGTGAGTTCCATGAGAATGGGGTTTCGAATACGCCCTTGGAGGCGCTGTTCACAATGTACATTATACAACTTTCGAGTACTCAAAAGGCGTATATACGAAGCTATCGAACCTTTTCTGACCTTTTCTCCGCGAACCGGATCGACGTTGTGCCGTCTTTTGGTCGCCTGGACATCGTGTTTTGTTTGATGGCTAAAGTTCAGCCGGTGTCATCGCATCAGCTGCGTCATCCAGAACAAGTGTTCGCATGCACTGAACAAAGTTGCCGTAGCCTCCCCGAGCCGCTTCGTCGCCTGGGGGAGCACTCTACAAAATGACGGTCAGAGAGTGGAATTTCGAGGGTTAAAGGGCCTATGTAGAGACTTTTTTTTAACTACAGCCCAGTGAAGAATGTACTCTTAAGTTTCAAATGATCTGATTTTTCAGTTTTTGATCGGCCATTTCAAAAATTGAAATTGGTTCCTCAGTGCTTTTTCAGCTAATGCAAATTTCGAACTTCAGGAGCAAAGCTGTGATGATAACTCCAGGGAGACGACATGCAAATATTGCATTGATTTGGGAACAAAACACAGCTTAATTTTTAATGCTTTGCTGTACTATAGTTTTCTCTGCTTTTGTGAAGCCAACGAGCAACCATTTCTCAGAAATGGGTTGCTACTCAGAAATGTTTTTCATAAGCAAATTGGGCTCACGAAGGAATACCAAACTAACATCGTCTTCGAATGACTTCACTGCGCCCTCTGTTCTCCAAACAGTGCTAAATATTTGAAACACATTTTAAAAAGTATATTTTCCAAAAAGTACAATTAACTCCCAAAGAATGTCAAATTGCTTTCCGACATTGAAAAAAAAAATTATAAAGTTGCGCATAAACTCCATCTCACGGAACCCGGCAGAGAAAATGTCACTGCATGGACCCTCAAAATATAATGATCATGACTTTATTCTTAGGCGGTCGTTTTAGGGTAGATCAGTGATCAAAGATTCCGGGATGATAAGAAATGATTCTGACGGATGGACACAGAAATATAAATGAAGGCGACAGATTCATGTGGGTTTTCAATTGAGAGAAATATACATACTGGCTGGCCTACATAATGGGTATGGCTGGCGTTTTATCGAAGTAGTTTGAGTATGCATTATAGGGTTTGTTTAGTAACTTTATTGAACTCGGAGAATCGTTGGAAGTGAGGGAACCCGCGGCCGCAAGACAGCTAAACCCTTTGGTTGCCTGAATTTATTCAAACGGAACGGTTTACGAGGCCGGATGCAGCATAGCACGGAGGTAGGACGGAACTGGAAGGGGACATTTTCAAGAACGCTGAAGAATATGATGTCATATTATAAGTCAAACCTGCTGTAGACCTATTGGTACGTGACATCGTTTACTTTTTAATTAAGACATGGGCCAAAACCATAACGTTGGTCTAAAGGACAATCACCCTAGAGCTAGTGAGGCCGATAAAAATGTACTGATGTCGCTTTTATATCACAAGGGCAACCCTGTCAGATGTCAAAGAACTCTTCTCCCTTGGGTTCTGAAGGTTATTTGTCCTGGACCAAGAGTACGTGATACAAGGATCTGGGAACGACGCGGTGGTTTTTTACTTGAAAGTTCGTGAAAACTAACAAAAGTCACTTCAAGGAATTTATTTTACCCTGCATTCTAAGGAGAAAGTAAATGATACATGAATTGTTACAGCAGAAATATTGCTCCGTGAAAAATGAGTGATTTAAACGATTCAATAGTGCATCACGTAACAAATAAACGTAAAAATCCCGGTCTCCCCGATAGCTCCTATTTTGCTTTGCACGTGTATCGACTGGGGTAAGTCGGGACACCCCTCTCCTCAGTTGAAGTTCATAGTTCACTATGTGAAATAAAGTACACATTACTTAGCACACAGGAAAAGACCGAAAGTGTAATGTTTTTTTCTTTTACCATTACCAATTTCCCCTATATACGTTCTTTTGTTCAACCTTCGGCTGATATCTCATGTTTTGTGGAGAAAAAAGAAAGAAAGAAGGAAAACACCTCCCCAAACGGCTCGTAATTCTCAAATTGAACTTTGAAGGACAATGTAAAGTAAATGGTTCGGACATATCACAATAAGCATACCTCACATGTCCTGGCTTCCCGGTCAAGCTCCAGCTGGAGCACAAACCGTGAATTGAGAGACGCAGGGCCCGGGAGAGGGGCCCAGCAAGATTGCAGACCGGGATCGTAGGTGGCCACAAACGACCTGCAGTTATTTTATTTGGCATTATACTGTGACGCGACAGAGGGCGCAAGTCACTAGGCGCGGTGCAAAGTTATAGATGGCGCTCTGCCCAGTAACAGAGGCAAATGTTAGGCGCGCATAGCTGTGTGTTAAGGTGGAGCCTATGCGCCGCGCTCGCTTAACATGTTGAGCGAGCGCGGCACATAGGCTCCGCCTTGCACGTTGTGCGATAGGGCAGCAGAAGTCACTGCTTGGTCACGTGAGCGTGTGCGCGGGCGTGGTCACAGCAGCGCCAAGGCTATAAAAGGCGCGCGCAGGCTAGGTACGGTCGGCGCGGCTAGATTGAGGCGTTTTGATCGTCAAGGGTCGATACTGAGGTAAGGGTCGAGAGTCCCGTGCAAGGGTTAAAGTCACCTAACCTAGTGTGACTGTGCCTAAGTCCGAGTGGCGTGTATGTTGTTGAGGGGCTCGGTAGGTTGAGGGGCTAATTGATGGTGCGGTATAGTTCCTGATAGGAGCTTGCGGTCGATGCAAGGGCGGATTGCTATCTCATGACGTGAGTTGCGTGTAGCGCAGCCCCTGACAATAAGCCCCGTAGACTTGCCAAAGTCCCTGATTCGGCACTGGATGGCCACAATTAATTGTGGCGTTCGCTGCTCTGGGCGAAGTCCGGTCACGTATAATCACACAGTCTCCCCGTCAATAGCGCCCTCTAGTGGTGTATTGGTTGAGTGTGTTGATGAATAAACCAGCTGCGTATTAATTGTTGTATATACGTCAGGTGTCCAGGCGAAGTTTATTTCAAGTCAGGTCTGTCTGGGTTACGTCATTAAGTTTTGATCAGATTAGCCACCATCTCGACGAAGACTAACTTTCTTGGGGGACGGTATACTTCGGTCCCAACGGACTCGTCCCTAGCCGCTCAGGGACTCTCCGGCGTGCCGTCCAACGCGCAGCGCCTCGAGGAGGAGGGCGCCCTCGCCTTCGTCGGAGGGGCCCGGCGTTACAATACAGAACCGATCGCTTCCGCAAATTGAGTTCAAATGTCACAGCAAGAACAACATGGAACTCAAGACTACTTTTAACTTTGCGTGGACGGGTTAAGTTCAAGTTTGTGAACTTGAAGGCATGCTTTATGTAAGCCATTGGAGAATAAGGTGCATTAATGTAGTCATAATTTTTACGATCAGGACATCTATAAAAATGTATTAGGCCTAAAGAAGGTGAAATTTCTCAAACACTTCTTGGGTTAAAAAAAAATTAATCATAAATGAGATGCGTCTCGATCTAGCATCGATTCATACAGCAGAAATTTAATTATTTACATGTTCAGAACAACGGTCACTTGATTTTGTAACCGCATTGTCTATACATTTATCAGGGATAGGTGGGTCGCACTTTTTATCTTGTTCATCAGAAGAAGAGTTCTAAATCGACCAATCACGAGAAACAACCGTCTTCACGTATGTTTTAGAGGGTAATTATTAACTGTGCATGTCCCATTTTAAGGGTCATTCGCATGGGTAATGAAGGCCATGAGAATAGAGCCTGAAAGTTGACCCCTGACGGCGCGCTTCCGGAACCCTTGGATAGGAAAAATAACGTGCAAAGATTTTAGAATTTGTAATATTTTTTTCGTTCGGTTTCTTCTTAACAAATCCAACTTGAAAAAAGGGCTTTGAAAAATATTTGCTAGTATATCAATTTGTAGAAACTGCAAAATACTGATCTAAAAGAGATATTATCCTGCCAAAAAATTTACCGACATTTTTGCTGACAACAACTGCGTGATATCAACTCCAAGGAATTTGGAACCAATCGATTGCAGGTAGATAAATCTTTGTAACGTTGTACAATCTCGTTTTCAAGTGAAAACAAACGTACATGAACAAGGAGACCTAGGTACGATATCGCCGGACGTGAAAGAGCGTTAATGAAATTCGTTTTTTTATCCATCTCCAGGTGACTTTTCCAAAATATTACTTGAGGAAGACAAAGGTAAAATTCCAACATGAGTGTTTCATGGGATATTGGTTTCAGTAAGGAATTATTTTCCCAAAATTTATCGAACGTGATAGGACGGCCCCTCAATGTCAAATCCCCATATAGGCAGACCGCGCAAGGGTTCTGGAAGCTCGCTGCGTGACCTTTTACTTTCAGGCTCTATTCGTGCGAGCTACTTCATTTCATGAAATTTACGTCTTCTTTTCACTTTTTGGAAAAAAAATACCTGCCAAACATATTTGCATGGTAAGATAAGGCCTTTTCCTAACGTACCTGTTTTGTGAAAATAAAATTGAGAAAAGTTACTGTACCGGGATGGTCAAAACTCGTGATTTTTGTGGAAAGCTCTTTACGTTTAAACGGTACTTTGCTTACGTGTTGATGCGATTTTTGAAGGCTTGAAACAAAGAATTGAAAGTTTTCCTGAAGTTTTCAAATGTGGGCTAACTTGTGGAGAAAGGAGTGGTTTTAGATTTACTGACGGTTTTGCGTTGATTTTTTCTCTTAATTCCTGACCGGACGCATTCGCAACCAACTCGGCACCGATTCCGTGAGTCCACAAAATCTTACGGCCGTGACTCGGGAATGAAAGACGAACAAAAAAGTACAGTCAGTTAACATAAAGTTTATTTATCACTGAAACCGAGGTTATCTGTAATTTGCCAGGAAATCTATAAAATTTACATGTGTGACATGCATGAACCACGTGAACATGCAGATCCACCGGCTCCGACACATTATTTCCATGTAGGCCTACATGTACATGTACACCCACACATACATGTACATGTATGTATACATACATGTACATACTGCACGTGTACATATGCACCTGTACACATGTACATGTACATGTACAGTAGGTGTACGTGTGTACACGTGCACGGTACGTGGCTGGATCGGTTTTATGCATGTAAAACATGTAGATCGCGCTGATTGTATTGTGTAGTTGAGCATCTGGCTTGTCGTATACAGTGCCTCGTTCTGGGAAAACTTCTAAAACGGAGAAATTTAGTGGAAAAAAGACCAAGAGATCGATTGAAAAGGAAATAGTTTAATATCATCTTAGCAACCTCTTTGAGGCTAAATTTTATATTGATGTAGCATTTCTTTTCACGATTCTTTGATGTTTTATT
This sequence comes from Acanthaster planci, assembly GCF_054643075.1. Classification (NCBI taxonomy): domain Eukaryota; kingdom Metazoa; phylum Echinodermata; class Asteroidea; order Valvatida; family Acanthasteridae; genus Acanthaster; species Acanthaster planci. The sequence goes on along the minus strand of NC_141780.1, from coordinate 14,049,069 downwards.
CGGTTCAACCCTTTTAGAACACATACAAAGAGTTTCAGTGTGATTTTTTGTTAATTTTGTGCAAACGAAATTTTCAAAACGAGAAGGCAAAAACAGAGAATTGGCAAGTTGCGAAGGACAATTTCGTATGGTTCATGAGGGTCTGGTCAAGTAACCGCCACGCACGGTCGATCGAAGTCACTTGCGAGTTAAAGTTTGAATAAAATCTGGTATACTGTGTTATCTGATTGCATAGAAACGTAACAATTTGAATTCCCCAGACTGAAGACACTGTTGCTATATACCTTATACCCAGCAAGAACTGAGACCGAGGGGTACCCCCCAACATGTCAAATCCCTATACACATTCCAGAGTACTGTTACTTAACACATCCCCCCAATATGTCTGAAAGGCATTCCCCAGATTCCTGCGAGACAATGACCAACACAAAGCAGGGGGGAGGTTCTCTCCGTCTCATACCTTGCTGCATAAGATATACCTCGTGATTGGGGGCAAGCTTTTGCATGGAGACCACCATCTTCGGGATGGCTGGTTCCTTTGTGCCGTTCTCATCCATCGAGAACAGTGTATTGTTGCAACTTATGTAATTATGCAAAAGCTTGCCCCCAATCACGAGGTACAGCAACACTGGTTTTAGTGTGGAGAATTCAAGTTGTATGTTCCCGTTTGTGTTTTATTACTCCATGATTTAAAGAACAGGGTGTACCAGATTTTATTCAAATTTTGGGGACTATGGGGGATCTTTTTTTCCGATTTTGAAGATTGAATCTTCAACATTTTGAGCCGGGGTAATGAATAATGATAGTGTTTCGGTTCAGTGCTTAAGGCTAAGCACAAGAAAAACTGAGCTCTAAATTCCCTGAATGTATAAATTGAATCCTCGAAATACACAAACACGATTCCTTTAGTTAAATGTGTACCTCCGATCAGTAACCCTTTGCAAAAAGTTTGATTCTGGTGTCCCACTCCTAATTCACAACAGATCTGCGCCCACAGGAAAACTGTTTGTTCAGTTTTAGCCTAAGCACTAAGGGAGCGTTTTGCTTTTGTAGCCAGAATGACGTCATTCTAAGTGCGATCTTTTCTATGTGACACCGTGAGACACGCTACAGGACCGTTATGAAAAGAGTCGTTTGTTTGTGTTCTTGGAATGCAACTTATCCGGTCTAATCGCTTCCACTTTTCGTATTCTAGGCAGTGTTATTTCAATAAAGTCAACATTCTAACAGCCACAGGTGGAAGGTTTCAAAAAGGTGGAAGACTGAATTGTATAATAAAAAGGTCATATGCAGCAAGGTATGAGACGGAAAGAAACCCCCCTGCTTTGCGTTGGTCATTGTCTCGCAGGAATCTGGGGAATTCCTTTCAGACATCTTGGGGGATGTGTTAAGTAACAATAGTCTGGAATGTGTATAGGGATTGGACATGTTGGGGGGGGTACCCCTCGGTCTCATTTCTTGCTGGGTATAAAAAAGGTGCTGCAGCCGGGGAGTCGTCAGTTTCCAAGCTTCAGTATCCAAGCACATTGATAAACCTTTTGGACATTATTTTGCATAGCATCATGTACGGAAGTGTATACAGGACATGACTAAAAAAAATCAGGCCTGCTACATCGCGATGCATCGCTCGGGCGGATTAGTATTTCGGATTACTATTTCGCAGTCATGTCCTATATACGCTTCCGAAAGCTGGTGAAACCTTTCCATGAACGTACGCGCGTGTATAAAGGGGCTTGTGGGGTACCGGAACTATGGGAAGTATGGAACGCTAAAGAGGCAAAAACTTGGAGGCAACACATCGACCGTTCTTCAACATCGATCGATCGTTCCCCTACATCGATCGATCGTTCCCCTACATCGATCGATCGTTCCCTACATCGATCGATCGATCTCTTTTGATCAATGAAAAAAGAGCGATGAAGAAAGACCGACGACGAAAGACCGATGAAGAAAGACCGATGAAGCTACATCGATGCCAACATTATGTAACCTCTTCCAGCACCAAATAACACGTGTTCCCTGTAACCATAGCCCACCAGCACACAAGGCCACCCATGTTCAGTAACCGTACGTCTGGTCCCGAGCCAATTGAGTTGTTAGATGGGTGTTTATATCTAGTTTCCTTGTCATGAAACCACTAAGAATATTTTCTACTTGCCCCTGGATGGGATGCCAGTTCATTATGGGTCGCTCCCTAGCCAGTATGGGCACCTATTCTTACTCCTAATGACTCAAGTTTTATTTTCCACACTATTATCATTTCGGCGGAACTATTCTGTCAGAATGCTACTCAAAAGTCAACCCTCATGAAGCTCAGTGCCAAAGGAAATGAAACTATAATTGTAGAGTTTTTAGGAATCCCAAATACCTAAAAATCATACATGCATAGTGAAATTTGTTAAACAAATAATGGGAACTGGTGTATTAAGTTGTTAATATTACTGTACAGAGTCTAAATTCTTACCAACTTGTAGGGAAAAAAGAAGTATATCCCTTTGGCTTTCCCTATCTACACGAACAATGGTTCAGACTGGACAAGACATGAGACATGAACACAGTATACACTGGCAGGATAGACAACAGTTAAAGACAGATGTGCTAGATTTTGAGACCAGACCTATTTTCTTTTCATTGCTCTTTCTTCATCGATCAAAAGAGATCGATCGATCGATGTAGGGAACGATCGATCGATGTAGAAGAACGATCGATGCAGAAGAACGATCGATCGATGTAGGGGAACGATTGATCGACGTAGGGGAACGATCGATCGATGTTGAAGAACGATCGATGTGTTGCCTCCAAGTTTTTGCCACTTTGGCGTTCCATAGGGAAGTACCCCATAGGGGTACAGTGCCCCAATTCAAGGAAAATTCTCTGCCAGGCGGAGGATAGGAGCACAAAATGTACCCCCAACAGATTCTTTTAAAAAGAGGGGTCTGTTTGGGCCAATAAATAGTGGGATTTTGTGCCAGTATGGCCCGGGATCATCTCTGTAGATTCAGGGGCACCCACCTGGGGTCAAAGCTGACAAAAATGTGATTGAAAATTTGAGGGATGTCATTTGAAAATGGCCGCTGAGAAGACTTGGCAACATTGACTTTTGGGGGGGGAGTTTGTTTTTGGCGGATCATCAAAAAATTCATTGGTTAACGCGCTAAAAATTGAAAATCAAATGAAAGCTGAAGGACCAAACAACACATTGTTTTTTGTTTGAGAGGCCTCAGGGACTTCAGTTGCCTGCCATGGGGCTCCACACTTGGTTGATTTTACACTATTTTCAATGGAGCTTGAATTGGTTCAGTGCACCCATAGGGTACTTGTGGGGTACTGGACGGTACCCGACAAGGATTTCACGAAACAGATATTTCAAATTTACTCAAAAGGAGGAAGTTTCAAGTGCCATTCGTCCGTCGCAAAATGAAGTATTTTAAATAAGGGACGTTAAGTCGAATTTCCACAGTAGGAAAATAAATCTGGTTCAAATGGGAGTGATTTGAATATTTTTGCTTGTTGTGTGGGAGTTTTGTACACGAGAACAAAGGAAATACCCCACAAGTATAGATGTGTAAGGTTTTGTGTGTTTGTCTGGGACTTCATCATAAACATTAATCAACTAATATTGGCCAATCAGAATCAGGCTTCGGAGGTCAATTATCCAACATTAACCAATCCCATTCATTTCACCGAATTTGGTGACTGGTGTCTTTTTGGAAAAGGTAGGCCTATTTAAAGGATATACTTTCTGTACAAACTTTGAGAATTGGATTTCTTCAAAATAAAATCCTATACATCTCTCTGTGAGCTGAGGAGCTGAAACAATTGTGAAGAAAAATAACATTATACTGGTTTCCTACCTCCAGAAAGGTTTCGGGCATTAAATTTGTGACTTGTTCGCCATCAAGTTCCGCTATAAGAGAAATGTTTATTTTAACTGGACAGGTCATTTAAGGCCTTGTCCAGCTCGGTGGCTGGCACAAATCGACGCAGGTCTACGTCCTGGCCTTCAACGGCGGCAGCGTTTATTAAGCCATCGAAATTCCCAAAAGCGAAACAGTGGAACAGGTCCAACTTCCGTGAATTCCAAGCAACTGTGGGGGTGGACCCAAGTTCAGTCTCGAAGCTCGTTGGTGTAGTTGGTGATGTTGAACCTTCAACCTGTGCGGGGGAACCCTAACTTTCAACCCAATACTTATAGTACGCAAAGATAATGGAAGTACTTTTCTACAGTCGGTAAGACAATCGGTGAAAATCTGAACTTGAATGAAAGACTGCCCCTCAAATGGAGAGCCGTGGCGCTAATAAACTAGGTGCAAGGCATGGGGATATTTCCAAAAGAAAAATTGCTTTGGATAAGTTTGGAGTTGCATGAAAAAAAAAAAGATTTCACAAAGGAAATTAGCCCGATTTTGACGGAAAATGTGACATTTGTCATGAAATCCGCGAGCCTAAATGACTAAGAATATCACTTTATTGGTTATTTTCTGAAAGTATAGCATCTTAGCTTCGTGCTGCTGCAAGACCTAAGAGATATTGTGAAAACTATGCTTATAATGACGAAAGATGCAAAAAGTCCGTTTTGGGGTGGCAGTTTTACCACTGACACGCAGCGGGAAGTAAACTCTCACAGGCTTCGTTCCCCCAAGGAATTGACATAAATTTTTGGTGTTACAGTGTATTTGGTGTTACCTTAAACACCCTCCAGTCCATCGTAACACTTACTGCTGTGCAAAGTAACACCTGCAGTGTTACAATACCACCCTATGGTGTGGTCATCTGATAACACCAACAAGTGTTGATTTTAACACCACAGTTTTTGCAGTGGGACGGGGGGGGGTTCGTGGTCCCCAGCGGAGGCACGTGTTCCCGATGGCCTGATTGAAATCTCTGTTGAGTTTATATAGGTATGCAGCTGCAGCTTATTATCTTGTGATTCCCCCTTGAAAAAAATGTGTGCACGCGGGTGCCCCCCCCGGAAATTTACCCCTAGTTACGCCAGTTGGAACGACTGAGAAGGTTGTCACCAGAACACCACGGAACTGTTGCCAAATATTGCAAAAAGATGCTTTTTGTTTTGGTGTTCAAACTGCAAACCTGATGGTATCAGAAATTTGAAATTTGACAAGCCATGACCTTGAAGCTGCAACTTTGTCGTTCTGACCTTTTTACTGTTATTTGAGGAAACGACTTCGTTTTCCGCTCAGATGTTGACAAAAGCAATAAAGAGTGTTATAAATGGGCTTGTTTGTCACTGCAGGAAGTCTTGGCTAGTGCCGCCGGTTATGATGCAAAAAAAACCAAACAAAACAAAACAAAAACAATGAGATTCTGGCCAACAGGCTTTCTTCATAGTACACATCGTCTCAAACTGGGACAAAGGTGGAGAGCGGGCAAGTGAGGACGTGACAATGCCTAAGTGAAGCGGATGGCGGAAAATCCACTTGAGTTTGACTGTAAAGTGATGCCAAACAGCCTCGTTATCACAGAGTACCTCTAAATGTAAACTAAATAGCAGATGGAGATTATAAGTTGCCACAACCACCAAGGGCCAGTATACTTTCAGGCGCGGATGGGGGGGGTATTCCTGCTCTGAGACAAAACAGCTACAAATGGGGAAAATACTTTAAAATAACATTTAAAAGGAAGGCAGCATCCCACAGATTCTTCTTATGTATACAAAGTGAATGTTACAAATAGGAGACTATAAAGTCCGCAAAAATGAGACATTAAATTAATCTCCGGGCTGACCCCCCCGAACAATTCCTCGATCCGCTCTTGACATTATCTTGGGATAAGAACCCCTCCTCATCGATGTCTGATCTTGAAGAAGCCAGAAGTTGCTCATTTTACTCATACAAATATTCTCGGTCAATCATCGATAGTCCATTCGAGCCCGTGTAATATTTTGTAGCGAGTTTTTTTTTTGTTTCTGCCTTTCTTCTCACACCTTCATCAATGGCGTAAGAGCGCTTCTGTTACCTCAGTTGGGTTGATTTCTTATCCCTATTTATGTGTTTTCTTGAATTGCAAAGACTGAGTTGTGCTGAAGGATTCCGAAGTTTTAAAAAAAACACCAATTATTATTATTGTTATTAACGGTCACCTATATTTTGTTACAGGTGCCATTTTTCACAAGTGCCCCCTTTTCAGGAGTGCTCTTTGCTGCTGTCGCACGGCGAACCGATGCTGTCTGTTTTAAAAAGTGGCACCGCGGCAGAAGGATGATTACAGTTGAGCCCACTTCCCATTTTCGTTTTACAGGGGATGGGTGATGGGTGAAATACTTTTCCTTAATACGAATTCTGAGTGCCATTTTTTGGCCTTTACTAAGCCATGCAGTGGTAGTAATTGATATTGACGGGTGTAGAACCCATTGTCTAAAATGGGATAATTCTTCTTTTTTTGGGGGGGGGCAAGAATTTGGATTGTTTTTTCATGCAACCTTTTATAGCCTCTCTTTGAGGTGAGGCCACACTTAAGCACTTTTCATACGCTTTCTGAAAGAAGGGAAATGATATTTTACAAATGCAATGTTTTGCCTTGGGGGGGGTGCAGTGGTGCAACTAAAGAGGGACAAGGCACGACCCCCCCTGCTCGAGGCCTCTGCCCCCGCTCAGAAACTAGAGAGAAAGACAAAAAGACCGTCATTGCCCTCACCCTTTCTGGATAACGGAGTTGCACTCTGATTCCCAGGAAGCACTGACCTTTCAAATGAGATGAATCGGGGAAGTACGATGAATTAAGTTATCCGATTTGATTATGGTGAAATCAAATCATTTCAGGGACCAACCTTGAAGAAATACCACCTGTTAATGATGTCAGGATTGTTCCGGCTGGTACAGGCTCTCTCGGGTTTCTTTCGCTGTTTGGCTCTCCCAGCTTCTAAGTTCTTTTCTGCAAATGCGACGTCAGCTTCTAGGAACCAGTGATCTTCCTGTCTGGCATATTGTTGTTCTCACAGAGAGTGCAGGCAGCACGCTATAGTGGCGTGACCAGCAAACGTAGCTCGGGTACGTTATATAAAGCTGCAAGGACTATCCTTCAGCGTAGTGCTGACTGACAGTCGAGTCACTGGTCCCGCTCTCAGACCTTTTGTTATCGGTGCGCTCGAAACATCTGAAAACGTCAATAACTCGTGTTGGTAAGTATCATAAACATGTAAGTCAGTGTAGCTGTATTATCGTCATAAAATTAACAATGTGACTTTTTGCTGTTGTTTTTGTGGTGACTTTGGAGGAAACACTTTCTGCCTGTTAGGTTGTTAATTTCTGCCTGTCATGCATGTTGAACTTTCTGTGCCGTTTAACTTTGGTGCATTTGTGGGTGAGGGTTCCACCATGGAGCTATGGTTACCACGACTCGCAAAGAAAGCCCAAGAACTCCCGGCAGGCCTGAGCTGGGAAAAAATTTAAATCAAGATGACCTGTTTTGGAAATCCAGCTGATTTGAAACTTTTGTCTCCGTAGCTTTTCAGAATCTCCAGTCATGATCGCACGGTGTGTGCTCCCAGTTCTGGTGGTCCTCGCTGGCCTATGGTGCAGTGATGCAGCACCAGCTCAACGAGCCAGTTCTTTCATTGCATCGCTAGGTGAACTATCAAAGGTGAGAAAACTTCCAAGTTTTAGAGGTAGGCCTAAAGAAATGTATCCCCTTTTCCTGACAGACTCAAGTGCACATGTTTTTGTACGCCTTTGTGAGTTCTCAAAAACTGACTCGTTGAATGGTGAATGTTATCTTATAGCTAGCTCCATGGGGCTAACACGTCTCTGCGCAAGCCACGGTCGAGCCATAAAGACCTGGAGGAGAGGTTACCCGCAATTTAATGAGGGGCTGTTAGTATGGTCTGCGTCACCACGGTGCCACGAATTATCCCCTCGGGATAATCTTTTCAGTCCAGCTTTCTTGCGTGCAAGGGATAGAATTACCCGTAGAGCAAGGAACAGAGTGGAAAACACTTGCAATTACATTGTAGTTATGGTCACAATGGGGGTTGGTCTTAACAAGGAAAATTGGGCAGGGGCAGCACAGGGACATTATGACGTCATTGTATATTCTAAGAAATCCAGTAATCTCCTAGATATGCTATAGGAGATATGCTATAGGAATAGAGCAATCTCTATGCTATAGGTAGGCTGAGGAATAAATATGATATGTCACTGTTAGTCAGGTGGTCGCGGCTTGTGGTTTTAACTGCTTTAAAACCAGACTGTTCAAGTTGCAAGGAAATTTCAAAAAGCAGATGGCTCTAAATTTCCGAAGGCAGCAAGACACTTGACAATAGTGGATTGGCAAACCATTGAAGGAAGTCAATTTAAAGGTACTTTGTGGAAACTGACAATGTTTCTAAATCTCCTTCTGCTTGTCTTTTCTCCTCTTAAAAAACCCTTAGCCTTAAAAATAAAACCAAAATTAATTTTTTCAATTCTAATTCAAAATCAAAGTTATTGTGTCCACATGATAAATATAAAGATACATGTAATAACTGTGGCAATTCACTTGCTAAAGTGTTACATTAAGGACAACAACACAACGAATAAGACATTTTGAACCATACATACTAAAAAAGTTTTCTCCAACTACTCCTGATTTATAGTAGGCTCTAGTGCTGGGTTACACAGGTCTCCAAGGGAACAAAAATGAACTCTGATCTTTTCAACCTTAAACATATCCGACATTTGAAGAATGAAGGAATGTATTGAGAAAGCTGGGTATGTCACAGGTGGTATACTGAGCAAAGAAACAGGAGTGGGTGGTCGAAACCTCTGGGGCCCAAGTTGTTTGCCAGCATTCCTGGCCTATAAATTGTGTCTTAAACACAACAGTTATGACTTGCTGACAATGTTGCTCCAGATTAAGACAATTGATCTCTTCAATTAGGCCCAACATCCCTTCTTGTTGGAAATATGAGGGGAGTTGGCTGTGGAATATTAAGATGGCACAGCTCCAGCAGTTATATCCTTGGTGTATCCTTCGTGGATGCATAAACTTGTTAATTGAGGTTTTTTCCACTGTCAGAGAGAGTGAATTGAAAAGGATCTAGTGCCTGTTTTCTGAGCTGGGGGGTGTGTCACTTTTGCTTAAAGGAACCAGGAAATAGAAATATTTGTATACATTTTACTAAAAACCTGTAATGAACTGGGCAAAAGATACACTCAATATTTGAGTTGGAGGAATACCGATTTAATTCTTTTCATGTGAGACTCTGGAAACAAAGTGCAAGAAGAACAGAAAATGCACAGGCAGCATTTATGATGCACCGAAAGAAAGTAATACAATATATTTATGACCATAGTGTCCAGAGTCCCAAAAGTAGCTGGGTTAAAAGTTGAGGTTCAAGAGGGTAGGGAACAAAGTTACTTTCCATAAACTTGGCATTAGGTCCTTTGGTAGCCAGGATATTACAAAACCCTTGAAATTGCATATTTGGTTTCAATTACCTTATTTGAAATATTTGTTTTTCAATTTTAACCCATATTTGATGCTTCATTGGTTTTTATGCCAGTACTTATTTGCATATTCATGAGCAGAACTATGATGTCATCCAAGGCGTTGAATCTCAATGTTGCACTGAACCATGTCATCCCTGATTTACATCAAAGCAAAAGCGCCCTCGCCCAGAAATGCTTGGTCAATTTTTAATGTTTGAAAAAGTGCACCGTTCAGTTCACGTAACTCAAAAAAGATGTCAAACAGTCTTCATACATGCAAAAAGAGTACAGAGATACACAAGAAGTGATTCTAAGAAAAATCCATTTCCTGGATCCTTTAAAACAGACTGCACAAATTGTGCCTGCTAGGGTTAGGGGAACACAGAGTTAGCTGTGTGTGGAAACATACGACCATGTATGAGGGAATCACACAACCGTCTCTTGTACTGTATTTCACCATGAATATTGGATATCAAGACTTGTGACACCGATGGAATATTTTCATAAACTTTTATTATACGTGACCTTTTTAGAGTTAATACTTAGTTATTTTGTTTCATTTCATTTTATTTTAATGTCTTTGCTGTTCCAGCGGGCCAAAAGAGAATCACCACCAGTCCTGCCCATCGAGGATGTGGTAAGAAATGTGTTAAGAATTGGTGTGTGATATACATGTCCATTGTGTGACTTTTTTGTGGGTTTACTTTCTAGGTGCTTATGAGACTGAATTGCCTTATTTTATTTTCTCCTCCACATCAGTCGGATTCGAGAGGAATTCTGCAATCAGAGAGTTCTATTCGTGGAAAAAAATATAAAAAAGCAGAAATCCGAATTCCTAGAAATTTGTGAGAGATGACTTATTCCTATGTGAGAGCAATGTGCCGCGTTATCTGTAGAAGTAATCATGACCCAGCTCTTTAAGTTTGAATTGTTCTGCCAAGGTTTGGGGGTCGGTATTGTAAATGAATTCAGGAGGTTTTTTTTTTTCACTTTTCATGTAAAGCCCCTAAAGATTCGAGAAATGCAAGTGTCATCATCGGTGACAGCCCGCTTTACAAAGACGGTTGTGGAGTGCACTGTAGCCAATGATGCCCATCAGAGTCAGGAAGTCAACTTTTACATGGAACTCCCCAAAGAGGCCTTCATATCTGGATTTCTGATGTAAGTGGAATATCTTGCAGGACTTCCTTAATAGTGAAACATAAAAACGCTTGCTGATGATAGTGTTGAAGGCAGTGGGGTCATGCAGTTGTGCTGTTCAGAGTCACTGTAAATGCGGAGTTGATAGTGTCAATTGGCATCGTACTGACAGTAGTCATGACAACTAAGGGTGCTTTCTTGGGCATTGGCATCTTTGTCAGTGTATTTTTAATGGCATTGGTACACTTTTTATGGTCTTGAGATTTAGGGATACCGTGCTTTGTTTATGCATGTGAATTTTGACAACTAATTCTGACCACACAGGCAGAAGCGTGTCCTGGATTCTGAGCACGGGGGGGGGGAGTTAATAGAGGCTCCGCACTAAAGGGGGGCTGACCTGGAAATTGGACATATACATGTACATAATCGTGAACACATCAGGATATATGCATGTGTACTGTTTCTGGAATTCAAGTGGGGGGGGGCGACTGGGGGATGTGCCCCCCATGCCTCCCCTTAGCCATGCAGCTGCACACAGGGTGACTATAACAACATCACTCTCCAGCGGAGAGTTTAGCTATTTGCCACTAAAATGTATAACAAAGCAGTGCTTGGAAGAGTCTTTAACACCTGCGATATTAATATTTTCTTTCCAAAAAGTCAAGGAAATGATAATCACATCTGCTGTTGTGTAAAACTTGAGCGGTATTACTGCATTCCAGAGGCCCAATTCAAGTACCACTTCCAGACTTTCTGTACACCGGTACTTCTGATTCATAAAGCACTGAGATCTGATCCCAGGGTAGCATTTGTGCTCTTGTACTCATGTTGTGTGGTCAATTACCAATCCATTCTGTTTCCGGACATACATCTCCACTGCAGAGAGGCTGATGGTGTAGTGTACAACTCACGAGTGGACGAAAAAGAAGCGGCTCAGCAGGCTTATGACCATGCCAAAAGCCAGGGGCAGACAACTGGACAGGTCAAGCAATCGTAAGTTGGTTTTACATATATATGCACAAACTGTACTAACTGAACTGATTATGAGAACTATGAAGAGGAAAATTGCTGGTAGGCTGTGCATGTACTGGTTTTTACACCGGCTATTGCTGTAGTGCATGCATGGGTTTTGTACACTTTCTCGAAAGGTTTTGCACTTTGCTAGTGCATTAGATTTTCATTTCATGCTCTAAATGATGGATTGTAAAAACGAACCAGGCAGTGTTCACTATTCACATAATTATCCTCTTTTTTACACTCTCGGGATTTGAGTTGGACAAGTATGCATTTATGCCTTTTTCTCTCTATTAAGGTCGGAAGAGAAGAATGACTTTACCATATCCATCAATGTTGAAGCACTGAGTGAGCTGAAATTCAACCTGACTTATGAGGAACTTCTGAAGAGGAAAGATGGATATTTTGAGAATGTCATTTCCATTTCTCCAGGCCAGGTCAGCTTCAGAAAAGTTAGCTTTTACAAGCCTGGCTTGTGGTTCAGGACACCCAATGAACAGTTTGAGAGCTGTATAAGCAGTTAAGGACTGTGTTAAGCTTGTGGGTGGATGGGGGGTTGTCTTTCTTTTTCCCAGTTGTGTCTTTTGCTTTCAACAACTTATGTTAGTCTATTTTTGAAAGACAGAATGTATCCCCAAAAGTATGCCAAGCTGCCAGGATAAACCCTATGTCAGGCCCCTTCCCTCCTTTTGTGAATGCTAGACAATGGGCATCCCCTTTTTGTAAATGGATGATTTGTCTCTGTCATTGTACGTATCTTTCTCTGTATTTTAGGAGGGTTGAATGCATAATTTTAGATCAAAGTCACACTGTTTAACTTTAAAGCCACTGTTTAACTTTTAGTCCACTTGTTTGCTGCGTTTGTAGACTGTTGAACATCTGGTTGTAGATGTGCATATCATCGAGCCCCAGGGTATCCAGGAGGAATCTGTAGACTTCTTTGTGAAGAAATTCAGCCCGGACGGAACTGCTGAGGTTCAGCGTCCGGATTGGGCACTGTTGAAAGGTTTGAAGAGTGATCAAGTCAGTGTCCAGTTCTTCCCAACTCCCGAGCAACAAGAGGCTCTGTCTGCCAGTGGCAACTTGGGCAAGTTCATCGTGCGATACGATGTCATCCATGGGCAAGATGCTGGGGATATTCAGGTAAGAGACTCCTCTCATATTGCCAACTTTCAATACAGGTGGGCAACATCTGTTACAGGGTGCTTAAAAAGAGAAAACCGAGTTAAATTAATCTGTTTTTTGCATGTGACTAATTATTGTTGGAAATGGTCAATATAATCTGTTTCAGCATGACTTCCTCTTTCATATGACACAAAGAAATCCAAATTTCCATCATACATGGCTGAGCACGAAGTGATTTAATGGACCATGTCAGAAATGGCTTTGCACCAGATGCATCACAGGTTTGCACAGTGTAAAGTAAATTAAAATGTATTTGTCCCAACTGTGGCTATGATGTTTATTTCATATTAAGAAGCGTGGCAATTCTGAGCAAGAGTCAAAACTTCAAAAGAAAACTCCATGACAGGGAAACACTTCCAATGAAGAATCAGTAACGGAGTTTAGGTCCTAACCAACTGCCCTCACATGATAGAACAAGATCTGTGGCAATTACTCAGTGTCCATCTCTGTTGATACTTGTGATTTTCTTAACAGTCTGTGGATTAATTTTTGGCTTCTGTACTGATGGCCAGCCATAGTTTACCGGCCCCTTGTAGTTTACCAGCCACCCTCTGTGATACAGAAAGAGAGAGGTCTATCGGTGTCCTCATCAAGCTTTACTTTGTTACTTCATTCATTCAGCTGGTAGTCCAAACCAAAATTTGTGCCTACCTCCTGTCAAAAAGTAGCTTGCAAATTGCACCCCATGTCCACTTTATTAGTAATTGGTTGAAAAAGAGTCTGGAGTAATTAAGCATGTATACCTCACACGCATGCACTGACATCACAAGACAGCTACCCTTAAATCTGCACTTCCTTCACCAAACTTGGTGGAAGATGTTAGGGCTTGTAAACCCTCTTTTTTGGGGGTAGTTTGTTAGATTGAAGATAACCAATGCCCTTTTGCAAAAGGTATATACCCCCATATTCCAGATAGATTTCCACATGCATTAGTCTGCATGCCCAGGTGACTTTCTATAATCTTTTGACCAAATAAATAGATGTAGTTATTGGGAGACTTTGATATTGTGGTGGCAGCAGACACGCGGTGGCAGCAGACACACCAGTCCCTTTTCAAGGTATTGCACATGCTCAGAACGATGTGGGCATGCTCAGACCTAGTAAAAAGGGCCTGTATGTTTGTTGTTACCAAGCGTCTTAAAGTCCCGCGTTGTTTGTAAGTTGGCAAAGGCAAAACAAATTCTTTAACACTGGAGAGTTGAGACTCCAAAAGCACAGCCTGAAGATCCTCAAAATGCATATTACTATTACAATTATGAATGTAATTTATATTACAAGTAAGTAGCATGGATTGTTTTGAAAAACTATTAAAATTGTTGATCCCCAAAGAATTGAGCCCTGTGTTCTCATAGTTTTGCGAGCGTCTCTGATCTAGTGTAGTACCTACAGTTATTGTAATAATAACCACTATTTATGGAAGTAACATTGCATTCAGTAGTTTGTTTGATTTTCTTATTACTGCACAGATTGTCAATGGCTATTTCGTGCATCATTTTTCCCCGGAGGGATTCAAGCCCACACAGAAGAGTGTCGTGTTTGTTCTGGATACCAGCGGGTCAATGAGTGGAACAAAAATTCGGCAAACCAAAGAGGCCATGGACACCATACTCTCAGACCTGAGGGAGATGGACGAGTTTGGTATCATCACGTTCTCCTCCTCAACGCGGGCTTGGAGGCCTAGCATGGTACCTTCTACTAAGGATAACATCGAATCTGCAAAAGACCATATACAAGGACTGCAGGCCAGTGGAGGTCTGTACATAGATGCATGTAATGTTTTAGGGCTAACAACTTGCTGCATATATGAAGATTAACTTGTGGAGGAGAACCTTTCTTGGAATCATATTTTGAATATTTTACAGAGAAAACCATTCTCTTAATAAATGGATCCTTAAAACTAGGCTGATCAATAATCATGGTTTCCACAGGTACCAATCTTCATGGTGGCATTGTTGATGCCATAGCCATGTTGGAGGAGGCTCAGGGTAATTCCCTGTCAACTGTAGGTAAGTTCTACTTAATCATCATGCTGACAGACGGTATGCCCACGGCTGGGAGACTGACTGAGCCAGAGGGCATTAAGGCCGACATCCGCCGCCGGCTGGAGGGACGTTTCTCCCTGTTCTCATTAGGCTTCGGCGAGGGTGTGCGCTACCCATTCTTGGAGGAGCTCTCTCTGCAGAACAAGGGCCTAGCCCGCAAAATCTATGCAGACTCTGATGCTGGGCTTCAACTGGTGGGCTTTTTTGATGAGGTGGCTACCCCTCTTCTGGTCAACATTCAGATCAAATATGATGAGAACATGGTTGTCACCAACAGCATCTCAGAGACTAACTTCCCAGCTTATTTCGTGGGAACAGAGCTTGTGGTAGCTGGAAAGCTGGTTGCCAACGATAGCCTGCCAAACATGCTGACCTGTGTGGTGATTGCTGAAACTGGTGGGGTTGAAATAGAGCTGGAGGTTGAAGTAAATGTCCAGGTTTGTTGAGGAAAAATCTAACTTTCATCATTTTTTTTTGGCAGTAAGCCTGTTTTAGTAGGCTTCACAAACATAACTTATCAGGCCAAAGTATTGCTTTTTACATTGGCAAATGAACTGTCTTAAATTAGATCAAACGACAGACAAGTTCACAAATTTCACTTGTCAAAATGGGGAGTTTCACATTTCAACTTTTAACTTTTGTAATTTAATAGGTTTATACATGTACAACAACAAAGTTAAGGGACCTAGATATATGACTTTACAGGTTTCATAGATGGCACAAAGTCAACAGTGCCGATATACACATCCCATGTGCCTTGGATCTACATACTTGATAACACCCAGTGGATGTACACAATGGAAAGTTTAGTGCATTCTCTTACCCCTTACAGGAAGAGAGTCTGGGTGTTCTCAGCCCCAACGCTGTAGATGACTTTGCCCAGCGGCTGTGGGCTTTCTTGACCATCAAGGAGCTTCTCCAGAGGCGTATTGCTGCACAAACAGACGAGGAGAAGAATGCCCTGACAGAGAGGGCTCTGGAGCTCTCCCTCAAGTATCACTTTGTCACCCCGCTAACGTCACTGGTCGTGGTCAAGCCGAATGAAGATGAGCCCGTTCTACCGGTTGTAGAACCCAGAGTTTATCATGAAGAGACCGTCGACATATCTCATTATAGGCGTATGTTCCATTTTTTGGATGTCACTGGCAAAACTAGTTATAAGGAGTTCAGGGAGTAAGAACAAACTTCACAACCATATTCAGCATTAATAAAGCTTTATCTGCTATGAACATTTCCTGGCATCTTTTCTATTGCGCTTGCCATATGTGCCACAGATGGTGTACAAGTGTGCTTAAACGTATAAACCCTGAATATTTGGCAGTAGTTGCTACCTTGTTTGAGTAAATTTTTTTGGTAATCTCTTTTTAAAATCACACAGGTCCACCTCCTGCACATCCGCCCAAGCAAGGTGAGTTGTACAAGTGATTATTTTAATGTGGTACAGATAAATTAACTGCAAAATGAGGCATGTCGTCTTTCGTCAAAGTCCTGCTTTAGTGTCAAGCAGATGTTAGGGCAAACTTTAGTTTTGATGGTGGCAAATATTCAAATCCAAAGGGGTGATTATCAAGGGATCTTGTAGGTACGGCTTCTGAAACTCTTGGACCCTGTTTCTGATCAGTTGTAAACTTTTCTTGAAGTATGTTGTAAAGGTATTTGGAAACATTGAAGCAGACAGGAAACATATCAGCCCAGAATGAAATACATGTAGCATGTCACTGTAACTTGTTATTTTAGAAGCAACAATCATTTTCGGGAGAAGGTAGCAGTGATGAACACTTAACAGAGACAAAAAATAAGCTTCAACCCTTTGTGTTCTTAAAAACTATTTCAGGATCGATGCAATTCGTAGGTCCTGTTTCTGGACCATATGGAGGACGTAAGTGACAATATTCTGTATTGTTATGTCTTTAACTCTGAAAAACTCACATTACCCTGTTCTCTTGTATACCACACCCATTGTAAATGCATGGATTTCTCTCTCAGACTTGCTGAATGTTCTGGAGTAGCCTTCATTATTTGAGTTCCCGTATGTATCCATTAAAGAAAAAACTAATTATTACATAAGGACATCCTACACAGTTAAATAAAATTCTGTTTATATTCCTTTAAACTGTTACTAGTAACGTACCATGTTTTCCATGGCCAGAAAAACATGCATGCTTAATGGAAACTGTTTTGGAACTTCAAGAGTAGAATGTTACAAATGTGCCAGTACAGCCAACCCCAACAAGAGACAAGAAAAGTCCCCCCCAAAAAACGAAAAACAGAAAACCACTCACACGCAAGAAAACAGAAAAAGCCAACACTTCCCTTACTTTGTCGTGGATAAACGTTCTGGCTAACTGCCGAAAATGCAGTTCATTTTTATGATCTTGCCAGCAACTTCTTCAGACGTCATGGTAGAATGTAGGGAGTGCAGCCTAACCGGGTCTAGAAGAAGCTTGACCCGGCCAGAAAAAAGCCTAGGCCACCAAGGTCTCTGAAGTCCTTGACTTATGAATGATAGAACTCTCATCTAGACCTACCGGCACTCCTGCTGTAAAAGACTCAATTCACTGACAACTTGTGGAGTTTTCTGTTCCATCTTTGATTGTAAACAATGCAAAAAATGTTGCTGGGGAAATTTCAGTTCTGCCAGTTTTGGGGTATCCTACCGTTTACTCTGCAATTTGTGTGTATGTATAGTTCCCTATAAATTGTTTTAAAATACTGGAAAGTTTAGAACTGACTGAGCTTTATGGTCTTCTTAATTATCTTCAGCGCCAGTCAGTAGGAGGATGAATTTTTTGCCAGGTACGTAGTGAGTGACAGTAGTTGTCTATTATGTTGTGCTGACTTCTTGGTGTTCTCTTTGACTCGACCCTTCAGTGAGCAGCATGGTAATGGGAAGGGCCGTGTTCTGGTCTCGCTCCCTCCACATTAAGGGCATTTAGGCAAATATCCAGCTTCCCCCATCCACTCCAAATGTACACTGCTCCCACCTTGCATCTGAATGACAGAGAGAAAGTGCTGGACATCAAATTGCTACTGCTGAAAGGATTATATACTTAATAAGCCTGTGGCATTGATACTCAAGGAATCATGTATAGCTGCCCAAGGACGGACAAGATTGCCTTTCCAAAGTCTGTGTACTACTTACGGCTTGCATTCTATTTCTTATTCACATTAGCTTGAAGTTTTTACACATATTAAGGTAGTGTTCTGGTTGAGTGCCTTGCAAGTTCTCAAAAAACTCAGCTGAGTGCTTTTCTGAGCTGTGAATGTTATAAATTTTATCTTCTAATCTCACCCTAGTGCATTTTTACTGTAGTTTAAACTGTACGTCGATAAAATATAATGCTAACCATCCAGTAGAAATGCTGTCTAAATGGAGATGCCCAGTTCCAAACGGAAAAATTGGTTTTCCTTGTGAATCAGGAGTATAAATCAATGCTGAACTACGCATTAGCCCCCCCCCGAGGCATTTGTGTAGCTGTTTAATTGCATGGGCTGTATCACATTATACACAGTTATTGATGTTGCTTTTCACACTTGGGCTGAAGTTGAGTCCCTCACAAATCTTGTTATCTTGTTAATTAATGGTGACCTGTGTTGACATGGACTTGCAATGGTCCTGCTACACAGGTGTGTGGACATCTCCCACTCCATTTATCATGTTCTTTTCCTGTTTGTATTTTAGGCCCTTTTGGACGATATCGTAGTTCTGGTGAGTACCTGACGCGTGGTAAGTTTTGCCAATGATCACGATCAGGCATCGATTGATAGGAAAATAAAACCCCAGAGTCCCCATCACCGCCGTGACAGTCATGCCCTCAACTGCCAAAAGACCTTTGTCGGTTCTGCTGCCGCGAAACTGTTTACTCCAAAGGGAATTTACACAAATCGTTGAGAGAACTAGCTGTCGATACAATGGCAGACAAAGTGCATTTCAACAAGATGGTGCTTTGCTAGTTGGTAGCAGCAACTAAAAATTTCCAGACAATTTTGACAAGACGCTGGAAAAATTGGATGCAGAAATAGAAAGGAAAAAGAGAATTTAAGTTGACCACTTTGGAAACATTAATTATCACCTCTGCGGGAGTGTCCCCTTCTCTTGGTTGCTAATAATAATTCAGTAGGCCTATTGGTGCTGATGGGTAGTGTAGTCAGTTCCTTTCCCATGAACATTGCCAACATTGCAAATCTGATGATCTGGTCAACCATAGGAACAACAGTTGAAATACAGCCACATGTACCTGTGTGAATTGTCAGATCAGATAAAACAATTGTGGCTTTGTGTAAATGAGATCACACTGATGACCCTGATCAGCTTTTTAAATTGGCAGCCAATTTGATCTTGATTTTAAACATTACAGCCAAATCCACAGTTGAAACCTTTTTTCAATTTGATGAACATTTCAAAGGTGTTATAAAAGACCTCTGTAAAAATTAGGCAACAGTGGTCAGTCAACTGGTCATCCCTGGAGTTGCAGCAGAGCAAAACTGATTCAGCAAGAGAGTGTTGCCTTGAATACTGTTCAAGGCAACACTACTATAATGTGAGTTTTATAATATGAGTTCTATTGTCAGCAGTGATGAGAGTATAGCACTTCCAAGGTTTCCTGAGATATTTCATATGTCCTACTACCCTATACTATTTACCCTCTCTTTTTTCATGTAGGCTTGCCGTACCATCGAGGCATGCTTTTACCCACTCAACAACCAGGTAAGTTTATTTTGTCTCACCGGAATAAATAGTAAGAACACTGAATATAATTCATGTTGCTTTTGAATTGAGTTTTTAACCCCAAATCACAGCAAGCACCAAATTGTTTTTGTCTTACTCCATATCACACTCCTGTTCTCCATTTTGGCCCTCTGATCAGTGAAAGCAATTTACCATTTGAATGCAAAAACTACATAAACCCACACGTGCATCTTTTTCAGTCATGAGAAAGGCGACGACTACAGTGCCAACAAAGACCACCGCAACAACAACAGCACCTGTTACAACTACTGCAACACCAAGAGCTTCTATAACTACAACACAGTCAACAACATGTAAGTGAATGTTTCATTAATTTCCCTATCAGATCTTGGCTTGGAAAGTTACCGCATAATTTGTGAAGTTGAATATGGGTACTTGTTTCTGGGATTTCGAAGCGCTGTTTCTGAACTCACTGGTTGTCTGGTATTATGTATCCATCTCCAAGGCGCGCAACCGGCATTTCCACATTGGCTCCGGCCTCTTCTGTCACTCTTTCAAAAACCAGAATTTGGGTGGGTTGGGTTGTAGAATTGACCCCATGATTTTCCTTAGTCAAGGAGGAAAGGGTACAAGGAGATGGACTCCTACCCCCTTCTGATCAACCCATAATTTTTCTCAACCTTAAACACAGGTTTTGCACGAATGTGGTAAACCAAGCAAGATCAGCAGACGAAAAAAATGTTACAGGGTTTTAAAATGTTTTTTTTTTCACAGCCTCAGAATCACAGCCCAAGTATCGTGCTACCTTTGTCATGTACAAGGAGGGCCGCGATGATGCTCAATTGTGTTTCAGCGTGAAAGCAAAACCAAGCCAGATCTACACGCTCCTTTCAGACAAAAATGGTGAGTGTGGTGTGGAAATTTAAATACCTATTGGACAAATTTCATTATTGGTATTAGTTGGTGCGTTAGGTATATTGGGCCTATAAAAGTTCCTATTGCTTATTTGATTTTTAATTTTTTTGCAATAAGTCACTGAATAGCAAATCCCCAGAAGAAAGTGTGTGTGCAAGAAACACTTTGAACAAGTCATACATTACTAGTCATACAAGGAAACTTCAGTTTTTGCAATTGTGAATATTTTCAGCCTGAAAACGTGGCATATGTTGTAAATAACATTTGTTCAACTACTGGTGTTTATCAGTACATGCATGCAACTTTCGTTACATTCACAAATTGGCCTACACCAGCGTCATTGTGCTTGACAAGAACATGCCGCTTTTGCCCGCGGCCTCCGTCAAGACAAGTCATGGCTCACAGAAGCTGACAGAGGTAATGCAAATGTGCCATGGACAAGACTCGCTGTGACGACAAGGTGTGGACCATCCTTGGTTCTGGATCTTACCATCCCCTTCCCAAAGATCCGGTCCCACTCCTATTCATAAGAGAATAAATGTAGAGTTGCTGGCCTAACAACACGCTGACAGTATCACAAGTGCTCTCTACAGACAGCTCCACTCCTCTAGCTCAACATGCCCAAGATTCATTGGTGAACCTATAAGATTCATAAATCCAAGATACCTCTCCGTCCCATCATTGTGTCCCAAACATGATGCCTGTAACATGGCCAGAGAAAGCAAGACCCCACACTGCCAGAATGGACCGACCTCAGCCTGGATCAGATTCATGATCTGCTCAGAACTTGCATGGCATCATCCAGTTTCCGAAGTTTTTTGAAATAATCAAAGGAATCTCTGTGGGATCTTGTGTATCCCCAGTTCTGGCTGAACTATGTTGGCAACATGTGCGTCAGTTTCTGGGGAATAGAGGGGACATGTTTCCACCACTTGGGAAGAGGGGGTACTATATCAGTTGTCCCCCCCCCACTTTTTTCCAAAACTTACGTGAAAATGTATACCTTGCAAAAGCATTTGTTAAAAAAACGGCTAAAGTAGCTAGAAATTTTCTCAGATCACAGAACAGAGCATCTATACTCCAAGATTTTCCTTGGTCTTTGAGTGGGCCCTGGACCCCACGCTGCTCAGGGCTTTGTGCTTCACGTTCTGCACTCAGGGTTATGTCCCCCCACTTTTCAAAACGGATTGACACCCGTGGTTGACGATACCTTAAACATTTGCTAACATGACCCAGACAAGCTCATATTGTTTCAGGAACACCTCAATGTGCTACACAGTGGCATCCCATTCACCATGGAGCAGGAAAAGGATGGCAGAACCCTGGATGTTGAGGTTTCCTGACAACCTGACGGTACACTCAGTCGCTGCACATACTGCAAACCTACCCACACTGACCACTATTTCCACAAACGGTCATTTCATCCCCACCCCAGCGTCAAGAACCTTGTTAATAGCACGCTGATGCACCAAGTGTGTAACATCTGCGAAAAGGAGCATCTGTCATCCGAGCTGAATCACATCACCACAGCACTACAACGGAATGGCTATCAAGAAACCAAATAAAGATGCAAAAACTACGAACCCTCCCCAACCAGAGGGTCTCTATACCCACGGTCAATCTAATAGGAATATTACGTCTGCCACCCTCCCCTATTTAGGCCAAACCTCCCAACAAATTTAACGATCCTGGCCAACTAAGCAAGGCATCAAAATGTTTCACACTGTGCCCATCAAGATCTTGAACCATGATTCCTGTAATCCCACAAGGACAAACAAGATCAAAGCGTGAGTGCAAGACCCGATGTACTGTGCAGTATCACCTGCAAGTGTGGCAAAGTGTATGTTAGTGAAACTGGTAGAAACTTGTCCACCCCAGCAATAAACTCTAAGCATATGGTCAGTGGGGTGATTAAGACAAGTCCACTATCATCAAGCATTCCCACAAATCTGACCACGTCATCCAGTGGTATCTCATCACCAGCATCGCCAAGTGGCATGTGAAGCCATCAAAATCCTCAAGCACAAGACAGTCCTTCAAAACATATGTTTCACCCTCAGCGACATCCGGTGGCCCCTCCTGTTCAAGGGGTCTTCTAAACCCATGGCCCAGTTTATCTCCACCCATATACCTACCTCCTGGGTCTCCCATACCCTTAGCACCACTTCCAGCAGTAGCACACCTGAATGAACATCAACCAGTCTACAACTCCATCATAAGTGAATGCATAGTACTCACAGTGTTTATAGATGAAAGGTTGACCATGTGAAACCATTTTTTCAGTGTCTATTGTGTTATCATATTTGTGTTTTTAGAAATTGAGGTAAATGGCCGCATGGCTAGCTCCGTTGTTGCCTCTACTGAGCTGAGTGAGAGTGAGACTGTACCACTCATCCTGGACCGTCTGCTGGTGAAGGTTCGGGAGGGCAATCTGGAAGTCTCCCCAGACAGCCTCCTGCTGGGATCCACGCTCACCATGCCCTGGGGACAGAACTGGAAGGCCAGGATGCAAGGCATGAGAGTTGCTGTCAGATCTGGTAGCCATCTGTCCATCCGGCTATCGTCACGACTCACGCTGGTCATCCACAGGCACACAGGCGACCCCTCAGCACACAAGAATGACTTCCTCGGACTCGAAATCAGAAATGCTGATGGTTTTTCTCAGGAGGTGGATGGCATCATTGGTAAGGCTTGTGTCTCATAGTTAACTGTAATATGTATGCCAGTGGGCAACGTGATCCAAATCAAGTAGATTCCTGCATCAGTATTGTACTACAGGTGACCAATTAAGCTATCGTCGGTACATTTAGGTCCTTGTACAGTGCTGTCCAGAGAAACCAGAGGCAACTTCTGATCTGTTCTCGTTGTATATATCCCATGAAAATGATTCCTGATTTTACACGAGCATTGGATCAAAAAATTGGAGGAAATTAGGTGCTAAATGAATGCTGTGATCTACTCTAACATGTTGGGTTTTGGCTTACTTATGTATGGGCTGAGCAGCTTAACATCACTTACGCCACATTTATAGCGATATGTAAAACTTTGCTGTAGAAGGTTGTGAAAAACTTGCTTTGCTGCAAAAGAACTTCAAGATAGTTTGTCCAGTTTTGACAAAGAAAAGACAGTAACTCCAAAATGATGGGCATGAGGTAATTGAATGAACGCTGTAGGCATATTGTGCAACTACAGCACAGATTTGTGGTGCAAGGCTTATACATGGTTCAAAGTTAGGCCACGCTTTGTGAAATTGGTTGCAGATTTATGTCATCTTGTCTCTAACGGACCAGTTTTAGCTAATGACATGACGAGGCTGAGTGGAGCTAACAAATAATGTGACCTGTGCAGAAGTCATGTGTTGGGGAGACTTAAGTAGCTTAATGCTGGAGTTGGAGCACTGAATTGTTATGCCATTGAATTGTTGCCTGATGCTCCTATTCTGTCTCATCCCCTTGCTGTCTCCAAATAACAGGTCAGTTTGAACGCCGCGAGATACACCTGGATGCAGGCAGCATCACTGGTGAGGGTGCCAGCATGAGAGGGCAACTCATAGTGGGTAGCCAGCGCCTGGAGGTCCGTCAGTCAGAGAGGATGGACTTCCGTGAGGAGAGGGCCAGACAGTGTTGGTGGTACGCAGGAGGGGATGAGGTCCTGGAGAAAAGCCTGAGGCAGTACCGTGCCAGGCAGTAGATGCTTAAGGTGACAATGCATTGTGAGAGTCTACTGTTGAGGGGCAGGTTAACCCTAAGTATGACACCAAGAGCTTATTTTGTTCTCTGAAACTAATGAATATGTTTAAGATAAACAGGATTAGGAGGTCAAGTCTACCGCACTCATACCAAGTATTGCTTGGTTGGGATGAAATTCGACATGGGTAGAGGGGCTTAATCTAGAGTCAAGTCAAGTTGGCTCTTGTACTGGGGGTTGCCTTACTTGACCTGAAATTGCTAAAATGCAAAGTTTTGATTAAATGATTGTTTCAGTTTAACAGATCCCTGTGCAGTAATTACACAAGGCTATGCGTATTTCGAACTTGTTGAACCAATCTGGCCTCCATTCTGAAGATGGTAGAACTCTCTATACTGCTGGGCAGTGTCAAGGCCACATGTTCCATGTTTTAGAAATCAACAGTATCAGCAGTTTAAAATTAAAACCAGCACGTACAGCTGGAGAACATGGTAAAACGTTTGCCTTGTTAAAAACAAATCCACAGCATTCAGTTTACCTTGGATAAAGCTATACCCCATATGTGCTTTGAAGAATATCAGTCTGCAAGAACCATGTTGGGACACCTTTTAGCTGTTGCTGCATCTTTGTTTAATTATTTCAAGAGTTAACTACTCCTGCAGTATTTACGAAGATGATCTTTAAACAAATCTCAAACAGCTAAGAGCTAAGATTAGCCACTAAAATCGGGCAGTATCCTTCAATGAACTGTTGTATAGTCTTAATTTTTCAAACCAGAGAAACCCATTACTGGACTTCACTGTGTTGTATCGCCCGCGATAAATCTTTGCCATAAAGTTTCCTTAGGGTTGCAGTTTTAGTTAGTACATGTACTCGTTTTTTGGTTGTAAACTATACATATGTTGCTCTTGTGTATTACATTACATTTTACAGCAGCTGAAGTCCGCAGAGCTCTAAAATATCTTTTGACAGTTAAGCTGAGTAGATTAATTGGCTGATGGGAGTTGATGGCTGATGTTTACAAAACATACAACTCGTACCGTGATGATTCCAAGCGTTCCTCACGGTTTTTTTACTCCCCATATTTATGCCTTCCTTTAATAACGACGAATACTTTCACATTTTGTCCGCTTCAGTTACCAATTAAGAGTTTCTATGGATTCACTCTTTCTGTAGAGGTCTATAATTGTTGAAAGTAGTGGAAACCAGTTGGAAATGTTTTGGGTATCGTTTCGTGTTGACTGTCCATTAACGGTATTTTGTGCAAAAAAGAGGAAAGGGGGTAGTATTACAGGGTACCAATTTGCGTGAAAATACCCTGGACGTTATTAGGCCTGCCTCGGAAAAATCCTGGTGACGCGTCTATAGCTTTGCGCGCTGTTTTATGATGTAATTACTTTTGTAGTGTTGTATCAATTTTTTCATGTGATACACATAATAAAAACTGCTTTAATACATTCAGTATTACACTTTATCGACAGTTTGTTTACAGTGAAGATTTTACGTAAATGGACAGAAAAAAACTTGCATAACTAGAAGGAGGTGACAAAAGACAAATACTTATCAATTAATATAATTTTGTAACTTGCTTGTTTTGGGGCCGTTTATGTGTTTTTTGTGTGCATTTATGGTGCAGCCTTTCCAAACAGTATTAGATAAGAGAAGAGCCAAATGAGGACGTTCTCGATCGTATAAAATAGATTAGAGCTGTTGCATAAAAGGATGGATTGGGCAGAAAATCAACGATTTACACCTTAAACACTATGGATGTCTTCGGTGTTTACTTCATTTACATTTTTTTCCTGTCAAAATATCGATCTTTAAAGGGATCTGCCAATTATTTTGATAATTATTAGCTGTGTATTGCACAAAAATAAAATGTCCATTTATTATGCTTGTACGTTACCATCATAGTGCGTTTCATACGGTGTATTCCGATGTTTTTGGGGGGAGGGGGATTTTCCACACAGTTGCCGAAAGTCTCCCAATGTTCTAATTTTATTTACATATAATTTTTTTCTTTGCAAATTTGCATCAATGCGTTTCTCGCCTTCTTCCTCCCTCTCTCTTTTGACTCTGTACGGTATAGTTTTCTGGCAGACATTGGCCAACTTGCAAACTTCGATTTTATGAAGCACACACTAAAAGCCCGCATACGATGAACTTTGAAGTTGCGCGTTATCGTCCGGTTTTTTAGGTCCCTGTATTATATCCCTATGTGCAATGGTCGAGGTTGAAGCTGGTGACGTGCACGAACCAGATTGCAAGGAGGTTTTTTTTATTATGTGTCACTTGACACACATGCAAAGTTGAATTCAGTTTAACATAATCTCATGAATAGTGATTATCCCCTGTATTGACATGGTGATCATGCCTTCGTGTGAATTTTGTCGAATTTAATTCTGCAAAACCACAGAAGCGTGAATTTTTCTTGCAAACGTAAACTGACGTGGAGTATTTTGTACTGTACATTTCTATTCTTTTGTGGAGTCCCTTTGGAAGTTCGTATCTTCATCAAACTTACACAAATCAGTGAAAAATTTGAGAAATGTTCCCCTTATAAGGCCTATTTTTGTACGATTTTCCCTTTGTTAACACATGAAATGATTTCTTCCCTCGCTACGATGGCTCCCCATGTCCCAGCATGAAAAGTTGGGAAAACGTTCAAATCTGGCAATCTTGGTGGCATCCGAAAGGGCAGAAAGTCTTCTATCCATTGATGTTAGTTTCATATCAATATTTGCTGTAGTTAGGGAAATAATCGAAGAAGTATTCGAGAGATGCCCAACTGCCTGCTGTTTCTGGGCAATTCTCCATTTGTCTACACTTACGTGGTCTCTTACGGTGGATGGCTTCCTATATCCGAACTTAAAAAGTCTGAAAATCTGACAATCGTGGTGGCATCGGAAAGGGTACGCTGTCCTCTATAATATGATGTCAGATTCATATCCATATTTTCTGTAGTGAGGAAAATATCGGCGAAAGAAAACGAGAGTTGTCCTAGTTCGTAGAAGTAATTCTGCCTTTCTTTAAATCCTACTTACCGCGTCTTGTTGAGCAAAGATCGTGGCTCTCTACATTGGAGCATAAAGTCAGACTTTATGCTCCAAAATTGTCCAAATCTGGCACTCGTGATTTTATCCGAAAAGTTAAACATCCATACTTGCTGTATTTGGGGAAATATTTGCAAATGAAGGCAGGGGTTGTCCCAGTGCTTTGTATTTTTATGTAATTGTGCCTCTGTTTACACCTTACTGGACGTCTTCCTCAGCAAAGATCGCTCTCTATATTCGAATATATGAAGTCTGAAAAAGTCTAAATCTGGCATTCCTGGTGGCGCAAGTTCCTCTATCCGTTGCTTTGCGTACGTGCGATCTACATATTTTCTGTATAGTTACCGTGTAGTGAAATATACACGAAGAAAGAGAAGAGTTGTTGTGACACTTAGTACTGCGTTGTTTTTGTCAGGGAATTATGCCTTTGTTGTCATCTTTGATACTTGGCGTCAGCCTGCGCCAAGATTGCCTTCTATATTGGAGCATAAAGAGTCTGTCCAAATCTGGAAATCGTTGTGGCATAAGTTGCGAAGGATATAAGTTTCTCTATCCACTGATGTACATGTGTAATTTTCATCCCAATATTTCCTGCAGTTATATCCGCAAAAAGTTGTCCCACTGCTTCATATTTCCATGCCAGCTGCCTTTCTTTACAGGTCACTGGGCATCTTCCGGTGCAAAGATGGCTCTCCTATGTATGAGGATATTAGTCTGCCATAAGTCTTGCAATTATGGTGGCATCTGAAAGGGTACAAATTCGTCTATCCACTGATGTACGTTTCATCTCCATATTTGATGTAGTGAGGGATAAGCAGAAGAAGCTTAGAACATGTTGCCAAACTGCTTCCTATTTTTATGCAATTCTCATTTCGTCCACAGCAGACATGGCCTCTTTCCGCGGAACGATGGCTTGCTATATCTGAGCATAAAACGTCTGAAAATTGTCCAAATCTGGTAATCTTGGTGGCATCGGAAAGGGCACATGTTCCTCTAT
Source organism: Acanthaster planci (assembly GCF_054643075.1). Classification (NCBI taxonomy): domain Eukaryota; kingdom Metazoa; phylum Echinodermata; class Asteroidea; order Valvatida; family Acanthasteridae; genus Acanthaster; species Acanthaster planci. Next base: position 14,020,921 of record NC_141780.1, on the reverse strand, counting down.
CCATTGATGGAAGTTTCATATCAATATTTGTTGTAGGTAGGGGAATAATGGAGGAAGTAGTTGAGAGTTGTTGCCCAACTGCTATTTTTGGGCAATTCTCCCTTTGTCCACAGTTGTTGATATGGACGCCATGTACCCAGAAGAGGAAGGCGGTAACCTGCACCAGGTGATCTTTGTTTCAGGTGCAAGGAACCTGGCCACTTTGCAAGAAACTGTAAGCGCCGACGAGACGAGACTGAGAATCTGGGAAACGAACTGCAGCTTACCCAGCGGCCGGGGCAAGCTGGGGCACAGTCACCATTAGAGCCGAGAGGAAAAGATGGCGGAGAAACCCATGCACGTACTAAACTGGGGGGAGACGATTTTTCAGTCAGGTGGGACACTCCACGCCCAGAGTGGATTGCTTGTGCCAATGACCGTCAGGGGCCGTAAAGCAAGTTTGTAGGTGGAGTCAGTGGACACAGGGGCAACTAAAACGTTTCCGTCTTCCAGTCTGTTCTACCAGATGGCACCTGAGGATAGGACAGCGTTGAGTAATGCAGGGCCGAAGGTGAAGAGTGTAGACTCAGTTGGAGAGTATTGGTAGAGCTTGGGTCGAAATGCGTGTGGCCAAGATCACCTTTCCAGTATTGGCCACATTTGGAAGGCTTGACACCTTGGAAAGAATCCTGGGAATGGGTTTGTTTATTTCCGACGCGCGAAACCTTGGACTTCCTGGCGTTGGGGCTAGTGATTAACAGCGAGAGAGTGTGTTGCACCGACAAGCAAGACGAAGCATTTTGTGTTTAGGGGAGTGGTGGACTGCACAATCAGAATACCGGCAGGTCATGAGGCGCTCGTGCCTGGGCATATGGCTGCAAGGTACTATTACGCCTATTGTGGAGCCAATCGACAGGAAAGAGGTTGCCAGTAAAGGTGTTGTGGTGGCCATACCCTTGTTACGGTCGAAGACGGCGTTCTAACAATCCGGGTTTTTAACCCAGGCAAGAGAACATGAACATGTGTTGTTCGAGAGGGGACCATGGCTGGAAAGGTGGCCAACATAAGTGACGATGATGTCGAAGAAGTTATCCAACAATCTGTGTCGACAGAGTAGCGAGTGGAGGTCCCTAAACACCTGGTTGACCTGTACATGCGGAGCACTGAAGAGGTTCCTTCTGAGCATCATGACAGGATCGCAAAACTGCTGAGCGATTACAGCGATGTTTCTTCCAAGAACGAAGTTGGTATCGGGCGCACTAATTTGGTGAAGCACCGTATAAACACCGGGGACGCAACAGCTTTTGCAATGCCCCTTCAACCTTCGAGCGGCTGATGGAACGTGCGTTGGCGGGTGTACATTGCGAGATAGCTCTGCTCTAGCTGGATGAAGTTATCGTCTTTGCACGGTCTGTCCACGAGGGAAGCATGCGGGGCTGAAGTTGAAGCCCAAGAAATGTAACTTTCTTAGGAGCAGTGTACTATATCTGGAACATTTGGCGTCGGGCGGCGGAATAGCGATAGACCCCGAGAAGGTTCGCACCGTCCGCGAATTGCCTACGCCTAAGAATGTTACCGAGTTTCAGAGGTTCTTGGGCTGGCGAGCTACTACCGAGGTTTGTCAGGGCGTTCACTGATGTTGCTAGGCCTTTACACCACCTAACTCAAAGGGGCCAAGAGTTCGCGTGGAGCGAGGAGTGTGTGAGCGCATTTCGAGAGCTGAAGCAGAGATTGCAGGAAGCACCCATTTTGGCGTTCCCGGAGCCAGGTGCCGAGTACAATGTTGTACTTAGCACTTGGCTCCGGAAAATGGGTGCTTTTTGGACACAGACGCAAGAGACACTGGTTTGGGAGCAGTTCTTTCTCAGATAATCGACGGGAAGTGATAGCATACGGCAGTAGAGTGCTGAGCAAACAAGAACAAAATTACTGCGTGGCGAGAAGGGAGCTGTTGGCCCAGTGGTATTTCTCCAGAAATTTCGTCAGTACCCGTACGGGCGCAGGTTCGTTTTTCGAAGTGACCACGGGGCACTTTGCTGGCTGATGAATTTTAAGGATCCACAAGGTCAACTTTCTCGCTGGTTACAGGTAATAAGTGAGTACGACGTGACCATTGTTCATCGTCCGGGGAGGTATCATTGAAATGCCGATGGATTGAGTCGGAGACCCTGTCCACAGTGCGGACAGTATGCAGAGGAAGTACTGCAAGCAACCTCTGCAGGAGTAAAAAGTGAGGTTGAAAAAACGGAGTCCGACCAGAAAACCGAACTGACTACTGTGAGAAATGTTGCACTCGACACGATGAATGAACGCAACTCCTGGAGGAAGGAGCAAGAGGCCGTTGCAACAATGAGCTGGGGCGTCAGAGCAAAGACAGATGTGAACGTCAGACTGTGGACAGTTGTTCAAGCAGCGTCACCTGCAGTGAAGAAGTATTGGATGATGTGGGTGAGTTGGAGATGAAGAATGATCTCCTTTGCAAACGATGGGAGTGTAATGACGGCAACTTGGTGAGACACCTAGTTGTCGTTCCTCAATTCTGTCGGAAGATGTAGTGGAAGAACTACATGGAGGGGCTACTGGAGGACATTTAGGCCTGACGAAAACTTTAGCGAAAGTGCACCAGAGGTTCTACTGCCATGGAATAAGTGCAGACGTCAGGTCGCACACCAGGCGATGCACTGAGTGTGTGTGCCTCGAAGAACTCACCTGCCAAGATGCGGAAGGCTCCATGCACTTCAGCAATATGTTGTTGGTGCGCCTACGCAGCGGGTAGCTTTGGATAAACTAGGCCCTCTCCCAGAGACTGAGCGCGGAAACAAATACGTCCTAGTGGTCGGGGACTACTTCACTAAATGGGCTGAAGTCTACCCGATCTCTAACGAGAAAGCGGAGACTGTGGCCCAGAAGTTTGCGTCGGAAATCGTCTGCAGGTTTGGTGTCCCCACCGAGTTGCACTCCAATCAAGGACAACATTTCGAGTCCCGAGTCTCTGCGGAGGTCTGCCAGATCCTTTGAATCAGGAAGACCTGTACGACTCCTCACAATCCGAGATCAGACTGGAAGATAGAAAGATTTAACAGGACCTTATTGCGAATGGTTTCCGTGATGATTGACCCCCACGAGTGTCAGCTAGACTGGGACAAAAAGTTAGGAGTGATCAGGAGGGAGCCCCGGCAGTTTTGCGCGGTAAAACTCACGGGATCGGTTTTTGTTTTTTTGTTTTTATTAGGTTTTTCTTATCATGCTATAATGAGCTCATTATCTACAGGTCAGTGCACATAGGCCAGCATCCGTCGGAGAATGCTTTTAGGATATTATCAAACGAATTTCATGTATTTACGAACTCCCACGATGATAAAAGTACATGTACAAATAAAAACGAAACACAAAAGTCTACGTGTATTTAGGGTACCTGCCTTCCCAAGACAAGCTAATTCCTTTCATCCATAATGGCAGCCACATATCTGTCATTGTCCGCTGTAGCCCGATTGTTCCCCGTGCTGGTTTCTGCATTCTGCAACCATTCATGCGTGGGACCTACAACTCAGGGATTATGCACATGTATTCAAGGTCCATTCATACAGCCCAACCTCAAGAAACCGCGAGCTTCACCGCGTAAAACCGTCGGTGCCCCTTCTGGTTCGCTCCCTTAGCATTCGCAACGTTCGCCTACAGATCCAGCAAAATGAGTAGACAGGAAAATCACCTAATATGTTAACGTTTGGTAGAGATGCTTGCCTACCACTAGACCTGACGACTGGAATGGGCTATGATGGCAATGAAGTAGAGACGACTGAAGACTACGCTCTCCACCTGAGGGAAACAATGCAGTCAGCCGGCCCAAGAGCACTTGAAATCAAGTGCCAGAAAGCAGAAGAGGTGCCATGATAGGAGGGCGATGACAATGATGCTGGAGGCAGGACAATCAGTATGGCTCCACAATCCAAGTATTAAAAGAAGAAAGGCTTGTCTCCGAAACTTCAGAGGCGCTAGGAAGGGCCATAGATAACTGTCGACAAGTTGTCCGACGTCACCTATCGGACACAACGCAAGCCAAGGGGAAAGATGAAAGTCATTCATTTCGATCGGCTCAAACCTTACGAGGGTGATGAGGTATGGCGAGCGAAGGAAACACCCGTAGCACAAAGCCCAAAACAAACAACAAATGGGGAAGAATCTATTCCCGTTGGGCCCGAGTTATAGGCGCGGCTGGAAAGTTTGGCTGATGAGCAAGATAAAGATGGCTCTGCTGTGTCAACTGAGATAGGAGTAACCGTGGCATCCTAAGAGGAGTCAACAGGGAACACAGGGTTCAACCATGGTTATGAGGCACGGAATACGGAATGTGAAAACTACTGTAATATTTTCTAGGCAATCAGAAGAGTTTTGCAATACATATTAAACGGATCACATTTAAACGCCAAACATGGAGTGTCGAGTTTTGAGTGCTTCTGAATTGAAACTTTTTTAGTACCTCACGCTGTGTTATTTTCCCAACTAACAATGGTACCTTGTGTTGCAGGGCTGGCATCATTTTATCCCTGTCTGTCCCTCATCATAACATAGGTACCCCAATGAAAAGATCAATCATCATCAACATTAATACGAGTTCAGTACTTTTTCTATCCGGAACAATTCCTAGCTTTTGTAGCATTGAGGGGACAAAAAACCAACAAAAAACAACTAAAAAAAACCACCCCAAAAAAAAAACAAAGAAAAAAAGATAAACCTTTGATGTAACGGAGTCTAAACCAAACATGAAAGCTTTAAGTGTTGTAATTATTTCGATATATTTGTTGTTTTTTATCTTTTTAAAATTAAAGTTGAAAGAAACCTGAGAAATTTGGAAATAATGAGAACGTTCTACAGTTCTTTTGGATCATATACACAGCGTAGTGGCAGCATTTTGCGAGCGTGCAAGAACCATTAGTGCGATAGTCATTTTTCCATCAAAACAAAGAAGTTAAATGAAAACCTGTACTGAGCGGAACAGCACCCGGGACTTACTGCTTGAAATAATGACAACTATGTATGCATTGCAGGCCGTGGATCACCTTATGGTGGTTATGCACATCAACGAACCCCAAGGCCTCAACGAAAACAAACTGGACCACTTCGTGGAACGCCTTCAACTCTCGTCCAACATCTGGAGGGAAGTAGATGTCTTGCGCCCTTTGTGGGCGAAGGTCAAGCACCTGAGTCGCTCGAAAGCTACAGTTCCACCAGAAAAAGGGAGAACAAGAGGCATTGTCTGAGGCTGGGAACCTGGGGAAGTTTGTGGCGCAGTATGACGTCATTCGTGGGCAAAATGCCAGGGATATTCAGGTACGTGCAAGGATTACACCTACGAGAATGGGCTGCATTTTAGAGACGAAATTAGATTTGTAATGTAGGCCTATTGTTGTCCATAATACTGGATTCAGATTTTTGGATGTACATGTAATATGCCGGGGACATAAGTAAGACTTAACATCTTTCAGAAAAGAACCTTGGCTGTTTAGGTGAGCGAAGTATTATGTGCTTCAGTTTTGTATCAGGGATTATTTGGGCTGAAAAAATCTAAAATCCAGACTAAATTTGAAATTATTTGAAATGTTTCCTGTTCAGTATAGCCACACCCAATTATTGCGAAAATTTGTTGTGAAAATGTCAAAATAAGAGCCAATAAAAAGTTAAGGCGCATGTGACAAAAAAGGGAAAGTCCCAAAGTTCCCATCCCTACTCTGTCAACTTGAAATAGTTTCCACAATGAAAATATTTTGACGACAACGCTCTTCCCCTGTCGATATTCCGTTTGCAACAGATTGTCAACGGCCATTTCGTGCACCACTTTTCGCCGGCTGGGTTCCGGCCTACACAGAAGAACGTCGTATTTGTCTTGGACAGGAGCGGGTCGATGGGTGGACGGAAGATGCAGCAAACAAAAGAGGCGATGGGCACCATTCTGTCTGACCTTCGAGAGAAGGACGCCTTCGCAATCGTCACATTTGAGAGCTCCACCTAGAGCTGGAGGCCCAGTCTAGTCCCTGCCAACCAAGAGAATGTCGCTGAAGCCAGAGGCTACATACGAGACTTACAAGATGCAGGAGGTTCGCATCATGGTTTTTATTCTTAACATTTCGTCGGAACCTATAAGTTGCAAGAGTTTAACAGTGTAAAATCAATATGAACCCTTACCAATATCACGCGCACTGCGTATATTGTCATCAGGATAGCGACCTGAGTGAGGTTCTAAAACAAAGAGTTCTATTTTTCATTGCAAAATAGAACAAACTCCAAAATTAATAGGCCGAAGACTCATCTTGTAGGATCAGGTCTCCGTTGATCTCACAGAAATGAGGTCTTCGGACTTGCTGTAATTTGACTGAGAACAACGTAGCAGTTGCGGTTCAGGGCAACTTGCAGCAAGCGATACTATGGCGTCTCTTGGGTTTAGAAAAACCTCTGCAGGCACTTCATAACGGCGGGACTTGTACCATTTCCATCTTTTGTGCCTACGAACATAAACAAACAAGAAACTTGTCTGTCCACAACCCAGATATACGCAGCAAATGCAACTGTGGTACTTCTCACTGAATCAAAATGCTGTGGTTACCAGGATTAATAGAAAGCAAAAAAGATTCATGTGCTTTAAAACTGAAAAGATATCCAAAATGAAAGGAGTAAAGGCCGGTTCGTACTTTGCGCAAAAGCTCAAGAGAACTGAATTTGGGACGTCAGATCAAATATCCGCGTTGCGAATTCGTAAAAATAAAGCTCATTTCAACTCTAGGGAAATTTCACTGCAAAGTTGTCGTGACGTTAAATTCGACTTCGCTTTCGCATTTGTCTGAAGTACGAACCGGCCTTTAACTTGTGAAAGGCTGACCATGCATCTGAAACAGGCAATAAAGCATGTGTGTTATCTTGTCAGGCTGCCAGTTTAAAGTTTTGTTTTCTGTGCACTGCTGAAAGGCGAGAGTTCCCAGCCCTTTGAAGTTGTCGTGAATTTCTCAATTACAGCTACGAACCTTCACCAGGGCCTTGTCGGTGCTATGGACATATTAGAAGAAGCGAAGGACAATGCTATCTCCACAGCTGGTACATTCGACCTTATCATCACGCTAACGGATGGCATGCCGAACACCGGACAAATTTCCGACGCGGAGGGCATCAAGACCGACATTAGGCGCTGGCTGGAGGGGAGATTCTCCCTCTTCTGTTTGGGCTTCGGTGAGGGCGTGCGCTATCCGTTCCTGGAGCAGCTCGCCCTGCAGAACAAGGGCCTGGCCACGCAAGATCTATGAAGACTCGGATGCTGGGCTACAGCTGGTGGGATTCTTCGATGAGGTGGCCACTCCGCTACTAGTTAACTTGCACATCAAATACCCCCTAGATATGCTGGAGACCAACAGCATCTCCGAGACTCTGTTCCCGACATATTTTGAAGGGACCGAGTTGGTTGTGGCTGGCCAGCTGGCAGTCAACAAGACTCTTCCCGACAACTTAATTTGCGAGGTGACTGCCGAGACACAGGACACGGAAATTAAACTGGAGATGACAGTTAACATAAAGGTAATAGTAAAATAAGAACTATCTTATATTTTCTACTGCTTCAACCTTTAAAAACTGTAGTCTGTTTTGGTTGATAATGAACAGTTTCGAAATTGATTAGACCGACCGAGAGAATCGTTGGAGTAGTGCACATTCTAATAACTTTGTTATTCAAATAGACGTACCATATCACAGGTATTAATATCAAATTAATCAAATATGGCTGATAAAAGTCACGCAGAAACTATGAGAGAGGTGTTATAAAACGGATTTCTTCGCCTCGGGGAAATAGAGTGCTTCATAGATCACCTTAGACTGCAAGATAAAAGAAGTCAAGATTTGCATAGAAGACGATGGTCTGAGGCTAAGAACACTGTTCAACGCAGCATTTTTGAAAACAAAAAGCGTCTACGAAAGCACAGTAACGATTCAGACAAGATTCTGAGCTGTGTTGTTTTTGATCTTGGGTACCGGTAGTTCTTTTTATGCCAAAGTCTGAAACGTGTGCTTCTGCCAATTTCCCGACAAAATGAATGTATTTGCTTCTAAATTTAAGTTTGCCTCTTTTGCGCCCCATTAGGAGACGACTGATGTCGTCCTCGACCCCCATGCCGTAGATGACATCGCCCAACGCCTGTGGGCCTTCCTCATCACTATCAAGGAACTCCTTCACAAGCGTATTGCAGCATTACGAATTTCTCCCATTTAAACGAATCCGAGTTAGACCTCTCTAACTCGGAAACAAAACATCCATTCTGAAATGACACCTTTCCCCAATGGACAATTTTTATTGCCCCTTGTGGTGATAAACCAGTAGTCCTATGCTTTTGACCTCTGCTAAAGGTACCAGTCCTTGGTACAAAGTGAATGACAGATTTATGTCATCCTTTGCTGGTTGTGGTCATTCATTGCTGCATTGATCGCTGGCTTGATGCTCAGTCAGTGCGTAGTGATATGAAAATCAAAAAATAAGAATTTAGAGTTCATTGTCACGTACATTTATAATCTATATGAAATGTTTGGTGCACGTATAAAAAAGCAATTTGTAACAAAGTAATCATTTGCAGTCAGAAAATCAATGAGATAATTGTGTCATCAGTTAAAATGAAATATTTTGGGGCCTTTTTTCCTTTCATGATGGAGTCTCCAAGAGTAAATTGGCTGCCATATAAGGGCCAGGTAAAGGTGATTTCCTCATCTTCATCATCCATCATTTTACTGCCTTGGTGCAGTTCTCAAAATGTTCAGTTTCTAAAGAAGGCAAAATGACAGGAAAATTCTCAGTTGGAAGTCGCGTCCAGGCATTCGATGAGTTGGGAAGATGGTGGGCAGCTAAAGTAGTCAAAGATGAAGAATGGTCATACCTAGTGAGTTTTATTGGATATACTGGGCATGATATCTGGGTGGATGAACGTTCCGTAAGACATCCAGTACCTCCCTATGAAGAGTATCATCAGAGACGTAAGTAACATGCTCATGTTCCATTTTAACATTCAGTTGTTGGTCTACCGGTATATCCGAAAGAAATATGATTTAAAAATTAATATGTATTTCCAAAAGATACCGGTACTTGTACAAAGAATTAATGAATAACTAACAAATTTGTTATTTCCTTGTAAATGCACTGTACATGTTTCTGAAAAAAAAACCCACTTAGGAAGGATTAGTAAATCGGAATATTTGCGGTAGGCAAGTTTTCTGTGGTACATGTAAAAAATTGTTACCTGTTGATGTAATGAAATGCCATAAAACCCTAGAAAGATATTTGAAAAGTCGTCCCGTATTCATAAATCACAGACTTCTACCTTTGAATATTTTACAGTTTCACATGGGTGAGCATTACAGCCAACAAATATCACATATCTTTGTTACAGAAAACTGCAGGCAAGCCCCAAAAAAATCACTGTCACAAAAGTGTAAAAGGAAGCAGTACAGTTTTTGCGTGAGAGAGTGTCAGCAAGGCGACCAGGTTGAAACAAGTGATGGACACAATGGCACTATTCTAACAGTGGATCCCTTCAAAAGGATCTTGGTCCTGCAAGATGGAACTGCAGTAAACCTTGAAAACATTTCATTTGCAGGTAAATATTACTCAGATAAACTGTTGTAGGGTTTCCTACATACACCTTGGCCATGCATTTTCTAAGCTTCTTATTCCTAAAAAATCCTGGAAAAGTCATGAAATGTAGTTTTCTGTGGAAACCCAGTTTTCACAACCAGGAGAGCAATTTAATAACAAGTTGACTTTAGTGTTTGATTTCATTTAACTATTTGGATATGTTTTCTGTTATCTTTATATTAGTTAATGAAATCTGCTTGGACTGTATACACAGAAGTAATCTGCGAATGCATTTTTAATACATTTAAAAACTCAGAATGCAATTTGTTGTTGATTTTTGTCATGACTCCTAAATATTGACTATTTTGTTGATATTTATATTGTGTTTTGGGATTTCTTTTAACAGAAAGTACTGATTCCAATGAACAACCTAAGAAATAGAGGAAAACTAAAAAGGAACATAAAAAGTATTATGAGATTAATGTAGAGAAAATATGTCTTAAAGTGCTGTTGACTGTACAGGATATTGAAAGAAACGTGCATTCATCTACATGTATTTGCTAATAAGTCATACAAATATGGTTTTGCTTTAAGAGTGAAGAAACAAATGGTTCCCCAGTCGTCCCGCCACTATCCATGATGAACCACCCACACTAAGGGCCAGGCAATATAAAGTACCATATCCTTGTCAACGAGCAAGCATGGAATAGAACTTACTAAACTTAACAAACTATTCGAGAAAAATTAATCAGCAACCAACATATTGTGACAAACACTTCAGTAAAAAAAATCCCGTAGGATAAGCCTCAGTAAAAAACAGAGAAGGATAAAAGGTAAATCAGGACAGTCTGTTAAAATGCTCAATATTATGCATTATGTGTGACAGTGATTGTCATCTGCACTACCTCAGATTGGTTATATAACTTGTTTGTACTAGTATCAATTAAGATAATTCAGGTGTGTTGTTTGTGTATTGTGCTTCAATTTTGTATAGCCACGTTCTTTTTTTGTCAGTTTTTGGTAGTTAAAGGTGCTAAATAAAACTGGTTATTATTATTATGTTCTCGTGTTTCTTGATTCATTACGGATGTGCTACAGAAACACAGTGTTTCTGTGACAAAATTTTTAATAGTTCACCAATTTATATACATCTTACAAAGATAACACACTTTGTTTTCTTAAACTGGTATTACTATAGTAGTAAAAGTGTTCGGAGTCTTTTGTCAGTTCTACATGTCTAAACAGTGGCGTAACTACAGGGGGGCACAGGGGTGCACGTGCCCCCCCCCAACGGAGGCCCGTGCTCCCGGGTGCAACCCCCCTTTGAAGTTTGGAAATGGACAAAAAATATATATACCTAGTTCAATTATTTTCAGTGCCCCCTGAAAAAAATTGTGCACCCCCAGGTGCCCCCTCAGCTGTGGCACCCTAGTTACGCCACTGTAACTAAGTGAAGTTCATTATCTACTTCCCTAATTGTAATTTATTTCCAATTTGGTAAAACTGTCAAATAGGACTCAAATTTGCCGTATGGTTTTGCATCCTCAATTAAGTGTGTGTATATCACGTCTCTGATTTTGTGAATATTAGTGAAGCTATACTACCCACTTTTATTCTTTCAAAATAAAAAAAATTCAGTTGAATTTGAGCAAAATACTTGTTTATTTTGTGGTTTTATGGAGTGGAATCAACATTGGTGTGTTGTTCGAAAAATGCAGCATCAAAAATCTATACAAACATGAAAGAATTGTTAAGACCATTTAAAATATATACGAGGGGAAATGAACACCATCCCACTCCATCCCCACAAACACCTTGAATAAAATAGATTATTAAAAGTGTAAATACAAAGGAAAAAGTACAGGGGACAATATATGTAGCATCCCTACTCGAGATGGGATCCCAGAACACACAGGCAGTTTGCGTTGTTCACTATCGGCATATTTCGGTTGGTTTGATCTCCAGATATTCCAGGCAGTGTTGCACGTGGTGGATCAGTCGGCCCCGTTGCTGGTCCTTCAGGGCCGTCCCACCGGTACCCTCGTGAGTATATTCAGCAGTGTGCCGGGTTTGTATCGTCGGTGTAAAGTGGGGCCCCCTTTCCTGTCCTCGAAATCCTCATCTCAGAGTTAAAAATTAAAAATTTACGTAATGATAGTTCAATCGAAAATCCCCTCCATTATGGTGAAGAGTGGCAGTATTGAAACGTGTGATTGTGCTCACTCAGAACAGTAGTAGGGATAGGACTGTCACAGTTCTGGTCCACCTCCCCTTTCAACCCGTTTCTCCCTCTTTCACCCCTATGCCTACTCGACCCTTTTTCCGCTCAAAAAACCCCCCAAAACGCGTTTTCAGGTTTTTGTAATTTTACCTGGGTACCTCATCAACTATTTTATCAACACGAAAAAAGAGGTCACAAAAGGGGTTGAAAAAGGCACGATTAACTTCCTTTCACCACCTCCCCTTTCACCCTCTTTCACCCACTCGCGCCGGGGATTCTCACTTCACTCACCTTGACCTTTTGACCCCGGCGCACTTTTTCCTGTAAACAACTCGTGACATGCGCCGATCACACAAACAATCACTCTCAAACAAAAAAGGGACTTCCCGTCGCTACAAGTCGAGACTTGCCCGACCTGAACTCGTGACCTCTACTTAAAGCGTGGCTCTTTTCAAAGCAAAATACGTTATGTTTACAACCGCCTTAAATAAATGGCCTATATATAAAAAAACATGTCAAGTCAAGTCGATAGAAAAAGTGAGAAAAATTTTCAAAACCTATATATAAATAGAGACATGAGCAACCCACAACACCGGCCTCTACTATCAACCTTTGATCGATTTAAGAAGGCGTTTTTAGAAGATTTTGTCAAGCGGTATAACGTCCCATTACCGGCACCCAAGCGTAAATTTCACACCAAACCCGAGCTCATTGAAGTCATACGGGCAGACCAAAAACAATTTAGGTACCTCCCGCGCCAGTCATATCGTCAGCTGTTGCAAACAGTTCAAAAATATAATATTCCTTTTGCACACAAAGACAGATATGTTAAACAGGACTTTATTGAAGCGATTAAAGCTTACACTCAGCCAAAGGAAATTGCGGAAGCCGACATTAGAAACGTGAGGCGTTTTAAAGGTAACTACCGCAATTGGGAATTGATACCCCGTTTCTTTGAATACGACCTCGTGCACTTTTTTGATTTTTACAAAACTTTCATCGAGAAGAAAGCGTTGGAGGAGTTAAAGGAAGTGGGTTTGTACAAATTGCAAACGGCTCTAAAAGTGCAGTTTAGATTGGAAAAACCTGAAAAAACTTCATTTGGCGTATTTATCTTTCCGAGCGAAAATAAATTAGTCGCAACCAAAGCTGACGTGAAAGAGGCACTCGCTGAACAGAGGGAAAAACAGATAGAGGACGTGGAAGCTCATACACAAAAAGGTTCTGGTTAGATCTTTGATAAAGTAAAAGCTTTTTACATCAACGTGGTTAAATACAACCCGGTGGGCGCCACGTATTTGAGGGACAAAAAAGCAATCATAAACGTCCAAAACAAAGATCAACAGTGTTTCCGATGGGCACTGAGAGCGGCTTTAAAGTTATATTCTGGCAAAGTTAAAAGTCAGTTAGAAACAAATTCAAATTACAAAATACATGACGAGCGAACATCGACTTACACAGAAGCAGGCGGTCTAAATTTTACAAACATAAGCTTTCCGACACCCATATCTCAGATCCTGCGTATCGAATCGCAAAACAACTTAGAGATCAATGTGTTTGGTTACGACAAAAAAGACGGTCTTTACATTCTTTATAAAAGCAAAAAAAGTCTGAACCTAAACAAATTTTACAATTAAATTTACTTTATTTTACCCGAGGTGAAAAGAGTCACTACTGCCGGATTATACAGTTTTCTCGGTTGACGGGTGGTATCGATCATCACGACAGTCAAAAACACTGGTGCTTCAAATGCTTGTCACATTTTCAAGAGGCAGAAAAACTTGCCCGGCACAAAGAAGATTGTAACAGAATTGACACACCGGCTTCTAAAGTCGAATTTCCCGCCATAGGCGAAAATATTAGTTTAAAACTTATAAAAACAAACAAGTCGCCACTTTTGTCATTTACGCTGATTTTAAATCTGTTTTAGAAAAGTTACCGCCGACAAATACAAACATGGTCAAAACACAAATTCATAGGCCTAAGCCTTGCGGATACTCTTACGCGGTCGTCCGATGCGACGGGATTTGCACTTCAAATCAAACTTACAGGGGTGTTGACGCAGCTACCAAATTTGTCTAATCACTTTCTGAGGAAACAGAGAATATCAACGAAACGTTTAAAAACAAAGAGCGGTTGGTCTGGTCACCAGAGTTACAAAAAATCTACGAAAATTGTAATCGCTAATGGATCTGTGAAAAGCTTATCGGCAAGACAAAAGAATCTCAGTGTCAGTGCCAAATTCCAAATGAATCAAAGAAAGGTGCCGAGTTGATTTGTTTAACTTGCAAAAAGCCCATCAACAAATTTGGCAAGTTCAGGGATCGTTGTCACGTGACGGGGAAGTACCGAGGTCCAGCGCACGCCAGTTGTAATCTCAAGTTAAGAGTCGTCCCGTATCAAACGCCCACTCCGGTGATTTTACACAATCTCGAGAAATACGACGCGCACTTGATTATGCAGGGCACTCACGAGTATAACGGGAAAGAAATAAAATTAATTGCTAAAACTACTGAGAACTACATTTCGTTCTCCTTTGGCCAACTCAGGTTCTTAGACTCCTTTCATTTGGTTAGTTAAAAACTGTTCACCCGATGATTTTAACTTACTTTGCGAAAGGTTTCCAGAAAATACAAATTTATTGTTGGAAAAGGGAATTTACCCTTACGAATGTATCGATTCCTTTGATCGGTTCCAAGAGACGAGCATACCACCAGTAGACGCTTTTTATAGCTCTCTGAAGCAGTCCACCGTGACTGAGCAAGAACATTTAAGAGCACAAAAAGTATGGCACGCTTTTGGTTGTGAAAACCTAGGTGACTACCACGACCTATACGTGGAAACGGACGTGTTATTGCTAGCGGCTGTTTTTGAGAATTTCCGTAAAGTCTGTACACGGGACAACGGCCTTGACCCAGCCAACTATTACTCGTAAACGGGTCTCTCTTGGGATGCATTGTTAAAGCATTCAAGTATACAGCTGGAACTACTGACAGACATTGATAAGCACTTGTTCTTTGAAAGGGCAAAAAGAGGTGGTATCTCTAGTGTGGGTGCAAAGCGATATGCAAAGGCTACGACGACTTGAATCAACCGGGATCTCACATCATGTACCTGGACGCAAATAATTTATATGGTTGGGCCATGAGTCAGTATCTGCCTGTGGGTGAGTTTCAGTGTTTAAAAAGCTTAGACCGATTTACTCCCGAGTTTATTTCCAAGTTACGACCTAAAGACACGCGCGGTTACACGTTTGAAATGACTTTAGACTGTCCGCAGCACTTATACACGAAAGCAGCATTTCAATAAACAGCAGCCATTTAGATCAGACAAACATCAGATATTCAGGGTGTCGCAAAATAAGTTGAGCCTCTTGCCGTTAGACACAAAGCGCTACATATTGTGGCGGCGACACTCGCCGTCGCCCACCGGTCGACGAACACCGAAGTACCCACCAACAGCGGGCGGGGCAATCCCACAAAATTATTTAATAAACCTCACATGCACATGAGCGGCTATGTACACACAAGGGGGGATTATGTCACGAACGGAGGACTCTAGGCCTGTCCGTTTGTTGGAAATATACCAACCCTAAAGGAATGACAATCAACGTGGCTACCAATCTACCAAGTCACGTAAATCTCAATAAACATAAGTACACATAGTGTCTTAGAGAGCAACAACAACAACTCTTTTATTGACCCAAGTCAACCTCACAGTACATGTATAAGCTTCAACTGTGCATCCAGGTCTGTGACCTATAAACCTCAACACAGCAATCAATTTATGCAAGTGATCATGGAACATAAGCATAAAGACTGTGTAATAACCCTCGTGTATTACCACAAGTAACCCACAGCGACAATAACCCTCACTGTGGCACCTAGTATGATCAACAGTAACAATGTCATGCAACTGCACACACTAGCCCAATAAACATAGGAGTAACCTCGTAGTAAACCCCAAGACATGCAAGCTTCGGCTTAGGTTACGGAGCTCTGAGTGAACCTCAGTGTGACCACATGCGACCAGGCCGACAGGCTTCCAGCAACCCAATCCCACGTAGTGAGAACACTGTTGCACAAGCCACACAGGCCTAAACGTCTCACACCTCTCTTGCTCAGCCTACAGCCACCAAACTGACACTCAATCCCACTTATTATAATTGATAGCTTGCTAACAAATATTCTGAGGTCTCACCGTTCGCTGCCCTCGACAGATCGCCGAATACCGCGCTGCACAACCCGCCAGCTGTGTGTGAGGCTGAATTAGCGTTTCGCTCTATCTGCACTGCGATGCTTCTACCACGACGTCTGGAGACGAACTAACTACCAAATTACCGACTACGCGCCAATGGATGCGCCGCGCGTCAGGGAACCAGACATGCATTACTAAACTTGCGTCAGTCCACAGACTGTTTCGCCACACAGGACCCAGCTAAGCTTAGGCCGTCCCGGCCTGAACAGCTTAAATAAATCAATAAAGAAACAGTGTGGACCCTTAAGTCTTTATACATTCTAATAAACCTCGCGGTACATCGTGGAGAGGTTTACTTATACGATTATAATTTTGGGGTCCATGAGGTTGACTTATCTAATTATAATATCCCGAATACATGAGGTTTACTGGAATTGCAAACACTCCAATTTTGCTTTTGGAATACATGAGGTAAAAGTACATAAATGTAAAACCATGTGAAAATAAATATATTTTTCTTCTCTCTTAAAAATAAAGGTGTTTTTTCCCTAACATGCAAAAATATGAACGTCTTCTTTCTCTTTGGCTCAAGCAAAAGGTTACAAAACAGTTATAAAAGGAGTAATAAACAGTTATAAGCAATCATAGTTCAATTAAGAAATTTACAAACTATTATTTACGTGTTCATTGCCTTTCCCAATGAGGGTTTCAGCGGTAGGAGCGACGTTTTAGTCGGCTTGGTCCAGCTTGAACTGGTCAGCATCGGCGGGCTTGTTGTACAGCTGGACGCTTTCCTCCCGTCGCACGACCTGGCCATCTAGATAGACGAACTTGAAGTGTCGTTCTTCGATGAGGGCAATTTTCATCTTCTTCCTCTGTGGCTCTGTTGTCGTCTGCGTTGCCTGCTCCATGACTGGATCTTCCGCTTCAGCATCGCTGGGCACACTCAGAGAAGGCATTGATGCTGGAGACCCCGGAACAGGATCATCAGGAGTGGCGGCAAGCATCCCTCTTGTCTTACCGCTCAGGGGTGGATGGGCAGGTGAAAGAGCGACCAGGGGGGAAATGGGCGTAGGCGACAGGGAAAGGATCGGCTCATCCAGGGCTAGTAGTGACTCCCCTCTGCCTTCCTCGGGCGTACCGGCAGCCACCGGTGACGTTGCAGACCCCCGTAGGTCAGGCTGTGGATCACCTGCAACCTCTTCTGGAGGCTTACCAAGAGCCGCCGGCACGCTGGTAGACTGTTACCTCTCCTGAACCCTTCTTACCAATGCTCTGGCCTGTGTAAGAAACAACGCACGTCTTTCATCACCATCGTCCTCCGGGCGATTCTCGGCTGGGGATATCTTGTCACAGTCTGCCATCTTGGAAGGGTGGCAAAACCGGAAATGCCGCCGGAAATTATCTCTCCGTTTCTCCCGGCACTCACAACGTGGGCAGTGGTAATACAGCTCAGGCCCGTGGTCGTATTTAACATGTCTCCAAAGTGCCTGCTTCTTTGTGTAGCTGCGGTCACACTGGTCGCAGCGATACCGCTGGCCACCGTCATTACTGGCCATCCCCTGAAACGAGACAATACAAATTACAAAGAAACAATGAATAAACAATTCAACCGACATTTGGTTCTAACGATATCTCACTGGGAGCCTATGCTCCCGCCTAGGATACCTCCTAGGGACCTCAGCTTCCCTAACTTCAACCTGTGGCTCACTACCAGTCACCTTGGGTTCCTCCTGGCTAGTTTCCACAATCAACATTGATTCCTCACCACCAGGTTCCTCTTTGTCACCTGCTGCGGATTGGACTTCAGCAATCTCAGGTGCATCACCCCGTGAATTTTCTGTCACTGTACCTGGCTGGTACACCCACGGCTGCGGCTTGTCTCCACAATAGGGTTTTAACCTATCTGCGTGAACAACAAAGGGTTTAATTACTTCCCCTCTTTAACTGAATCCGGTAGGTGACCTCTGACAACTTCTTTACGACTAAGTACGGCCCCCTCCAGCGGAGCTGTAGTTTGGGCGACACGCCCCTCTTCCTGGAACGATCAAACAACCAGACAAACTGGCCCTCTTCCAGGCCCCCTCCTGAAACCTTGCGGTCGTAGTTCCGCTTCTGCCGACGGATACTCTGTTTGAGGCACTCGCTGGACCGGCTATGAGCCTCCTGCAACCTTTGTCGCAACCCCAAAGCAAAATCTGTCTCGACAGCATCCTCAATTTCAGGACACTCTATCATCAGGTCAACTGGTAACATCACCTCCCGCCCTAACATCATCATGTTAGGCGTCTCGCCAGTAGATTCTTGTGGACTACAACGGTATGCAAAGGTTGCAAAGGGCAGGCATTCATCCCAATCCCTCTGCTTCCTCTTTGGTTCGATCAACATGGAGACAATGTTCACCAACGTTTTATTAAAACGTTCAACCATGCCGTCGGACTTCGGATTATATGCCGTCGTCCGAGTCTTCCTAATCCCAAGAAGTCGGCACATCTCTGCAAAAACTGCAGACTCGAAATTTGTCCCCTGGTCTGAGTGAAGTTCCTGGGGGACACCAAAACGACACACAAACTCAGAAACGAACTTTGCTGCAACCGTCTCCGCCTTTGCATCAGGAAGCGGGAATGCCTCCATCCACTTGGAGCAATAGTCACCCACAACAAGAACCCAGACGTTTCCACTGTCACTCCGGGGCAGTGGACCCAGCAAGTCCAGGGCCACCCTTTCAACAGGGGCACCCACCCGGTACTGCTGTAAAGGAGCAACTCTCCTTTTCGATGGCGACTTTCGCCTCTGACACAATTCACAACAGCGAAGGTGTGATCTCACGTCGGCAGTCATTCCTGGCCAGTAGTAACGCAACTTCACCTTGGCCAGTGTTTTCCTCAGCCCCAAATGACCACCAGCACTACCACCATGCAACTCATTGACCACATCCCTGCGGTACTCCTCTGGTAGTACCAACTGCCAACGAATTGACTTTCCATCGTCGGACTCCCACCTTCGACTCAATAACCAGTTGCGCACCTCCAACTGACCCAACATAGACCACAGGGTCTTGCGGGTCTTGGAAGTGTGCGAGACCTCAACCCAATCTGGCCAACCGCTTCCACTTTCCTTCAACTCGATCAGCCACTTGAAGCAAGGATCTGCCATCTGGGCATTCCTTACATCCTCCTGGGATACACCAGGCTTGGCAAGAATGCCTCTCACTGCTGACCCAACGACCTCTGAGACTTCTGTTACGGACTCTTTTGGGTCAACAGAACCCTCCCCAGCCTCAACAGTTCCAGACACCTTACCAGGGTCTCCACCACGTCCACACTGCTTGCACTGCCTACGGGACAAGCAATCAGCATTGCCATGTTTGCGACCAGACCTATGCTGAACTGTCACATCATACTCAGACACCACTTGTAGCCACCTCGCAAGCTGGCCCTCTGGGTCTTTGAAGTTGAGCAACCACCTTAGAGCTGCATGATCCGTCCTCACTGTAATCTTACGGCCGTACAGATACTGTCTGAAGTGTTTGAGATAAACTACTACAGCCAATAATTCTCGCCTGGTCACACAGTAGTTTCTCTCAGCCTTGCTCAGCTTGCGACTGGCATAGGCCACCACTTTCTCCTCTCCATCTTGGACCTGGGATAGCACTGCCCCTATCCCATCACCACTCGCATCTGTATCCAAGACGTAGTCACCAATCACCAACGGATAAGCCAGAATTGGGCTCGACTGCAGTCGCTGTTTCAACTCTTCAAATGCACGTTGGCATTTATCCGTCCACAGGAACTCACGTGACTTACTCGTCAGTTCATGCAACGGAGATGCAATCTCCGCGAACCCCTGAATGAACTTCCGGTAATAGGAAGCGAGCCCTATGAAGCTCCTTACTTCCTTGACACATTTTGGAACCGGCCAATCAGCCACCGCTGATACCTTCTTAGGATCGGTCGCCACCCCTTCGGCAGACACAATATGGCCGAGGTACTTCACAGACCGCTGGAACAGACTGCACTTACTGGGCTTCAATTTAAGTCCAGCTTTGCGCAGCCGCTCGAACACCACCCTGAGACGCCGTATCTCTTCTTCCACGGTCTTCCCGAAGACAATTACATCATCAAGATAGATCAAGAGAATCTCCCATTGGAGACCTGCCATCACCTTGTCCATTAGCCTCTCAAAAGTCGCCGGGGCGTTGCATAGGCCAAATGGCATACACTTCCACCTATACAACCCGTTGCGCACAACAAAGCTTGACTTCTGGCTGGCGTCCTCGTCAAGGGCAACCTGCCAATAGCCGGAGGCCAAATCGAGTGTCGAAAACCACCGAGAGCCGCCCAACTCGTCCAATGTCTCATCTATGCGAGGGACCGGGTATGCATCTTTTATGGTTCGCGCATTCAAACCCCTGTAGTCGACACACAGCCTCCTCGCCCCATCCTTCTTCCTAACAAAGACAACATTGGCAGCCCACGGGCTGTCCGATGGCTCAATCAAACCTCTGCCCTCCAGGTCTCTCACCTGACTCATGATCTCTTCTTGGTCCCCCTTCGGGTACCGCCTCAGTCGTTCTTTGACTGGCTTTGCATCATTCGTGTTTATGCTGTGCTTCACAACATCTGTGCGACCAATATCTCGATCGTCCCGAGAAAACACATCTTGATAATCAGAAAGCCATCTTTCTACCATATGATGGTCTTCCTCCCTCAGAAACTTCACACTTCTTTCGAACAAGTCCTGAAGATGCTCCGGAAGTTCCTGATCGGCCTCCCTTCCTCCAGAAGGGGTGCTCTGACCTTGGTCAATCTCCACCTGAGAGACAATTCCTATAGTGGTACCTTGCCGCACAACTCGCTTCTCCCTGTTAGGGTTAAGCAATCGCAGCGGCAGTACCTCCTGATCACTCTCAACCAACGACCTCGCAAGAATTAAACCTCGCTGTGCCAACTCACCACCACCCTCTACAGGTTCAATGAGCACTGGCCCCGGAACAACCTCACACAACCTAAGAATGGCACCTGGCCCTACAGCCTCATGGCCAGAGGGAATCACTTTCGTCTCAGTGACAACCACCCTCCCCACAAACGGCTCACCAGAACTAGTAGTGCACTGAATTTGCTCACCATTCAACCTAAGTTGCAGAGTCTGTAGATCCAAACTTGCACCCGTAGACAACAGGAAATTCATACCCAAAATTCCTGAATATGACATGTCAGCAAAAATCACTTTCACAGCAGCCACAGATTTTCCAAACTGTATCTCCACCCAGGCAGCACCCACCGCTGCCAACGGGCTGCCTCTCCACCCAGGCAGCACCCACCGCTGCCAACGGGCTGCCGTCTACCCGCTCAATTTTCAAACTCTCGGTTTGCAAAGTTGGCCTCTGTTCCCTCGGAATCCTGTGATACACCGAACTACTCACAACAGTGTCTGACGACCCTGTGTTTATGAGGAACCTACACTCGGTATTCCGTATCACCCCATCGACAAACAAACCATACTTCGCCTTCTCCCCAGTCATGGGGTAGGGAACTGCTACTGGGTCTCCAATTCTACCCTTGGATTCCCTACAGCCTTCACCCTTTGTGGGCCCTGTGAACTTCCCAGCCTGCCCGCGGGCCCGCCGGTCGGCTGGACGGCGTTTCCCTGCTTGCTTGGAACCTTGTTTCCTTCTGGGCTCCTTGCAGGCCCGCCGGAAATGACCCGTTTCACCACAATTGAAACACTTGGGTTCGCCTTTCTCCTTTTTAGAAGCCTTAGGCACTCTTTCCTGAGGAATATCACCCTCAGTGTCTCCACTACGCTTCTGTTTCGCCCACTCCGAAAACAGAGATTCAACCATGGAACAAACCCGTTTTTCAATGGCATGTCCCATTTCTTCCAGTCTTTCCTCTGAACCACGGTCGAGAGCCCTAGCAAACTTTTTAGGTTTGCGATCTTGCCTCCTCTGCTCCTCGACTTTCTCAAAGTTCTCGGTTTCTACCGCTGCCCTTACAGCCTCGTCTAGACTTTTCGGGCGGGAACGGTGAATACCCTCCCGGACTGTCTGACTCTCCACTGTATCCACAAAATGATTCTTGGCAAGCCTACCCCTGGCCTCCTCCTGTATCTCAGGATAGGCCTTCGCCGCCAATTCCCTAATAGCCTGACCTAACTCACGAAGAGTCTCCTTTGGTCCCTGCCTACGGTGACGCAGATCTACCAGAAAGTTCTCTGCCTGACGACAATGACCAAACCTCCGCACAAGTAGCTTCACCAGCTCACGGTACGTGTGCCCTTTCTCTACCGGTGCACTATCGACAATCAACCTCAGTGCACTCCCTTGCAGGCTTGCAGACAAATACTGTGCGGCCTGCTGGTCACTCCAGCCATTCACCACACGACATGATTCAAAATGCCTGAAATACTCATTCCAAACAACCTTCCCATCATACCTGTCTGGTACAATGTTCGGGCGACGGGAATTCCCAATTCCCGTGCCTTGACAGTCAACCTCGCCAATCACTCTCGGTTCCTTCTTAAGTGCCCAAGGAACCTGTCCGGTGTTACTTCAACGCTCTGTGAGGTTGTAAGTACACCTCGCTGGCGGACTTGTCACAAAACTCATCAAATCGGCGTGCAGCTTACGCCTACCGCTGTCAACATCCCCTAGGAATGGGTTTGTGATTGGACTTAGTCCCAAATCACCACTTGTTGACCTGACCCCAGATTTCTCCTGAGGTGTACTGGCACTAGTGCGCGCCTTAACAGGCTTATCTAAACCCTTCCCAGGCGCATCACCAGTTGCCACACCCAGTCTCGAAGACTGACCCACCTCCAATGAGGCATATCCTGAAGTTTCATCGGACAACCTGAACTCTATCTCCGAATCAACCTCACGTCGAGCACGACTCTTTTCAACAGGCGTGCTCGAAACCTTTCCCCTTTGGAAACTCCGCTGAAGTTCAGCTTTCAATTGTTGGACTTCCCACTGCAGCATTTGATTCTCTGACTCAAGGGACCTGACAGCCTTGACGCCCTGTGAGTCAACCTCACCTGCAGCCCCAACACTACCCTTGAAACTGTCACTCATCGTGACGTCTCAAATTGTCACTGGTGATAAACCTCACACCAGTACTGTGCTACACCAATAGCACAACAACAAACCACAACACCTCACTGAAGGCTATTGGTAAACCTCAACAACCAGAACACAAGTTGTTGTTCCCCCCACGTCAAAAGCAGTCCTAAAGGATCCCACTTCTGACACCATTTGTGGCGGCGACACTCGCCGTCGCCCACCGGTCGACGAACACCGAAGTACCCACCAACAGCGGGCGGGGCAATCCCACAAAATTATTTAATAAACCTCACATGCACATGAGCGGCTATGTACACACAAGGGGGGATTATGTCACGAACGGAGGACTCTAGGCCTGTCCGTTTGTTGGAAATATACCAACCCTAAAGGAATGACAATCAACGTGGCTACCAATCTACCAAGTCAGGTAAATCTCAATAAACCTAAGTACACATAGTGTCTTAGAGAGCAACAACAACAACTCTTTTATTGACCCAAGTCAACCTCACAGTGCATGTATAAGCTTCAACTGTGCATCCAGGTCTGTGACTAATAAACCTCAACACAGCAATCAATTTATGCAAGTGATCATGGAACATAAGCATAAAGACTGTGTAATAACCTCGTGTATTACCACAAGTAACCCACAGCGACAATAACCCTCACTGTGGCACCTAGTATGATCAACAGTAACAATGTCATGCAACTGCACACACTAGCCCAATAAACATAGGAGTAACCTCGTAGTAAACCCCAAGACATGCAAGCTTCGGCTTAGGTTACGGAGCTCTGAGTGAACCTCAGTGTGACCACATGCGACCAGGCCGACAGGCTTCCAGCAACCCAATCCCACGTAGTGAGAACACTGTTGCACAAGCCACACAGGCCTAAACGTCTCACACCTCTCTTGCTCAGCCTACAGCCACCAAACTGACACTCAATCCCACTTATTATAAGTGATAGCTTGCTAACAAATATTCTGAGGTCTCACCGTTCGCTGCCCTCGACAGATCGCCGAATACCGCGCTGCACAACCCGCCAGCTGTGTGTGAGGCTGAATTAGCGTTTCGCTCTATCTGCACTGCGATGCTTCTACCACGACGTCTGGAGACGAACTAACTACCAAATTACCGACTACGCGCCAATGGATGCGCCGCGCGTCAGGGAACCAGAAATGCATTACTAAACTTGCGTCAGTCCACAGACTGTTTCGCCACAATATTATCAAACGGGGTTGATACGTTGGCTTAAGGGCATTATCAACCGAGGTCGGTTTTTGGGCAGTTAAGACTCGGGCGGTATTTCGGTATCCTCGGGCACGACCTGAAGTTCCTTTTTGACGAAACTCCTATTTGGCCCGTTTAACAGATAATACAAAGTGGGACCCGATTTTATCCGCTTGCCTTTCACTCGTTTAAATTGACTGGTGCGCTTTTCCACTTGATAGACGTCCACTGACCAGATCGGATCTGTCGCCCTTCTGACGGTGCTGCCCTCTTGCTCACCCGGGTAATATAAATACCGAACGACCACGCTTGGAGGTAATTCACGCGACGCGCTTTTAACAGGTGCACTCGGTGCTTGTTTCACTCGGTCTAATTTGACGGCTTCTGCAGGAACATCATCGATTAAACGCGTTTTTTCCTCGTTTAACGATTTCACGACCTGGGGCAAACGTTACGAACACCTACGTTTAACATTTCTTGAGCGTATTGATGACCAAATAACCTTTCGGCTAACGTGCAGTTAAACCTTTCCACGATCCCCTGCGACCTATGAACACCCGGCTCGCCCACTTGAATTTCTACCCCGTGTTTTGCCATTAACTTTTTAAACTCACCTTTAAATTTAGATCCGGAGTCTACCATTATGAATTTGGGCCAGGCCAGAGGTGATCACTCGTAAATTTTCTTCACTGCTTCAGACGTTTGCTCGGCGGTTTTACTGGTCAACGGTTCTGCTTCTTTATACCGCGAACCTAAGGGGTCAAAGCGTTTTTAAACGTTTTTCTTTTAACGCGGTCCCAGGGTGAATACAAGATATCCATTTGATGCGCTATTACGTTTGACCGATTCGGATTGCAACATTGTAGGTCTCGGTACGTAATTTGGTGCGGGTAAATATGTTTACCAAACGGCCTGTTTTTTAGCTAGTTTCTAATAACTGATTTGTCCACGCCGGTCTTTTCGTGTAGATGATCGACCGCGTTTTCTCCTCGCCAGTAGCCCTGTGGACTATAAAACAACTTTGAAAATTTTGGTTCCATTTTAAAATAAAGTTACGCAAATCGATAAGCTAAGAAACGGACTAAGGCCGTCCCACTTAAAATCCAAACAAACTCACGAATTTTTGATCTTCAGAAGGCGCGTAAAAATCGGACAATTTGGGTTCTGCCGGTAACGGCATGATATTTTTCACCGGTCAATTCTGAATAAGCACGTAATGCTTCGTCCACGTTTACAAATGTTTGCTGACTCGCGCGTTCTTGTCGCATTCGTTCGTTTCAAAAGTCTAGCATGTGTACGCGGTTTTGCTCCCAGGATTCCTTCGCTTGCGCCAATTGCTCTAACGCAAGGTCGTGTCGCTTTCGTTCTTCGTCGACTTTACTTTTTAAT
Source organism: Acanthaster planci (assembly GCF_054643075.1). NCBI lineage: Eukaryota > Metazoa > Echinodermata > Asteroidea > Valvatida > Acanthasteridae > Acanthaster > Acanthaster planci. The sequence continues at coordinate 13,995,251 of NC_141780.1, read as the reverse complement.
AAACTGCTAAATAAAAAAAATTGAACCCATCATCCTACCATCATTAAAGCGCTAGCCATTTTTAAAATAAGTAAATTAAATGAATAGCAAAATTAAAGATCAACTGTCGGAAATTCAAGCTGACCTCAACAACATCGAGCAGATGCTGGGTGACATGCGCGCCGATATAGATCACATCGGTGATATCCAATCCGAAACGTTTAGAAAGGAATACGAAGACCTATTTTGTTGTAGCGGGTTTAACGTTAATCGCGCTTTTTCCTCTTTAAAATATTTCCGTAAAATAAAAATCGTATAATATAAAAGTAATATGTCGCATCAATACACCAAAAAACTGAACCCGAGTCGGCGTCTAAAAAAATCTCCTCGCGCGATCAAAGGCGAAAGACGGGAAGTAACCATTACTCATAAGCCGAGTACCATAGCCGCGGGTCACACGTTAAACGTAAAATTCCCGGCTTTAGGCACGGGCGACGTAATTGTACCCGACACCGCCAAACTCGCTTTTAAACTCGATTTTGACGGAGCCTCACACGATAACCAGACCGTGTATAACAACGTGACGAGAAACCTGGTTTCTGAAATCAACGAGATACAGACGTGCTTCACAATTTTAAGGACAACTGGATGCCTCTGTCGCAGACGAAAAATATGGCGTACTTTGGTTTGGAAAAGGAAAATGTCGCAAAACTACGACTCGGTGCTGGCGATAAAAACGAAGCCGCAAATAACGGTAAGGATAAAGCAATTGCCGACGCTTACGCGATTCCTTTAGACACGCCGATGTTGACAGATCATTCCCCCTTTTACCCATCGGGGTTTAAAGAGCCTCTGACGTATCAATTGACTTATAACGGGCACGATAAAGTGCTCAACTCGTCAGACACAGCCGCAGAAGATGCAATTTCGGACCTTACCCCAGAATACGAAGTCGACACCAATCGAGATCTGGCCCAAGCTTTGAGGAACAAAAACCTGTTCGACCGGATTCACTCGTGGAAAAAACAGGCGGTAAACAAGTTTGACACGTTATGGAACATTAGCATCGATCAAACGATCAAGAGCTTAAAAGGTGTTTTGATTTTCTTTAGGGACCAGGCTATTGAAAACCCGCAAAGATACTACGTTACTAAGACAGTTGTCACGGTAGAAGGCAAACCAAATCAATTGTACTCGCAGGGTTTGTTTGAATACCAACATTGGATCGAGGTGACAAAGTACTTTGGAGATTCGGATACCGAGTCGGCGCGAGCGGTGGTGAGAGATTCAAACTAACCGTAGTAGATATGGCTGAATATTTAAAAGATAAGTACGGGCTTTGGCTAGATTTCAGAAGTTCTGACAATAATAGTGCTCACGGGTCGGGTAGGCCTCTAGGCGGCGGAGGGGATATATCGATTCAAATGGAACGACAGGCCGAAACCGCAGGACCTTTACGATGTACGTGTTCTTGGTGATGGACGCTCAGTTAACGGTCGAAGATTGGAATTTCAAGAGTTTAGTTTATTAAACTAGGCATAAATTAAATGAGTCAGATGTTTAACAATCGGCACTGCGCTTTAATCGTGGGTAAAACTGGGTCGGGTAAAACTCAGTGGATATTAAATTTATTGGAAACTGAATACCGATTCATGTTTGAAGCTATCGTGGTCATCTGTCCAACGCTTTTTAAGAATAAAACGTATTTAGAACGTTTATGGATATAGACGGACGACAGTGTTTATCTTCGTGACTTAGATCGAGAGAATTTAGAACTTAACGAAGCGATTGAAATAAATCAACGGTTATTCGCCGGGATAAATACGTTGTTTATCGTCGACGACTGTGCAGCCGATTAATTCATCAAATATTGAAAGAGGTCTAAGGCGAGTAACACGTGTGCTTTTAACCCAAAAATATTTAGAACTTGTCGCTTTAGATAAATCGTTACAAACGATAAAAGGAGAATTAATTTTAAATCAAGGTAAATTAGATCAGGTAGACGCAAAAATTCTACAGGTCGAAGCCGAGTTCGAAGAAGCGACATCGGAAGGAGAGCGTACAGAACTTCAACGGCAATTAGACGACTTACGAAGCGAGAAGATTTGAACAATATTTAGAGAGCAAGGCGTCATAGTTTTTACCTGGGACAGGTACGTAACCGTTGTCGTAATAATAAGCGGTACCTAATCCGTTCGACAATGTGTCGTGAGTTTGTTTAAATGATTTATTCGGATCGACTATTAAAGACACGTGGATAAAAGACACGTGTCCGTAAACTTCCGATGATTGGTCACCCAGCGATTGACGGCTTCGTCCGTGGTTACTTTCGGTAATTTATACGCGTGCTTTAAATTTGGAAAATCGGCTGAAAACCAGTTTTCTTCGTTGACTAAAATTGGTAGGCTACTAAAGTTGGCTCCCATTTATTTTATAAGTCTTTATTTTAAAGGAGGTGCCGTCGGTTGAACTGTCTGATAAGCGGGTAGTAGGTCTTCAAACTTAACCGACTTTGCTAAAGTTACTTGCCAAGTTTATTTATAAGATCTTTTTTTTTAAACCGCCGCCCGTTCGTTGGCTAGCGCTTCTGCTCTTTCATTGACTTGACGTTCGAATTCTTCTTTAGAAGTTTCTTTAGTTTCTTGCAATTTGGTGCTCGTGTTGGACCTAATTTTTTCTTTCATTTCGTTAAACCTTTTCAGCTCGGATAAAAATAAGTACGAATTCCTCCTGCGATATATCATCGTCTTCAATCGCGTGAGATACGTATTCTTCGATGATGTTTAATTTAGCGTCTGCCAACATTCGGATTTGGTCGTGTTTTTTGGTTTTGTGGTTGATTCTACGGGAGGGGTACTTTAGAACCGCGTAAGCACCGACCGCACCGATAGCGATGCCTTCCATCACAAGACCGACGGGCCTGGTAACGACGCCCAAAATTTTGGGAATGCCGAGAGCTGCCGAGGTCGCGCCCAATGCTTCCACGCTGTACTCCACGTAACCGAGTGCGGTTAAAAGTCGTTTGATCTTTTTATAGCTAGCTTCGCGCGCGTCGCGTTCTCTTTGAATTTGGGATTCAATTTCTTCGATCTTTCTGAGTCTGTAAATTTTGGTTTCTGCTTGTTCGGGTAAATCCAGATGTTTACTTAAATCCGGGTATACGTTAGTCGTCATCTTTTATTATATACGCGTTTTAAAAAATGTCTAACTCGATTAAAATTTTGCCAATATTATTCAAGAGCTCACCTCGATCGTTTTTAACAGAAAAAGTCAATTCACTGATGTTTCTGCGTTCTAACTTTTAGGCGTTTTACACGTCACGGGTGTTGAGGTGCGAGGCTCGGTAGCTATCACGCATAACAAGTCTAAAGACTGCCCGTTATAAAAATTTTCAAATGTATTTAATTGTTTGCAATGAATAAACGCGAGTTTCAATGAGTTTAAATCGTCTTGCCTTGAGATAGGGGTCCGTAATGGCCAAAGTCACCCTTTTAGATTCTGAGTGAACCTTAAAAGAAACGCATGGAATTGAGTTTAACAAAAAGTGAAACCAGTCCATGTTATAATAACAGGGAGATACCACGATGCTTCCTCTTTGACCCTCGGGTTATGGTTGAGTTGAGCTTCGCGAATGAAGTCTGTCGTATATAGGTTCAGTTAGTCCCGTCAAAAACAGCCTTTTAGTTAATTCTCTTCTGGGTCTCGTGGGTTGCACGGGGGCGTTGGTGGTAGGTCGAGTTGGGGGATTACCTTCGTAAATTTCATCCAAGGCCTGTCTTTGCCCCTCGAGCAGTGAAGCTGATTTGACTTTTTTATCGTTGACATCATAAGCTAAACGAGCTCGCGTTTCTAATGGTTGTCTTTGGTTTAACTGATCTTCTAAAGTTGCGATTTCTTGGTTTAGCTGCTCAATTTCATCAGCGATGATTCTAATGTCTGCCAATAAAGTGCCTTTTTTATTTGCTTGGATCAATCTGGTTTTAGCTGTTTGTAGTAATTCTGAATTGGGAGATTCCGTCCGTTCTTTCTTCTGAAGGTATTCGGGCGATCGTTCACCAAGCATCCCCGCGGGCCTACCGTCCAAGTTTGTATCCCACTCAATTTCAGTCGCGGTGGTTACGTTAAAATATCCAGCTTGAAACTGAATATTCTTTACTCGGCCGACTTTGTCGCGTTTGGTGTTGTTGATCTCGTCTTTAAATTAAAACGTCTGCTCGCTGTCGGTTAAGTAAGACGTGTGAGTCTCCATATTATTATTTACGTTTTGAAAAATCTTGTTTGGTCAATCTATATCTTGTTTGGCGAGGTTTAATTTATCAAGGGCGTTTTCCCAGTGCTTATCCTAAACTTTAAATAGATCTTTTACTTTAGATTTCGTTTCGCCGGTTGTCTCTTGATAACACACCGCAATTAAAGCCTTCAACGGTTTACTTCTAGAAATCTTGCCGTTTAAAACTCGGTTTAACTTATATTCTATTTCACCCACTTCACCGTTCTCCAATTGAACGTTAAACTCTTTTAAAGTTTTCTCGATTTTGGTAGTGGCAGTTTTCTCCAAACGTGATGCTTGTAATATCTATCTCCCATGTCACAGGTGTGTATGAGGAAAACCACCCAAAAATTAAACCGCAATGTTTACACGTGTATGTTTCGTCCATTTCAAGTATTTGGTGCTCACAAGTGTTTTCGGGTCTTGGAGGGGGAGTTGGCCATTTAGGTAATGAGCCGGTTAAATGATAATTCTCTGCGTCTGTCATTTTATTAATATTTCATTTATTTAAGGAACGAGTGACGTAAAAACAACCTCAGTTAATCCGAGGAATAACCGAGGTACCGAGGTTTAAGTTAATCATTCAAATTTAATCGACTTCTAATTCCACGGGAGATTCAGGTCCAGATTCAGATCTAGATATGTTAAACGCTTGCAACATCGACTTACTCGAAATTAGTCCGTTGTTTCTAATTTTCAACATTGCCGCTGTCACTCTATACCAAACGCTGGCGCTGCACGACAGTGAACCATGGGTACCGTAGTATACTTCTTTTGCACAACTAAATGATTGCGCGTCACATCTCTTATTGATAAATTTATCGATATTTGACGAGTCGATGGATCTGTTTTGGTGATCAAAGAGAGAGGCATAGGGGTCTATTTTAACGTACATTTGGTTTTTAGCCGTACAAGGTTGTTAAACTACGTACTCTATTTTATTAAGGTCATCGATATCACGACTGGCTTTGTAGGCGTTTACGGTGTTGGACGGGAGACTGGACCCTTGAGATTCGATAAATTTATAAACGGCCAAATTTATGTGATCGAGTACGTTTGTCGTAAGTTGTTGTATTTGATAGCAAATTTGACGACCTTTGACGTTTTCGGGGGTTTTATCTCGAGTGCTATATTTGTAAAGTGGGTTTATACCGTAACATGGTTCCATCGTCATAATCAACAGGCGTTTGTTTTGGCCGTTGTGATGGTAAAAAATGGGCGAAGTGCATTGGCTCTCTTGAACCCCTTCTTTAATCACGGGTTTTGAAATGATTAATTTACTCGGGTCAAAGGGACTAAAGGTGACATTGGGGTCGCAGTTGTCGGCATTGAGACGCTCGTGGTCATCTGAAACGATATATACTTGGGTTGACATGGTTCTGACCTTTCCGGCTTTGGCGTAATTTTTTTCATTTTTATTCGGGTGGGATTTCTACTTTAATTAAATGTTCGACATCAACGTCGTATTAAATAATTAGTCCAATTTTGTATAAATCCGCGTCGAGTTTAGTCGCTAAATCGGACAGTGGCTCGTTCTCTCGCGCGTGCCTCAGCTTTTTATGCTTACCGTCAACGAGCACCATGTGATCCATTCCTTCCAACTCGACACAATTTACGCAGCAGGCGCAATATATACAACCAAAACACTCGATACAATTGCCGCACTCGTAACAGTCCTCGCAACTGTCCAAGGCATTTGAATTTTCCCAGTCGTATGAATTAAAACAAGCCACGCAATTTATACATCTACCACAAAAGTGGCAGTGGTAGTTGGAGCAGTCATTACATCTGGCGCAGTCGTTGCATTGGTGACAATCGTGGCATTCTTTACAATCGGTGCATTTGCATAAACGGTTGGAATTTAAACAACGAAAGTAATTGCGTACGAATCAATCAAGTCAATCGAATTTCTCGTGTCTTTGCAAAAATAACAATTCACGTTTGTAGTGTGATCTACCATTTATTTTTATTTAGTGTTAATTTTTTTTCGTTTTTTTTTATAACGGGCAAGCCTGGACTTGTAGCGACGGGAAGTCCCTTTTTTGTCTGAGAGTGATTGTTTGTGTGAGCTGTGCACGTCACGAGTTGTTTACAGGAAAAAGTGCACTTGGGTCTAAAGGTCAAGGTGAGTGAAGTGGGAAACCCCGGCGCGAGTGGGTGAAAGAGGGTGAAAGGGGGTGAAAGGGGATGAAAGGGGAGGTGGTCTTGAACTGTCCTATCTCTACTACTAGAACATTGACCCTACCTTCGGTTTTTTCGTGTCAGTTTTGACGTAATTCTGCTGAGGTTAAATTGCAACATTTATGTCGGTACAAATATTTTAATATTTTATAGATTTGTTTATGTTTGCGGTTGGAGGAAGGAATGTTGACGCGATTTAGAGATGTCATTTTGAAACTGTGTAAATGTAAAATGCTTGCTAATAATTATATCAGAATTTCGAGATTTTTGTGCGCTTTAAAAAATGTCAATGCTGGATTATTCGTGAGGTTGGCGTGGGGCTTAAGACGCTCTGACTCTTGGCGGGGTGGGCGTCTCAGTGTGGGAAGGCAAGTACCTTCTCTTGCAGCCTAAGAGCGGAGTGGAACTGGTCGTGATGAGGCACAACGTAGCCCGTCACCACGTGGGCAAGGTGGACTTCTTTGGCCTGTACGTCGTTGAGGGTGAAGGCGTTTCTCACCAAGTGCATGGTATCATCGGTAAGTCGATAACAAAACAGTGCGACTCGTGTTGATGTTTGAAGTACCATGCGATGAAAGGTTAAGGAAGAAAATAATTCACATTTTGCTCAAAAATGTTTGTCTTCTTTTCAGGTCAGTTCCAACGAAGGAAGATACACCTGGAGCGGAAATCGGCAAGAGTTGACGGCGACGAGGTCAAAAGTTACACCCGAATTCGCAGTAGACGCGTCGAGGTCATCCGATCGGAGAAGCTTGACCGGCTGACAGGTAAGATGGAGCAGTGCTGGTATGCCGGGAACAACGCCGAAGGGGTCATCGATGGTACCTACACGGACTACTTAGTTGAGGCTTAATAGACAAAGTGTGAGGTCATCGTTACGTGCCAATATGACTGAAATCGAATGTTCAATCAAGTCATTTACTGGTGCGAAATTTTTTTGGGCGCATAATCCAATCGTTGAGAGTTCGTTTCTTGATGAACGACTTTCTTTGTTTAAGGGCTGGTCCTGAGGTAAGGGTCGAGAATCCTGTGCAAGGGTTACAGTCACCTAGCCTAGTGTGACTGTGCCTTAGTCCGAGTGGCGCGTGTGTTGTTGAGGGCTCGGTAGGTTGAGGGGCTAATTGGTGGCGCGGTATAGTTCCTGATAGGAGCTTGTGGTCGATGCAAGGGCGGATTGCTATCTCGTGACGTGAGTTGCGTGTAGCGCATCCCTGAGAATAAGCCCCGTACACTTGCTAAAGTCCCTGATTGGGCACTGGATGCCCAACAATTAATTGTGTTGTTCGCTGCTCTGTGCGAAGTCCGGTCACGTATAATCACACAGTCTCCCCGTCAATAGTGCCCTCTACTGGTGTATTTGTTGAGTGTGTTGATGAATAAACCAGCCGCTTATTAATTGTTGTTTATAAGTCAGGTGTCCAGGCGAAGTTTATTTCAAGTCAGGTCTGTCTGGGTTACGTCATTAAATTTCGACCAATCAGATTAGCCATCATCTCGACGAAGAGTGACTTTCTTGAGGGATGGTAAACTTCGGTCCCCACGGACTCGTCCCTTGCCGCTCAGGGACTCTCCGGCGTGCCGTCCGACGCGCAGCGCCTCGAGGAGGAGGGCGCCCTCGCCTTCGTCGGAGGGGCCCGGCGTCACAATACAGAGCCGATCGCTTCCGCAAATTGAGTTCAAATGTCACAGCAAGAACAACATGGAACTCAAGACGGGTTAAGTTCAAGTTTGTGAACTTGAAGGCATGCTTTATGTAAGCCATTGGAGAATAAGGTGCATTAATGTAGTCATAATTTTTACGATCAGGACATTATACATTATCTATAAAAATGTATTAGGCCTAAAGAAGGTGAAGCTTCTCAAACACTTCTTGGGTAAAAAAAAATCAATCATAAATAAGATGCGTCTCGATCTAGCATCGATTCATACAGCAAAAATTTAATTATTTATATGCTGAGCAACAGTCACTTGATTTTGTAAGCGCATTGTCTACAGTGTCTATACATTTATCAGGGATAGGTGGGTCGCGCTTTCTATCTTGTTCATCAGAAGAAGAGTTCTAAATCGACCAATCACGAGAAACAACCGTCTTCACGTATGTTTTAGAGGGAAATTATTAACTGTGCATGTCCCATTTTTAGGGTCATTCGCATGCGTAATAAAAGCCATGAGAATAGAGCCTGAAAGTTGACCCCTGATGGCGCGCTTCCGGAACCCTTGGATAGGAAAAATAACGTGCAAAGATTTTAGAATTTGTGACTTTTTTTCGTTCAGTTTCTTCTTAAAAAATCCAACTTAGAAAAAGGGCTTTGAAAAATATTTTATATTTCTACATATCAATTTGTAAAAACTGCAAAAAACTGATCTAAAAGAGATATTATCGTGCCAAAAAAATTGACCCTAATCTTTGCTGACAACGAATGCGTGATGTCAACTTCAAGGAATCTGGAACCAATCGACTGCAGGTAGATAAATCTTTGTAACGTTGTACAATCTCGTTTTCAAGAAAGCACGTCGAGTGAAAACAAAGGTAAATGAACAAGGAGACCTAGGTACGATATCGCCGGACGTGAAAGAGCGTTAATGAAATTCGTTTTTTTATCCATCTCCAGGTGACTTTTCCAAAATATTACTTGAGGAAGATAAAGGTAAAATTCCAACATGAGTGTTTCATGGGATATTGGTTTCAGTAAGGAATTATTTTTCCAAAATTTATCGAACGTGATAGGACGGCCCCACAATGTCAAATCCCCATATAGGCAGACCACGCAAGGGTTCTGGAAGCTCGCTGCGTGACCGTTTACTTTCAGACTCTATTCGTGCGAGGAAAGCAGCTACTTCATTTCATGAAATTTACGTCTTCTTTTCACTTTTTGGAAATAAAATACCTGCCAAAAATATTTAAATGGTAAGATAAGGCCTTTTCCTAACGTACCTGTTTTGTGAAAATAAAATTGAGAAAAGTTACTGTACCGGAATGGTCAAAACTAGTGATTTTTGTGGAAAGCTCTTTACGTTTAAACGGTACTTTGCTTACGTGTTGATGAGATTTTTGAAGTCTTAAAACAAAGAATTTAAAGTTTTCCTGAAGTTTTCAAATGTGGGCTAACTTGTGGAGAAAGTAGTGGTTTTAGATTTACTGACAGTTTCGAGTTTGATTTTTTCCCCTTAATTCCTGACCGGACGCGTTTGCATATCGCCAACTCGGCACCGATTCCGTGAGTTCACAAAATCTTATGGCCTTGACTCGGGAACGAAAGACGAACAAAAAACTACAGTCAGTTAACATAAAGTTTATTTATCACCGAAACCGAGGTTATCTGTAATTTGCCAGGAAATCTATAAATTCACGTATGTGACATGCATGAACCACATGAACATGCAGATACACCGGCTCCAACACATTATTTCCATGTAGGCCTACATGTACATATACACCCACATATACATGTACATGTATGTATACACACATGTACATGTACATACAGCACGTGTACACGTGCACCTGTACACATGTACATGTACATGTATACGTACATGTGTAAACGTGCACGGTACGTGGCTGGATTGGTTTTATGCAAGTAAAACATGTAGATCGCGCTGATTGTATTGTGTAGTTGAGCATCTGGCTTGTCGTATACAGTGTCTCATTGTTCTGGGATAACTTCTAAAACGGAGAAATTTCGTGGGAAAAAGACCAAGAGATCGATTGAAAAGGGAAATAGTTTAATATCATCTTAGCAACCACTTTGAGGCTAAATTTTATATTGATGTAGCATTTCCTTTCACGATTCTTTGATGTTTTATTCGGTTCAAGCCTTTTAGAACACATACAAAGAGTTTCAGTGTGATTTTTTGTTAATTTTGTGCAAACGAAATTTTCAAAAAGAGAAGGCAAAAACAGAGAATTGGCAAGCTGCAAAGGACAATTTCGTATGGTTCATGAGGGTCTGGTATGGTCAAGTAACCGCCACGCACGGTCGAAGTCACTTGGGAGTTAAAGTTTGAATAAAATCTGGTATACTGTGTTATCTGATTGCATAGAAACGTAACAATTTGAATTCCCCAGACTAAAGACACTGTTGCTATATACCTTATACCCAGCAAGAAATGAGACCGAGGGGTATCCCCCCCAACATGTCCAATCCCCATACACATTCCAGACTACTGTTACTTAACACATCCCCCCAAGATGTCTGAAAGGAATTCCTCAGATTCCTGCGAGACAATGACCAACACAAAGCAGGGGGGGGTTCTCTTCGTCTCATACCTTGCTGCATATGATACACCTCCTGATTCGGGGCAAGCTTTTGCATAGCGACCACTATCTCCGGAATGGCTGGTTCCTTTGTGCCGTTCTTATCCATTGAGAACAGTGTATTGTTGCAAGGCGTCTCTTATGTAACTAAGCAAAAGCTTGCCCCGAATCAGAGGTATAGCAACACTGGTTTTAGTTTGGAGAATTCAAGTTGTTATGTTCACGTTAATTTGAAGAACTGGGTGTACCAGATTTTATTCAAATTTAACTCGCACACGTCGAGTGGGTGAAACATACACTATGGGGGATTTTTTTTTCGATTTTGAAGATTGAATCGTCAACATTTTGAGCTGGGGCAATGAATAATGATAGTGTTTTGGTTCAGTGCTTAAGGCTATGCACAAGAAAAACTGAGCTCCAAATTCCCTCAATGTATAAATTGAATCCTCGAAATACATAAGCACGATTATACCCAGCAAGAAGTGAGACCGAGGGGTACCCCCCCAACACGTCCAATCCCTATACACATTCCAGACTATTGTTACTTAACACATCCCCCAAGATGTCTGAAAGGAATTCCCCAGATTCTTGCGAGACAATGACCAACACAATTGCGGCGGGGGGGGTTCTCTCCGTCTCATACCTTGCTGCATATGAGCACGATTCCTTAAATGTGTACCTCCGATCAGCAACCCTTCGAAAAAAGTGTGATTCTGGTGTCCCACTCCTAATTCACGACAGATCTGCTCTCACAGGAAAACTGGTCGTTCAGTTTAAACACTAAGGGAGCGTTTTGCTTTTTTTTAAGCCAGAATGACGTCATTCTAAGTACGATCCGTTTTCCATGTGACACCGTGAGACACGCTAAAGGACCGTGATCAAAAGAGTCGTTTGTTTGTGTTCTTGGAATGCAGCTTATCCGGTCTTATCGTCTCCACTTTTCGTATTCTAGGTAGTGTTAGTTCAATAAAGTCAACATTCTAACAGCCACAGGTGGAAGGTTTCAAAAAGGTGGAAGACTGAATTGTATAATAAATAGGTGCTGCAGCCGGGGAGTCGGCAGTTTCCAAGCTTCAGTATCCAAGCACATTGATAAACCTTTTGGACATTATTTTGCATAGCATCATGTCGGGAGTGTATATATAGGACATGACTGAAAAAAAATCGGTCCTGCTACATCGCTCGGGCGGATTAGTATTTCGGATTACTGTTTCGCAGTCATGTTCTAAACACGCTTCCGTGGAAAACAGAAAGCTGGTTATGGAAAGTCAAAGAGGCAAAAACTTGGAGGCAACACATCGATCGTTCTTCAACATCGATCGATCGTTTCCCTACATCGATCGATCGTATGGAACGCCAAAGAGGCAAAAACTTGGAGGCAACACATCGATCGTTCTTCAACATCGACGGATCGATCAATCCCCTACTCGATCAATCGTTCCCCTACATCGATCGATCGTTCTTCTGCATCGATCAATCGTTCTTCTACATCGATGGATCGTTCCCTACATCGATCGATCGATCTCTTTTGATCGATGAAGAAAGAGCGATGAAAAAAGATCGGTGGAGAAAGAGCGATGAAAAAAGATCGATGAAAAAAGACCGATGACGAAAGACCGATGAAGAAAGACCGATGAAGCTACATCGATACCAACGTTACGTAGCCTCTTCCAGCACCAAATAACACGTGTTCCCTGTAACCATAGCCCACCAGCACACAAAGGCCACCCGTGTTCAGTACCCCGGCGTAAGTCTGGTCCCAAGCCAATTGAGTTGCCAGATGGGTGTTTATATCTAGTTTCCTTGTCATGAAACCACTAAAAATATTTTCTATTTTCCCTTGGATGGGATGCCAGTTCATTATGGGTCACTCCCTAGTCACTGTGGGCACCTATTCTTACTCCTAATGACTCAAGTTTTATTTCCACACTAATAGCATTTCGGCGGAACCATTCTGTCAGAATGCTACTCAAAAGTCAACCCTCATGAAGCTCAGTGCCAAAGGAAATGTAGAGCTTTTAGGAATCCCAAACACCTAAAAATCATACGTGCATGGTGAAATTTGTTAAACATATAATGGGAACTGGTGTATTAAGTTTGATATTATTATTGTACAGAGTCTAAATTCTTACCAACATGTAGGGAAAAAAGAAGCATATGCTTTTGGCTTTCCCTTTTGGCTTTACACGAACAATGGTTCAGACTGGACAAGAAACATAAGACAGGAGACATGAAACAACAAAGTAAGATAAACTGGCAGGATAGACAACAGTTAAAGACAGATGTGCAAGATGTTGAGACCAGACCTGTAAAGATTGGAAGTAGATTGGCATGATTGTATGATCTGATTTTCATAATTCAAACTAATAAGGTAGGTTTGGAAAATAAGTGCTACATCTGCTTCGGTAACAGGAGCGAAAAAAAAAGATTGTGCACATCTTTCATCAAGAAAGTGTTCAAATGAACTACTTGATTGAGGAATTTCACTTGCTATTTTCTTGCCAATATTAATGAAATAATCATTGAAAGCGTTAGCAATATCAATTTAAAAATCAATTTTAGCATCGTTTTGCGTAAAATAGGACGAATTTTGTTCAACGCTCGGTTACCGAGCAACGAATTAATAAGCTCCCATGCATGTACCTTTAACATTATGCCTGTCTTTATTAAATTGTTCACCTAAGTAATTTTCTTTGCCATTCTTAAAATACCTGTTAATTTGTTTTAAAAGTTTATGTTGGTAGATTTATTATGAACTGTAGGATTCTGAAGATATGTTTATGCAGTTTTTTTCTCTGATTGAGTTATAGATTGCTTCTGTTATCCAAGGTGGTTTTGACTTATTAATATAACTTCGGAGCTCACACTGTGGAAAAGTTTTGTCATACACAATGTAAGAAATTCTCATAGGTCTCATTGACATTATCTGGCGCAAGTTTATCTTACTCTTAGTTAATGCTTACAGAGTACCAAAGAAATGTTCACGTTTTTCTATTTTTTCCATTTGTAGTAAAAACAGGTTACAAAACTTCTGAAGTGTCTTTGTATGTTCATTTTAATCCTCTCTTACTCACTCATCGGTCAAACGATGATGTCCAGAGATTGTATAGGCGGTTGTAGTTCAAATGCTACGAATTAATCTTTTGTTTTCTCTAAACATCCGGGCGACAGTCTTTTAGGATCAATGAGACGGCCGAGATTAAACGCTCTCTTTGTTTACGCTTAACAATATGCTCTCTTTGTTTACGTTTAACAATATGCTTATTTTATTTGTTATTTTCGACTTCATTGGTACTAGATTGGGGTCACAGGGGATCAGGTAAATTCCTATGTTCATAGGAAAGGGTCGTATTGAAACAAGTTGACAAATTAGATCAAGATATTTTAAATTCAGAAGGGAATAGAGTGTTCATCAGTGTTATGGAAGTGCATAGCTAGATAAGTAGGTCAATGAATGACAGATTAGTTTCACTGGTTCAACCGGTTATGCCGGTTTTGCCAGGCTGTTGTCAGTGTGGAAAATAAAATTCGTATCCACCTGGAGTAAATATGTTTGCCCACAGGGAGCGACCCATAATGAACTTGGGAAAATAGAAAATATTCTGAGTGGTTTCATGACAAGGAAACTAGATATAAACACCCATCTGACAACTCAATTGGCTCCGGACCAGACTGCTGGTACTGAACACGGGTGGCCTTTGTGTGCTGGTGGGCTAGGTTACAGGGGAACACGTGTTATTTGGTGCTGGAAGAGGTTTATGGAACGCCAAAGAGGCAAAAACATGGAGACAACACATCGATCGTTCTTCTACGTCGATCGATCGTTCCCTACATCGATCGATCGTTCCCTACATCGATCGAACGTTCCCCTACATCGATCTCTCTTGATCGACGAAGAAAGAGCGATGGAAAAAAAACAGCGATGGCGAAAGAGCGATGAAGAAATAACGATGGTAAAACAGTGGTGACCAAAGAGCGATGGAGAGAGAGCGATGAAGGAATATCGACGGAGGAGGAGCGATGAAATTACATCGAGGCGAACGGTGCACAATTTTATATATGTGCGCATGCGTATACACACTGTTCCGCCTCTGAGGGTTCAGTTGGTTATGTTTGTTGGAGTGGAGTTTGCCGCCACCATGTGTTCGGTTTGTTTGCAGATTGTCTCGTGCGCTTTGGTGGATAGGAAAAAAAACAAAGGAAATCAGTTTGTGTACGCTAAGTTCAGTGATTACTTGGTTGATTTTAAGACTATGCAGGATTATAAATAAATTACAGTTTATTATAGGGAGGGGAACGACAATTGGTCATCAGCTGACGAGGGCAATTTTTTCTTAATGTTTGATTTTTATGTAGAGCTATATAGACGATGGATCTGTTCGCCGATGTTATTTGTAATGCACTTTGGGTGATGTATGTGCATATTTTTCTTCAGTGTTATACGTACCTGGGAAGTCAATACATGTACATGTACTGGTTTCCTGCAAGGTCACAGTAATGGGTGGGTAATGCCTGTCAACATGCAAAGTTACAGTACTCTTATATGGTGCTCGGCGACGCCAAAGCTTGTTTCTGTTCACTAACGGTTTCGTTCTAATTCCCTTAATGATTTGATGATGTATACCAGGGATAATAATGTCCAACCCTTTTTGTTCTTTTTCTGAGTAGGTGCAAACTGCATATATCCATGAGTGCGCGCATGCGGGTCTCGGCATGCCTGGTGTTCCTCGTATTCACGGTCAGGTTTTGATTTATGCAATCACCGAATGGGGTAAAAAACATTTCCAGTGCAAGGTAACCTCGACAGCTCATTTTTCTTGAACACTGGCACTCACCCGGGTTTGGAAATGTTCTGGGTTAACTGCTGTGTGGATCTAATTTTATTCTGGAATGTTGTGTTACTGTGAGAAGTAGTTGTTAATGCTTTTTGTCAGCTACACCAGCCCAAGCAGTTATATGTACCGGTATAAAATGTCAGTGAAGAAAGTGAATGCGAAGTAGGGCAAGCGCTCTCTTGGGTGGAAACTTTTGTCCAGCAATTGCCTTTGGGATATACTGAACAAAAACTTAGCAATACTTGTTTCGTGAGCCTTCACCCTCAGATGCCTTCATCCAACAGGGCCAGCTACAGTTATGAAGTTGAAATACTCTATACTATGCTGCTCAGTGCAACCCCTCCCATTACAAAGTGCAACTCTATAGTCCGCAGACACTAACCCTAATTGGGTCACCCTAAATACATGCAAAACTCAACTCTAGTTCGCAATATCCATTTTCAACCCTAGTTCGTAGGCCCATAACTGCGGCCAGAGACAAATTGCCTGTTTCCCATTTGGAGACTGGATTTAGTATTCCTTTTCCTTTTTTGTGCATGTTATATTTCAAGGGTTGCAGGACAGTCAAAATCGCCTGTGCGTAATGAATCGCGATGTGTAGTCTGTCAAATTCTTTTAAGAGCATTTGTAGCACGTGGACTTGGTGGTTTGTAAAGGAGAAGGGTGGAATATAGGGGCAGGACTGCCAGCTTGTATTTCTGAAAGTATCGGATGAAACTGGGCCCTCCAAAAATTGCTCCATTTTGCAATGGAGTGTAGGCGTCAATTTTCAAAATGGCGATGAGCCTCTTGAGTGTTTTGCGGAGAGGTGACTTTTCTCTGGAGAGAATTATCTTCGAAAGTCACCAGCTATAATAGCCACTGAAAATAGAAAGGAAAATGATCTGTGCGGAGTTTGGCCGCCACCAGGAACTTTGGTTGTGTATTTCCGATTGTTTTCCTAAAATCCTAAGACGAATCTTTTTGTGTTTAGAAAATTTACAAGGGAAACTTATTAGTGCAATTATAGGTTGATTTTCAAGTTTTAACAGAATATTGTTGAAGATAAGTCCAATTGTTCGCACAGAAACATCTAAAATACGTGCAATATCCACTCTTGTGAAACCTAGTTCACAAAAAATATCCAAGTTGCTCTCGATTGATAGAAGCAGAGGGTCGACCGGGTGGGCGGGCAGTAGCCATCATGAAATGGTCAAGAATGTCAAAATCGGTACAGGGTCTACAACGCTATCCTTGGCGTAATCATTTGTAAATGAATGACATCACTGTTTGTCAATCCACACTCCTGTGGTATGCATGCACAAGTATTTGCCCGGATGTCGAAAGCAAATGTTCAGATAATGTATGGGGGGTCGACGTGGTATATGTACGTGTACATGAAAAGTAACCTTCATGGCCATTAATATTTTCGTGATTGGAACAGACTGGGCACACTTTAACATAATAAGCAGAAATCCCAACCAGGGAACTCCCTATAATGCTTAGCTCATCACCTGAACAAGTTCTGGGAGATGGTCACTTGTAAAAGTACAACACACACGTGTAATTGGGTCATTCAATGAGGTTGGGGCACCATTTGTGACGGTGTCCATAAACGATTAAACCCGTATCTTGGCCCATGAGTCCCGTGGCCCATGGTCCCACATGCAGGGAAATAGCTGTTCATTTTTAGCTGTAACAATTCAAGCCATCCCAAATTGTGCCCTAACTTCATGCAATGGCACAATTACGAGTAAATGGAAATTATGCACTTTTCCACGAATCCCCTGGTATATGTCCATTTATTTTAAGTGAAACGAAACCGCAAACAAGCAAGCCTTGGTGTCGCCGAGCACCAGATAAGAGCGTTGCACCCCGTGTTGACAGGTGTTACCCACCCATGATGGAGGCCTTGCAGAAGACCATTATTTCCCAGTTTATGCGTACATGTATAACCACGAACCGTGGTATAACCAAAGTTCCCTGCTCTACCACTGAAGAAAAACTTCACATAATGTAGGAGCTGTAACGTGTACATGCATTTTAAGTACCATGCATGACCACCAGTTTTTTAAAGACGACATACACGTTTACCAATATGTTCTCTCCATGATGATCACACTATACACATCGGCAAATAGATCCATCGTCTTTATAGCTCAACATAGAAATCAAACATTAAGAAAAAAAATTGCCCTCGTCAGCTGATGACCAATCGTCGTTCCCCTCCCTATAATAAATTGTAATTTATTTTTCTTGGAATAATCCTGCATAGTCTTAAAATTAACCAAGTAATCACTGAACTTTGTATACACAAACTGATTTCCCTTGTTTTATTCCTATCCACCAAAGCGCACGAAACAATCTGGAAACAAACCGAATACATGATGGCGGCAAAACTCCACTCCAACAAACATAACCAACTGAACCCTCAGAGGCAGAACAGTGTGTATACGCATGCGCACATATATAAAATTGTGCACCGTTTGCATCGATGTAATTTCATCGACCTTCGTCATCGCTCCTCCTCCATCGATGTTCCTTCATCGCTCTTTTTTCATCGCTCTTTCTTCATCGATCAAAAGAGATCGATCGATCGATGTAGGGGAGCAATCGATCGATGTAGGGAACGATCGATCGATGTAGAAGAATGATCGATCGATGCAGAAGAATGATCGATGTGTTGCCTCCTAGTTTTTGCCTCTTTGGCGTTCCATAGGGAAGTACCCCATAGGGGTACAGTGTCCCAATTCAAGGAAAATTCTCCGCCAGGCGGAGGCTCACAAAAAGTACCCCCCCACAGATTCTTTCAAAAAAAAGGGTCTGTTTGGGCCAAGAAATGGTGGGATTGTGTGCCAGTATGGCCCGGGATCATCTCTGTAGATTCAAGGGCACCCATCTGGGGGCAAAGCAGACAAAAATGTGATTGAAAATTTGTCAGAAGAGCCCAAGGAAGGTGAGGGATGTCATTTGAAAAATGGCCGCTGAGAAGACTTGGCAACATTGACTTTTTCGGGGTGAGTTTGTTTTTGGCGGATAATTAAAAAATTCGTTGGTTTAACCTACTAAAAATTGAAAATCAAATGAAAGCTGAAGGACCAAACAACACATTGTTTTCTTGTTTGAGAGGCCTCAGGGACTTCAGTTGCCTGCCATGGGGCTCCAAACTTGGTTGATTTTACACTATTTTCAAAGGAGCTTGAATTGGTTCAGTGCAACCATAGGGTACTTGCGGGGTACTGAGACGGTACCCGACAAGGATTTCACGAAATAGATATTTCAAATTTACTCAAAAGGAGGAAGTTTCAAGTGCCATTCGTCCGTCGCAAAATGAAGTATTTTAAATAGTATTTAATAGGAATAAGTCGAATTTCCACAGTAGGAAAGTAAATCTGGTTCAAATGGGAGTAATTTGAATATTTTTGCTTGTTGTGTGGGAGTTTTGTACACGAGAACAAAGGAAATACCCCACAAGTGTAGCTGTGTAAGGTTTTGTGTGTTTGTCTGGGACTTCATCATAAATGCCAATCAACTAATATTGGCCAATCAGAATCAGGCTTCGGAGGTCAATTATCCAACATTAACCAATCCCATTCATTTCACCGAATTTGGTGACTGGTGTCTTTTTGGAAAAGGTAGGCCTATTTGCAGGATATGCTCTCTGTACAAACTTTGAGAATTTGGATTTCTTCAAAATAAAATCCTATACATCTGTCTGTGAGTTGAGGAGCTGAAACAATTGTGAAGAAAAATAATGCTATACTGGTTTGCTACCTCCAGAAAGGTTTCGTGCATTAAATTTGTGACTTGTTCGCCATCAAGTTCCGCTATAAGAGAAATGTTTATTTTAACTGGAAATGTCATTTAAGGCCTTATCCAGCTCGGTGGCTGGAACATATCGACGCAGGTCTACGTCCTGGCCTTTAGCGGCGGCAGTTTTTATTGAGCCATCGAAATTCCCAAAAGCGAAACAGTGGAACAGGTCCAACTTCCGTGAATTCCAAGCAACTGTGGGGGCGGACCCAAGTTCAGTCTCGAAGCTCTTTGGTGTAGTTGGTGATGTTGAACCTTCAACCTGTGCGGTGGAACCCTAACTTTTAACCTAATACTTATATTACGCAAACATAATGGAGGTACTTTTCTATAGTCGGTAAGACAATCGGTGAAAATCTGAACTTGAATGAAAGACTGCCCCTCGCACGGTGAACTGTGGTCCTAATAAACAAGGTGCAAGGCATGGGAATATTTCCAAAAGAAAAATTGCTTGGGAAGTTTGGAGTTGCATGCAAAAAAAAAAGAATTGCACAAAGGAAATGAGCCCGATTTTGACGAAAAACGTGACATTTGTCATGAAATCCGCGAGCCTAAAAGATTAAGAATATCACTTTATTGGTTATTTTCTGAAAGTATAGCATCTTAGCTTCGTGCTGCTGCAAGACCTAAGAGATATTGTGAAAACTATGCTTATGATGACGAAAGATGCAAAAAGTCCGTTTTGGGGTGGCAGTTTTACCACTGACATGCAGCGGGAAGTAAACTCTCACAGGCTTCGTTCCCCCAAGGAATCGATATGAATTTTTGGTGTGACAGTGTATTTGGTGTTACCCTAAACACCTCCAGTCCATCGTAACACTTACTGCTGTGCAAAGTAACACCTGCAGTGTTAAAGTACCACCCTATGGTGTGGTCATCTGCTAACACCAACAAGTGTTGATTTTAACACCACAGTTTTTGCAGTGGGACGGGGGGGTTCGTGGTCCCCAGCGGAGGCACGTGTTCCCGATGGCCTAATTGAAATCTCTGTTGAGTTTTTATAGGTATGCAGCTGCAACTTATTATCTTGTGGTTCCCCCTTGAAAAAAATGTGTGCACGCGGGTGCCCCCACCGGAAATTTACCCCTAGTTACGCCAGTTGGAACGACTGAGAAGGTTGTCACCAGAACACCACGTAACTGTTGCCAAATATTGCAAAAATATGCTTTTTGTTTTGGTGTTCAAACTGCAAACCTGATGGTATCAGAAATTTGAAAGTTGACAAGCCATGACCTTGAAGCTGCAACTTTGTCGTTCTGACCTTTTTACTGTTATTTGAGGAAACGACTTCGTTTTCCGCTCAGATGTTGACAAAAGCAATAAAGAGTGTTATAAATGGGCTTGTTTGTCACTGCAGGAAGTTTTGGCCAGTGCCGCCGGTTATGATGAAAAAAAAAGGAATGAGATTCTGGGCAACAGGCCTTGAACAGGTTTTCTTCATAGTACACATCAACTCAAACTGGGATAAAGGTGGAGAGCGGGCAAGTGAGGACGTGACAATGCCTAAGTGAAGCGGATGGCGGAAAATCCATTTGAGTTTGACTGTAAAGTGATGCCAAACAGCCTCGTTATCGCAGAGCACCTCTAAATGTAAACTAAACAGCAGATGGAGATTATAAGTTGCCACAACCGCCAAGGGCCAGTATACTTTCAGGCGCGGATGGGGGGGGGGTATTCCTGCTCTGAGACAAAACAGCTACAAATGGGGAAAATACTTTAAAAATAACATTTAAAAGGAAGGTAGCATCCTACAGATTCTTCTTAAGTGTACAAAGTGAGTGTTACAAATAGAAGACTATAGAGTCCGCAAAAATGAGACATTAAATTAATCTGCGGGCCGACCCCTCCCCCAGAAAAATTCCTCTATCCGCCCTTGACATCTTTGGATGAGAACCCCTCATCATCGATGTCTGATCTTGAAGAAGCCAGAAGTTGCTCATTTTACTCATACAAATATTCTCGGTCGATCATCGATCGTTTAGACTACCATAGTCCATTCGAGCCCGTGTAATATTTTGTAGCGATTTTTTTCTTCTGCCCTTCTTCTTACACCTTCATCAATGGCGTAAGAGCGCTTCTGTTACCTCACTTGGGTTGATTTCTTATCTCGATTTATGTGTTTTCTTAAATTGCAAAGACTGAGTTGTGCTGAAGGACTCCGACGTTTTACAAAAAATCCAATGAGAGCACGGATGTAGTACCCATACACTCTAATATGGCCAGCCATGGAATCCGTGCAAGACAGGGGTATTAACAATCACCTATATTTTGTTACAGGTGCCATTTTTCACAAGTGCCCCCTTTTCAGGAGTGCTCTTTGCTGCTGTCGCACGGCGAACCGATGCTGTCTGTTTTAAAAAGTGGCACCGCGGCAGAAGAATGATTACAGTTGAGCCCACTTCCCATTTTTCGTTTTACAGGGGATGGGTGATGGGTGAAATACTTTTCCTTAATACGGATTCTGAGTGCCATTTGTTGGCCTTTACTAAGCCATGCAGTGGTAGTAATTGATATTGACGGATGTAGAACCCATTGCCTAAAATGGGATAATTCTTCTTTTTTTTGGGGGGGGGGCAAAAATTTGGAAAGTTTTTCATGCAACCTTTTATGGCCTCTCTTTGAGGTGCGGCCACATTTAAGCGCTTCTCATACGCTTTTTGAAAGAAGGGAAATGGTAGTTTACAAATGCAATGTTTTGCCCATATTGGGGGGGGGCAGTGGTGCAACTAAGGAGGGACAAGGCACGACCCCCCGCTCGAGGCCTCTGCCCCCGCTCAGAAACTAGAGAGAAAGAAAAAAAAGACCGTCATTGCCCTCACCCTTTCTGGATAACGGAGTTGCATTCTGATTCCGAGGAAGCACTGACCTTCCAAATGAGATAAATCGGGAAAGTACGCTGAAGTTATCTGATTTGATTTGGGTGAAATCAAATCATTTCAGAGACCAACCTTGACGAAATACCACCTGTTAATGATGTCTATTCTGCAAGTGCGACGTAAGCTTCTAGGAACCGGTGATCTTCCTATCTGGCATATTGTTGTTCTCATAGAGAGTGCAGGCACCACGCTAGTGGCGTGACCAGCAAACGTAGCTCGGGTACGTTATATAAAGCTGCAAGGACTATCCTTCAGCGTAGTGCTGACTGACAGTCGGGTCACTGGTCCTGCTCTCAGATCTTTTGTTATCGGTGCGCACGAAACATCTGAAAACGTCAATAACTCGTGTTGGTAAGTATCATAAACATGGAAGTCAGTGTAGCTGTATTATCGTCATAAAATTAACAATGTGACTTTTTGCTGTTGTTTTTGTGGTGACTTTGGAGGAAACACTTTCTGCCTGTTAGGTTGTTAATTTCTGCCTGTCATGCATGTTGAACTTTCTGTGCCGTTTAACTTTGGTGCATTTGTGGGTGAGGGTTCCACCATGGAGTTATGGTTACCACGACTCGCAAAGAAAGCCCAAGAACTCCCGGCAGGGCTGAGCCGGGACAAAATTTAAATCAAGATGACCTGATTGGGGGAAATCCAACTGATTTGAAACTTTTATCTCCGTAGCTTTTCAGAATCTCCAGTCATGATCGCACGGTATGTGCTCCCAGTTCTGGTGATCCTCGCTGGCCTATGGTGCAGTGATGCAGCACCAGCTCAACGAGCCAGTTCTTTCATTGCATCGCTAGGTGAACTATCAAAGGTGAGAAAACTTTCAAGTTTTAGAGGTAGGCCTAAAGAAATGTATCTCCTTTTCCTGACGGACCCAAGGGCACATGTTTTTGTACGCCTTTGTGAGTTCTCAAAAACTGACTCGTTGAATGGTGAATGTTATCTTGTAGCTAGCTCCATGGAGCTAACACGTCTCGGCGCAAGCCACGGTCGAGCCATATAGACCTGGAGGAGAGATTACCCGCAATTTAATGAGGGGCTGTTAGTATGGTCTGTGCCACCCTATGGTGCCACCACGGTGCCACGAATTATCTCCTCGGGATAATCTTTTCAGTCCAGCTTTCTTGCGTGCAAGGGATAGAATTAACCATAGAGCAAGGAACAGAGTGGAAAGCACTTTGTAATTACATTGTACCAGGAAAATTGGGCAGGGGCAGCACAGGGACATGACGTCATTGTATATTCTAAGAAATCCAGTAATTTCCTAGATATGCTATAGGAGATATGCTATAGGCATAGAGAAATCTCTATGCTATAGGTAGGCTGAGCGCTGAGGAATAAATATGATATGTCATTGTTAGTCAGGTGGTCGCAGCTTGTGGTTTTAACTGCTTTAAAACCTGGCTGTTCAAGTTGCAAGGAAATTTCAAAAAGCAGATGGCTCTAAATTTCCGAAGGCAGCAAGACACTTGACAATAGTGGATTCATTTGGCAAACCATTGAAGGAAGTCAATTTAAAGGTACTTTGTGGAAACTGACAATGTTTTTAAATCTCCTTCTGCTTCTCTTTTTTCCTCTTAAAAAAAACCCTTAGCCTTAAAAATAAAACCAAAATCATTTTTTTCAATTCTAATTCAAAATCAAAGTTATTGTGTCCACACGATAAATATAAAGATACATGTAATAACTGTGTTATATTCAGCAATTCACTTGCTAAAGTGTTACATTAAGGACAACAAGACAAAGAACTAGAGAGAAGTGTTTGTAAACAAGTACAAACACAGAGCTGTTTCGGGACTTTTTCACCAACAAAATAAGTATTGGCAATTGTGATGGAAAAAACCTGAAACTATGAGAGTAAAAATGAACATTTTAATATATGACTTGTCGCGTGATATTATTCTCACGATTGAGAGTTTGCTTTGTACTTTGTGGAGCTGCTCACAATAGCTTAAAAATTATAATACTTAAAAATAACATATACGACTTCTTCGACTGTTGACGTCATCACGAGTGTATGTGATACCAGTTACAAGAAATGTATTTCTTTAATGTCACGTGACTTGTCACCATATGAGGTCAGAATAAAATCAGATCAATTTGGGTATAAAACCCTTCTCTGTCCAGCCATACACAAAGTTTCAACCGCATCGGACCTGTACTGCTCGAGGTACAGTGGTTTGAAGAGATCCCCTTTAATGGCACGTGGGTTGTCTCCTGATGACGTCATCATGGCTAAATATGCTCAATATTTGCTTAAAGCACTACCTCTCCAGGATATAAGCAGGGTTTCAACCCAGCACTAACACCGACAGACGCATTCTGGTGAAAAAAACTTAACGGCTTTTACCACTTTTTAAACAATAAGCCTACTTCCGGTTTAAACCGGAAGGAAGGGTCATGTTATTTGACCTACACGAGACGAAATCAAGACCACATTTTATTCTAGCACTTGCTGCAAACTGAATGTTGCGGAGGCCACGGTTGATTTTATATGGATTTTTATATATTTCACGCTATATTTAAATATTCAAAATTTAATAATAAATCACGTGATGACGTCATCATGACATAAATATGTTAGAATTATCTTCGTTGTATAGCTAGTTCTTGCTGTAAGTTTGACGATGATCAAGGATTACTAAGGTACGAAAATAGCGCCTCGAAAACGTGTACAAAGTCAATGGGCTGAAATAAACATGAAAAAATCAATAATAAATCACGTGATGACGTCATCACGACGTCATACATTTGGACGTATGTTTTTATCAAGGTCTGTGTTGGCTGTAACTTTGAAGTTGATCAAAGCTCCCAAACTAACCCAAATGCTCGCTTTAAAATGTGTACAAAGTCAATAGGCTGAAATAAATATTGAAAAATCAAGAATAAATGACATGATTACGTCATCATGACGTCCTTTACTTACAGTAATTTTTGTATCACGGTCTGTGTTGGCTGTCACTTTGATAACCATCAAACATCGGAAAGGTTTTAAAATTGTACCTTGAAAACGTGTACAAAGTCTGGGGCAAAAAACTCCTTTGCGGAAACACTGCTCCCTTAAGTCCATGTCACGTGATTTGCACTTAAACTGAATACTTTTAAAGAAATATTACTTCATATTCCGACTCTTAGGCAGATTTCAAATAAAATAACAGAGCGTAAAGTACCCAATATCTCTTTCGTTCTGATAGTAATCTTCCGCCAAAGTTAAAGACTATTTGTTCACTTGTATTAAGTAGAAACACGTGTACAAAACGTATGGGTAAATATAAAATATTCAAAAATGAATATAAAAAAGGCAATGACGTCATCGTGACGTCATACATTAGCTATAAATCTTGCATCAAGGTCTTTGTTAGCTATTATTTTGCCATCGATCAAACATTGCACAGTTACCAAAATTGTCCCTCAAAAACGTGTACAAAGTCAATGGACTATAAACTCGTTTGCAGAAACACTGCTCTTTTAAGTTCGTGTCACGTGATTTGCGCTTAAACTGAACAATCTTTATGAAATATTACTTCATATTTGGACTCTTAGGCATATTACAAATGAAACAACACCGCGTAAAGTACCCGATTTCTCCTTCGTTCTTATAGTAATCTTGTGCCAAAGTTAAAGACTACTTGTTCACTTGTATTAAGTAGAAAAACGTGTACAAAACCTATGGGGAAAAATTGAATATTCAAAAATGAATATAAAATAAGTTAATGACGTCATCATGACGTTATCCCTTTGCAATAAATCTTGCATCAGGGTCGTTGTTGGCTATCACTTTGGGAACGATCAAACACTGGAAAGTTACAAAAATTCTGGCTCAAAAACGTGTACAAACTCAATGGGCACGTGTGCAGGAAAACTGCTCCTTTAATTTCATGTCACGGGATTTTTGTCTAAACTGGAAAAAAACTTATTAAATATTTTTTAATATTTGCACACTTGGTTATTTTTGCGATCAAACGGAAGGGAAAATTTAGTCTGATTTCTTTTTCGTTCTGGTAGTAATTCTCGGTCGAAGTTGGGGACTGCTCACGCATTATGCTGGACAATGTGTGTACAAACTGTGTGTTGTGCAACAACGCCATCCATGGTTCAATATAGGACAGTTTGTTGAAAATTGAAAGCCCAGGCAGATGTAACCGTAATTCTGCAATAGCGCCCTCATAGCCTGATATAGGACAGTCCGAAAACTGTGTGCAATCTGTACGTGTACAAAGTCTATGGGGAAAAATTAATTCTTAAAAAATCAATAATAAATAAGATACTTAAGTTATCACTGTGAATTTCTTCTAGGACCGTCCTTGGATAATGGTTCAAAAGTCTGCCACGTTTGAAGTCGATCAGATTTAGTAAACTGCCAAAGTCGACTGGTAGAAGGAATTGAGTTGAAGAAGAAGAAAAAAGAAACTAGAGAGAAGTGTTTGTAAACAAGTACAAACACAGAGCTGTTTCGGGACTGTTTTACCAACAAGATAAGTATTGTTGATCAAATCTCTCAAACAAACCCAAATACTGGCTTGAAAACGTGTACAAAGTCAAGGGCCTGAAATAAATATTGAAAAAACAAGAGCAAATCACATGACGACGTCATCATGACGTCATTTATTTACAATAATTTCTGTATCAAGGTCTTTGTTGGCTGTCGTTTGGAAAACGATCAAACATCCGAAAGGGTTCAAAATTGTGCCTTGGAAACGTGTACAAAGTTAATGGGCAAAAAACCCCATTTGGAGAAACACTGCTCTTTTAAGTTCGTATCACGTGATTTGCGCTTAAACTGAACAATTTTTATGAAAATTACTTCATATTTGGACTCTTAGGCATATTACAAATAAAACAACAAAGCATAAAGTACCCAATTTCTCTTTTGTTCTGATAGTAATCTTGCGCCAAAGTTAAAGACTACTTGTTCACTTGTATTAAGTAGAAAAACGTGTACAAAACCTATGGGGAAAAATTAAACATTCAAAAATAAGTATAAAATAAGGTGGTGAAGTCCTCATGACGTCATCCCTTTGCAATAAATTTTGCATCAGGGTCTTTGTTGGCTATCACTTTGGCAAGGATCAAACACTGCAAAGTTACAAAAGGTGTGGCTCGAAAACGTGTACAAAGTCAATGGGCTAGAAACACGTGTGCAGGAAAACTGCTCCTTTAATGTCATGTCACGTGATTTTTGTCTAAACTGGGAAAAACTTATGAAATATTATTTAATATTTGCACACTTGGGTTTATTTGCGATCGAACGGAAGGGAAAATTTAGTCTGATTTCTTCTTCGTTCTGGTAGTAATTCTCGGTCGAAGTTGAGTACTACTCACGCATTATGTGGGACAATGTGTGTACAAACCCTATGTTGTGCAACAACGCCATCCATGGTTCAATATAGGACAGTTTGTTGAAAATTGAAAGCCCAGGAAGGTGTCACCGTAATTCTGCAATAGCGCCCTCATAGCCTGATATAGGACAGTCCGAAAACTGTGTGCAATCTGTGTACAAAGTCTATGGGGGAAAATTAATTCTTAAAAAATCAGTAATAAATAAACTACTTAAGTTATCACTGTGAATTTCTTCTAGGACCGTCCTTGGATGATGGCTTAAAGGTCTGCCAAGTTTAAAGTCGATCAAATTTAGTACACTGCCAAAGTCGACTGGTGGAAGGAATTGAGTTGAAGAAAAAAAAAAGAAAAAAAAGAAAAAATGAAAAGCTACGGAAATAGAGGTCAGAAAGGTCACTCAATGTCTCTTGAACAAAGACCTTACCTAACCTTGACATTTAGTAAAACAAGCAAGTTCCTAGCCCAAACCTTTTAGAAATAAACAGCTACTCCCTGTTTGACCAGGTGTAGGGGTCATAAAGGTCACGCATTCTATCAGAAAGAAAGATATCCAAAACCTTGACATTTGGTGAAAGAATCATGATCCTAACCTTACCTTTTTTCAAATGAGGAGCTACTTCCTGTTTGACCGGAAGTAGAGGTCACTGAGGTCACACAATGTGTCTCAAGGAAAGATTTTCCTCAACCTTGACATCTGGCAAAAGAATCCAGTTCTTGCCCTTACTTTTTTAAAGCAAGAAGCTACTTCCAGGTTGACAGGAATAGAGGTCACAGAGGTCACGCGTTGTGTCATGAAAAAAGACCTAATAAACCTTTACATTTGGCAAAGGAACCAAATTTATATCTCTGCTTGTAATTTGACACCCGATGATGTCATCATGATGTCATCACAAAGCAATCATCTTTTTATTGAAGTAGTTGCTTCTTGTAATTTTGATGAAGATCGAAGTTTGCTAAGTCACCGAAATTGCCCCTTGAATCTATGTACAAAGTAAATGGCCAAAAATTAAATGTTCAAAAATCAATAATAAATCATTTGATGACGTCATCATGACGTCACTGCTTCAGTATGACGTCTTTATTCGGGCCAACCCATGATGTAACTTAAATGATGATTGAACTACGTTAAGTGTTCAAAATTGAGCATTAAAAGTTGTGTGCAAAGTGTATGGGGAAAATAATCTGTGTCCAAAGTCTATGGGGAAAAATTAATTATTCAAAAATCAATAACAAATACATTGATGACGTCATCATTCTGAATTTCTTCTGGAAAAATTTTTGGATGATCACTCAGCTATCCTCCAAGTTTAAAATTGTTCTGATTTTCCTAGGTGCCGAAGTGTAGGGGTAGAAGAACTTGGCTGAAGAAGAAGAAAAAAAAGGAAAAAAAAACGGAACGATTACAACAGCTGGTTCGGCTGAACTGCCGAACCAGCTAAAAAAGGAAAGAAAAAAAAATAGAACGATTACAATAGCTGGTTCGCATGAACTGCCGAACCAGCTAATAATCAGAAAAACAATACTTGTTTCGGAAAAGTTGCCGAAACAGCTAAAAAAAGAAAAAAATCAGAAAAACAATACTGTTTCGGCAAAGTTGTCGAAACAGCTAATAAGACATTTTGAACCAGACATACTAAAAAATTTTTTCTCCAACTACTCTTGTTTAACTGATTTATAGCAGGCTCTAGTCCTGGGTTACACAGGTCTCCAAGGGAGCAAAAATGAACTTTGATCTTTTCAACCATGAACATATCCAGCATTTGAAGAATGAAGGAACGTATTGAGAAAGCTGGGTATGTCACAGGTGGTATACTGAGCAAAGAAACAGGAGTGGATGGTCGAAACCTCAGGGGCCCAAGTTGTTTGCCAGCATTCCTGGCCTATAAATTGTGTCTTAAACACAGTTATGACATGCTGACAATGTTGCTCCAGATTCAGACAATGATCTTTTCAATTAGGCCCAGCATCCCTTCTTGTTGGAAATATGACGTGAGTTGGCTGGGGAATATCAAGATGACACAGCTCCAGCAGTTATATCCTTGGTGTATCCTTCGTGGATGCGTAAACTTGTTAATTGAGGTTTTTTCCACTGTCAGAGAGAGTGAATAGAAAAGGATCTAGTGGCTGCTTTCTGAGCTGGGGAGGGTGTTACTTTTGCTTAAAGGAACCAGGAAATAGAAATATTTGTGTAAATTTTACTGAAAACCTTTAATGAACTGGTCAAAAGATACACTCAATATTTGAGTTGGAGGAACACAGATTTAATTCTTTTCATGTGAGACCCTGGAAACAAAGTGCAAGAAGAACAGAAAATGCACAGGCAGCATTTATGATGCACCGAAAGAAAGTAATACAATATATTTATGACCATAGTGTCCAGAGTCCCAAAAGTAGCCGGGTTAAAAGTTGAAGTTCAAGAGGGTAGGTAACAAAGTTACTTTCCATAAACTTGGCATTAGGTCCTTTGGTAGCCAGGATATTACAAAACCCTTGAAATTGCATCTTTGGTTTCACTTACCTTATTTGAAATATTTGTTTTGCAATTTCAACCCATATTTTGATGCTTTATTGGTTCTCATGCCAGTACTTATTTGCATATTCATGAGCAGAACTATGATGTCATCCAAGGCACTGAATCTCAATGTTGCAAGGCTGATTTGTGCACAGAAAATTTCTAGATTTTTTTAACGACTGCTATGGCAGATTTCATTTTCTTTGGCAATTTATTGCTGTGTAAGTATATGGCAATAATCCAGCCAAAAATCCTTTTCACAGAAATGTTCCCAGATAGCAATTTGGGGTTTACAAGTTTGAAAATGAAAACATGCGATTTGAACCATGTTGTCCTGGATTTACATCAAAGCAAAAGCGCCCTCACTTGTCCAGAAATGCTTGGCCAATTATTAATGTTTGAAAAAGTGCACCGTTCAGTTCACGTAGCTCAAAAAAGATGTCAAACAGCCTTCATACATGCAAAAAGAGTACAGGGATACTACACAAGAAGTGATTCTAAGAAAAATCCATTTCCTGGATCCTTCAACAGACTGCACAAATTGTGCCTGCTAGGGTTAGGGGAACACAGAGTTAGCTGTGTGAGGAAACATACGACCATGCATGAGGGAATCACACAACCGTCTCTTGTACTGTATTTCACCATGAATATTGGATATCAAGACTTGTGACACCGATGGAATATTTTCACAAACATACGTGACTTTTTTATAGTTAATACTTAGTTATTTTGTTTCATTTCATTTTATTTTAATGTCTTTGCTGTTCCAGCGGGCCAAAAGAGAATCACCACCAGTCCTGCCCATCGAGGATGTGGTAAGAAACGTGTTAAGAATTGGTGTGTGATATACATGTACATTATGTGACTTTTTTGTGGGTCTATTTTCTAGGTACTTATGAGACTGAGTTGCCTTATTTTATTTTTTCCTCCATATCAGTCGGATTCGAGAGGAATTCTGCAATCAGAGAGTTCTACTGATGGAAAAATATAAAAAAGCAGAAATCCAAATCCTTATAAATTTGTGAGAGATGACGTTATGTGAGAGCAATGTGCATATTGCCGCATCTGTAGAAGTAATCATGACCCAAATGAATTTGTGAGTGCCAGCTCTTTAAGTTTAAATTGCCCAGCCAAGGGTGGGGGGTTGGTATTGTAAATGAATTCAGGAGGTGTTTTTTTACTTTTCATGTAAAGCCTCTAAAGATTCGTGAAATGCAAGTGTCATCATCGGTGACAGCCCGCTTTACAAAGACGGTTGTGGAGTGCACTGTAGCCAATGATGCCCATCAGAGTCAGGAAGTCAACTTTTACATGGAACTCCCCAAAGAGGCCTTCATATCTGGATTTCTGATGTAAGTGGAATATCTTGCTGGACTTCCTTAATAGTGAAACATTAAAGACGCTTGCTGATGATAGTGTTGAAGGCAGTGGGGTCATGCAGTTGTCCTGTATGTTGAGAGTCACTGTAAATGCGGAGTTAATAGTGTTAATTGGTGTCGTACTGACGGTAGTCATGACAACTAAGGGTGCTTTCTTGGGCAATGGCATCTTTGTCAGTGTATTTTTAATGGCATTAATACACTTTTTATCATGAGATTTAGGGATACCGTGCTTTGTTTATGCATGTGAATTTTGACAACTAATTCTGACCACACAGGCAGAAGCTTGGCCTGGATTCTGAGCACGGGGGGGGGAGTTAATAGAGGCTTCATGCAAAAGGGGGGGGGCTGACCTGGAAATTGGACATATACATGTACATAATCGTGAACACATCAGGATATATGCATGTGTACTGTTTCTGGAATTCAAGTGGGGGGGGGCGACTGGGGGGATGTGCCCCCCATGCCTCCCCTTAGCCATGCAGCTGCACACAGGGTGACTATAACAACATCACCCTCCAGCGGAGAGTTTAGCTATTTGCCACTAAAATGTATAACAAAGCAGCGCTTGGAAGAGTCTTTAACACCTGTGATATTAATATTTTCTTTCCAAAAAGTCAAGGAAATGATAATCACATCTGCTGTTGTGTAAAACTTGAGCCGTATTACTGCATTCCAGAGGCCCAATTCAAGTACCACTTCCAGACTTTCTGTACACCGGTACTTCTGATTCATAAAGCACTGAGACCTGATCCCAGGGTAGCATTTGTGCTCTTGTACTCATGTTGTGTGGTCAATTACCAATCCATTCTGTTTCCGGACATACATCTCCACTGCAGAGAGGCTGATAGTGTAGTGTACAACTCACGAGTGGAGGAAAAAGAAGCGGCTCAGCAGGCTTATGACCATGCCAAAAGCCAGGGGCAGACAACTGGACAGGTTAAGCAATCGTAAGTTGGTTTTACATATATATGCACAAACTGTACTAACTGAACTGATTATGAGAACTATGAAGAGGAAAATTGCTGGTAGGCCGTGCATGAACCGGTTTTTACACTGGCTATTGCTGTAGTGCATGCACGGGTTTTGTACACTTTCTCGAAAGGTTTTACACTTTGCTAGTGCATTAGATTTTCATTTCCTGCTCTAAATGATGGATTATAAAAACGAACCAGGCAGAGTTCACTATTCACATAATTATCCTCTTTTTTACACTCTGGGGATTTGAGTTGGACAAGTATGCATTCATGCCTTTTTCTCTCAATTAAGGTCGGAAGAGAAGAATGACTTCACCCTATCCATCAATGTTGAAGCACTGAGTGAGCTGAAATTCAACCTGACTTTTGAGGAACTTCTGAAGAGGAAAGATGGATATTTTGAGAATGTCATTTCCATTTCTCCAGGCCAGGTCAGCTTTAGAAATGTTAGCTTTGACAAGCCTGGCTTGTGGTTCAGGACACCCAATGAACAGTTTGAGAGCTGTATAAGCAGTTAAGGCCTGTTAAGCTAAACCCCACATGTTTTGTGGGTGGGTGGGGGGTTGGCTTTCTTTTTCCCCAGTTATGTCTTTTGCTTTCAAGAGCTTATGTTACTCTATTTTTGAAAGACAGAATGTATCCCCAAAAGTATGCCAAGCTGCCAGGATTAACCTTATGTCAGGCCCCTTCCCTTCCTTTTGTGAATGCTAGACAATGGGCATCCCCTTTTTGTAAATGGATGATTTGTTTCTGATATTCTACGTGGATAAATCTTTCTCTGTATTTTATGAGGGTTGAATGCATAATTTTAGATTAAAGTCACACTGTTTAACTTTAAAGCCACTGTTTAACTTTTACTCCACTTGTTTGCTGCGTTTGTAGACTGTTGAACATCTGGTTGTAGATGTGCATATCATCGAGCCCCAGGGTATCCAGGAGGAATCTGTAGACTTCTTTGTGAAGAAATTCAGCCCGGACGGAACTGCTGAGGTTCAGCGCCCGGATTGGGCACTGGTGAAAGGTTTGAAGAGTGATCAAGTCAGTGTCCAGTTCTTCCCAACTCCCGAGCAACAAGAGGCTCTGTCTGCCAGTGGCAACTTGGGCAAGTTCATCGTGCGATACGATGTCATCCATGGGCAAGATGCTGGGGATATTCAGGTAAGAGACTCCTCTCATATTGCCAACTCTCAATACAGGTGGGCAACATTTGTTAAATACAGGGTGTTTAAAAAGAGAAAACCAAGTTTAATTAATCTGTTTCTTGCATGTGACTAGTTATTGTTGTAAATGGTCACTATAATCTGTTTCAGTATGACTTCCTCTTTCATATGACACAAAGAAATCCAAATTTCCATCATACATGGCTGAGCACAAAGTGATTTAATGGACTATGTCAGAAATGGCTTTGCACCAGATGCATCACAGGTTTGCACAGTGTAAAGTAAAGTAAAATGTATTTGTCCCAACTGTGGCCATGTTTATTTCATATTAAGAAGCGTGGCAATTCTGAGCAAGAGTCAAAACTTCAAAAGAAAACTCCGTGACAGGGAAACACTTCCAATGAAGAATCAGTAACAGAGTTTAGGTCCTAACCAACTGCCCTCACATGATAGAACAAGATCTATGGCAATTACTCAGTGTCCATCTGTTTTGATGCTTGTGATTTTCTTAACAGTCTGTGGATTAATTTTTGGCTTCTGTACTGATGGCCAGCCATAGTTTACCGGCCCCTTGTAGTTTACCAGCCACCCTCTGTGATACAGAAAGAGAGAGGTCTATCGGTGTCCTCATCAAGCTTTACTTTGTCACTTCATTCATTCAGTTGGTAGTCCAAACCAAAATTTGTGCCTACCTCCTGTCAAAAAGTAGCTTGCAAATTGCACCTCATGTCCACTTTTATTAGTAATTGGTTGAATAAGAGTTCAGGTAATTAAGCATGTATACCTCACACACGTGCACTGACATCACAAGACAGCTACCCTTAAATCTGCACTTCCTTCACCAAACTTGGTGGAAGATGTTAGGGCTTATAAACCCTCTTTTTGGGGGTAGTTTGTTAAATTGAAGATAACCAATGCTCTTTTGGAAAAGGAATATACCCCCATATTTCAGATAGATTTCCACAGGCATTAGTCTGCATGCCCAGGTGACTTTCTGTAATCTCTTGACCAAATAAATAGATATAGTTACTGGGAGACTTTGAGATCGTGGTGGCAGCAGACACGCGCGGTGGCAGCAGACAGCAGTGTCTTTTCAAGGTATTGCACATGCTCAGAATAATGTGGGCATGCTCAGACCTAGTAAAAAGGGCCCGTATGTTTGTTGTTACCAAGCTTCTTAAAGTCCCGCGTTGTTTGTAAGTTGGCAAAGGCAAAACAAATTCTTTAACACTGGAGAGTTGAGACTCCAGAAGCACAGCCTGAAGATCCTCAAGATGCATATTACTAGTACAATTATAAATGTAATTTATATTACAAGTAAGTAGCATGGATTGTTTTGAAAAACTATTTAAATTGTTGATCCCCAAAGAATTGAGCCCTGTGTTCTCATAGTTTTGCGAGCGTCTCTGATCTAGTGTAGTACCTACAGTTGTTGTAATAATAACCACTATTTATGGAAGTAACATTGCATTCAGTAGTTTGTTTGATTTTCTTATTACTGCACAGATTGTCAATGGCTATTTTGTGCATCATTTTTCCCCGGAGGGATTCAAGCCCACACAGAAGAGTGTCGTGTTTGTTCTGGATACCAGCGGGTCAATGAGTGGAACAAAAATTCGGCAAACCAAAGAGGCCATGGACACCATACTCTCAGACCTGAGGGAGATGGACGAGTTTGGTATCATCACTTTCTCCTCCTCAACGCGGGCTTGGAGGCCTAGCATGGTACCTTCTACTAAGGATAACATCAAATCTGCAAAAGACCATATACAAGGGCTGCAGGCCGGTGGAGGTCTGTACATAGATGCATTTAATGTTTTAGGGCTAACAACTTGCTGCATATATGAAGATTAACTTGTGGAGGAGAACCTTTCCTGCAATCATATTTTAAATATTTTATAGAGAAAACCATTCTCGTAATAAATGGATCCTTAAAACTAGGCTGATCAATAATCATGGTTTCCACAGGTACCAATCTTCATGGTGGCATTGTTGATGCTATAGCCATGTTGAAGGAGGCTCAGGGTAATTCCCTGTCAACTGTAGGTAAGTTCTACTTAATCATCATGCTGACAGACGGTGTACCCACGGCTGGGAGACTGACTGAGCCAGAGGGCATTAAGGCCGACATCCGCCGCCAGCTGGAGGGACGTTTCTCCCTGTTCTCATTAGGCTTCGGCGAGGGTGTGCGCTACCCATTCTTGGAGGAGCTCTCTCTGCAGACCAAGGGCCTAGCCCGCAAAATCTATGCAGACTCTGATGCTGGGCTTCAGCTGGTGGGCTTCTTTGATGAGGTGGCTACCCCTCTTCTTGTCAACATTCAGATCAAATATGATGAGAACATGGTTGTCACTAACAGCATCTCAGAGACTAACTTCCCAGCTTATTTTGTGGGAACAGAGCTTGTGGTAGCTGGAAAGCTGGTTGCCAACAATATCGTGCCAAACATGCTGACCTGTGTGGTGATTGCTGAAACTGGTGGGGTTGAAATAGAGCTGGAGGTTGAAGTAAATGTCCAGGTTTGTTGAGGAAAAATCTAACTTTCATCAACTTTTGTTTTTTGCAGTAAGCCTGTTTTAGTAGGCTTCACAAACGTAACTTATCAGGCCAAAGTATTGCTTTTTACATTGGCAAATGAACTGTCTTAAATTAGATCAAACGACAGACAAGTTCACAAATTTCACTTGTCAAAATGGGGAGTTTCACATTTCAACTTTTAACTTTTGTAATTTAATAAGTTTATACATGTACGACAACAAAGTTAAAGGACCTCGATATATGACTTTACAGGTTTCATAGATGGCACAAAGTCAACTGCCGATATACACATCCCATGTGTCTTGGATCTACATACTTGATAACACCCAGTGGATGTACACAATGGAAAATTTAGTGCATTCTCTTACCCCTTACAGGAAGAGAGTCTGGGTGTTCTCAGCCCCAACGCTGTAGATGACTTTGCCCAACGGCTTTGGGCTTTCTTGACCATCAAGGAGCTTCTTCAGAGGCGTATTGCTGCACAAACCGACGAGGAGAAGAATGCCCTGACAGAGAGGGCTCTGGAGCTCTCCCTCAAGTATCACTTTGTCACCCCGCTAACGTCACTGGTCGTGGTCAAGCCGAATGAAGATGAGCCCATTCTACCAGTTGTAGACCCCAGGGTTTATCATGAAGAGACCGTCCACAGATCTCAATATAGGGGTATGTTCCATTTTTTTGATGTCTTGGGCAAAACTAGTTATAAGGAGTTTAGGGAGTAAGAACAAACTTCACAACCATATTCAGCATTAATAAAGCTTTATCTGCTATGAACATTTCCTGGCATCTTTTCTATTGCACTTGCCATATGTGCCACAGATGGTGTACAAGTGTACTTAAACGTATAAACCCTGAATATTTGGCAGTAGTTGCTACCTTGTTTGAGTAAATTTTTTTGCTAATCTCTTTTTAAAATCACACAGTTCCACCTCCTGTACGTCAGCCCAAGCAAAGTGAGTTGTACAAGTGATTATTTTAATGTGGTACAGATAAATTAACAGCAAAATGAGGCATGTCGTCTTTCATCAAAGTCCTGCTTTATTGTCAAGCAGACGTTAGGGGAAACTTTAGTTTTGATGGTGGCAAATATTTAGATCCAAAGGGGTGATTTTCAAGGGATCTTGCCAATATGGCAGTGCCTCTTGCAATAAGAGCTATATTGTAGGTACTGCATCTGAAACTCTTCGACCCTGTTTCTGATCAGTTGTAAAGTTTTGTTGAAGTATGTTGTAAAGGTATTTGGAAACGTTGAAGCAGACAGGAAACATATCAGTCCAAACTGTTACTAGTAACCTACCATGTTTTCCATGACCAGAAAAACATGCATGCTTAATGGAAACTGTTTTGGAACTTCAAGAGTAGAATGTTACAAATGCGCCAGTACAGCCAACCCCAACAAGAGACAAGAAAAGCCCCCCTAACAAAAAGAAAGAAACAGAAAACCACTCACACGCAAGAAAACAGAAAAACCCAACACTTCCCAAAATCACTTCGTCGTGGATAAACGTTGTGGCTAACTGCCACAATTCACTGACAACTTGTGGAGTTTTCTGTTCCATCTTTGATTGTAAACAATGCAAAAAATGTTGCTGGGGAAATTTCAGTTCTGCCAGTCTTTGGGTATCCTACCGTTTACTCTGCAATTTGTGTGTATGTATAGTTCCCTATAAATTGTTTTAAAACACTGGAAAGTTTAGAACTGACTGAGCTTTATGGTCTTCTTAATTATCTTCAGCGCCATTCAGTTGGAGGAGGCATTGTTTGCCAGGTACGTGGTGTTCTCTTTGACTCGACCCTTCAGTGAGCAGCATGGTAATGGGAAGGGCCGTGTTCTGGTCTCGCTCCTTCCACATTAAGGGCATTTAGGCAAATATCCAGCTTCCCCCATCCACTCCAAATGTACACTGCTCCCACCTTGCGTCTGAATGACAGAGACAAAGTGCTGGACATCACATTGCTACTGCTGAAAGGATAATATACTTCATAAGCCTGTGGCATTACTCAAGGAATCATGCATAGCTGCCCAAGGACGGACAAGATTGCCTTTCCAAAGTCTGTGTTCTACTTACGGCTTGCATTCTATTTCTTATTCACATTAGCTTGAAGTTTTTACACATATTAATGCATTGTTCTGGTTGAGTGCCTTGCAAGTTCTCAAAAAACTCAGCTGAGTGCTTTTCTCAGCTGTGAATGTTATAAATTTTATCTTCTAATCTCACCCTAGTGCATTTTTACTGTAGTTTAAACTGTACGTCGATAAAATATAATGCTAACCATCTTGTAGGAATGCTGTCTAAATGGAGATGCCCAGTTCCAAACGGAAAAATTGGTTTTCCTTGTGAATCAGGAGTATAAATCAATGCTGAACTAATTCAACTACGCATTAGCCCCCCCCGGCATTCATGTAGCTGTTTAATTGCATGGGCTGTATCACATTATACACAGTTATTGATGTTGCTTTTCACACTTGGGCTGAAGACTTGAAGTTGAGTCCCTCACAAGTCTTGTTATCTTGTTAATTAATGGTGACCGGGCCTGTGTTGACATGGACTTGCAATGGTCCTGCTACACAGGTTTGTGGACATCTCCCACTCCATTTATCATGTTCTTTTCCTGTTTGTATTTTAGGCATTTTAAGACATTTTCATCTCTCTGGTGAGTACCTGATGCGTGGTAAGTTTTACCAATGATCATGATCAGGCATCGATTGATAGGAAAATAAAACCCCAGAGTCCCCATCACCGCCGTGACAGTCATGCCCTCAACTGCCAAAACACCATTTGTCGGTTCTGGTGCCGAGAAACTGTTTACTCCAAAGGGAATTTACACAAATTGTAGAGAGAACTAGCTGTCGATACAATGGTAGACAAAGTGCATTTCAACAAGATGGTGCTTTGCTAGTTGGTAGCAGCAACTAAAAATTTCCAGACAATTTTGACAAGACGCTGGAAAAATTGGATGCAGAAATAGAAAGGAAAAAAAGAACTTAAGTTGACCACTTTGGAAACATTAATTATCACCTCTGCGGGAGTGTCCCCTTCTCTTTGTTGCTAAAAATAATTCAGTAGGCCTATTGGTGCTGATGGGTAGTGTAGTCAGTTCCTTTCCCATGAACATTGCCAACATTGCAAATCTGATGATCTGGTCAACCATAGGAACAACAGTTGAAATACAGCCACATGTACCTGTGTGAATTGTCAGATCAGATAAAACAATTGTGGCTTTGTGTAAATGAGATCACACTGAGGACCCTGATCAGCTTTTTAAATTGGCAGCCAATTTGATCTTGATTTTAAACATTACAGCCAAATCCACGGTTGAAACCTTTTTTCAATTTGATGAACATTTCAAAGGTGTTACAAAAGACCTCTGTAAAAATTAAGCAACAGTGGTCGGTCAACTGGTCATCGCTGGAGTTGCAGCAGAGCAAAACTGATTCAGCAAGAGAGTGTTGCCTTGAATACTATTCAAGGCAACACTACTATAATGTGAGTTTTATAATGTGAGTTATATTGCCTGCTGTGGTGAGAGTATTGCATTTCCAAGGTTTCCTGAGAGATTTCAAATGCACTACTGCCCTATACTATTTACCCTCTCTTTTTTATCTCACCGGAATAAATAGTAAGAACACTGAATATAATTCATGTTGCTTTTGAACTGAGTTTTAGACCCCAAGTCACAGCAAACACACATTACCCTGTTCTCTTGTATACCACACCCATTGGAAACACATGGATTTCTCTCTCAGACTTGCTGAATGTTCTGGAGTAGCCCTCATTATTTGAGTTCACGTATGTATCCATTAAAGAAAAAACTAATTATTACATAAGGACATCCTACACAGTAAAATAAAATTCTGTTTATATTCCTTTAAACTGTTACTAGTAATCTACCATGTTTTCCATGGCCAGAAAAACATGCATGCTTAATGGAAACTGTTTTGGAACTTCAAGAGTAGAATGTTACAAATGTGCCAGTACAGCCAAACCCAACAAGAGACAAGAAAAGCCCCCCCCCCACAAAAAAGAAAAGAAACAGAAAACCACTCAGCAACTTCTTCAGACGTCACGGTAGAATGTAGGGAGTGCAGCCAAACTGGCTCTTTGAGAAGCTCAATTGACCAGGCCAGAAAAAAGCCTAGGCTGCCAAGGTCTATGAAGTCCTTGACTCATGAATGATAGAACTCTCATCTAGACCTACCGGCACTCCTGCTGTAAAAGACTCGATTCACTGACAACTTGTGGAGTTTTCTGTTCTATCTTTGATTGTGTAAACAATGCAAAAAAAGTTGCTGGGGAAATTTCAGTTCTGCCAGTCTTTGGGTATCCTACCGTTTACTCTGCAATTTGTGTGTATGTATAGTTCCCTATAAATTGTTTTAAAATACTGGAAAGTTTAGAACTGAATGAGCTTTTTATGGTCTTCTTAATTATCTTCAGGGTCATCCAGTTCGAGGAGCTATTGTTCGCCAGGTACGTAGTGAGTGACAGTAATTGTCTATTATGTTATGCTGACTTCTTGGTGTTCTCTTTGACTCGACCCTTCAGTGAGCAGCATGGTAATGGGAAGGGCCGTGTTCTGGTCTCGCTCCCTCCATATTAAGGGCATTTAGGCAAATATCCAGCCTCCCCCATCCACTCCAAATGTACACTGCTAACACCTTGCGTCTGAATGACAGAGACAAAGTGTTGGACATCACAATGCTACTGCTGAGATGATTATATACTTAATAAGCCTGTGGCATTGATACTCAAGGAATCATGCATAGCTGCCCAAGGACGGACAAGATTGCCTTTCCAAAGTCTGTGTACTACTTACGGCTTGCATTCTATTTCTTATTCACATTAGCTTAAAGCTTTTACACATATTAATGCATTGTTCTGGTTGAGTGCCTTGCAAGTTCTCAAGAAACTCAGATGAGTGCTTTTCTGAGCTGTGAATGTTATAAATTTTATCTTCTAATCTCACCCTAGTGCATTTTTACTGTAGTTCAAACTGTACGTCGATAAAATATAATGCTAACCATCTTGTAGGAATGCTGTCTAAATGGAGATGCCCAGTTCCAAACGGAAAAATTGGTTTTCCTTGTGAATCAGGAGTATAAATCAATGCTGAACTAATTCAACTACGCATTAGCCCCCCCCCCAGGCATTCATGTAGCTGTTTAATTGCCTGGGCTGTATCACATTATACACACTTATTGATGTTGCTTTTCACACTTGGGCTGAAGTTGAGTCCCTCACAAGTTTTGTTATCTTGTTAATTAATGGTGACCGGGCCTGTGTTGACATGGACTTGCAATGGTCCTGCTACACAGGTTTGTGGACATCTCCCACTCCATTTATCATGTTCTTTTCCTGTTTGTATTTTAGGCGCTTTTGGACGATATCATTATTCTGGTGACTACCTGAGGCGTGGTAAGTTTTGCCAATGATCACGATCAGGCATCGATTGATAGGATAATGAAACCCCAGAGTCCCCATCACCGCCATGACAGTCTTGCCCTCAACTGCCAAA
This sequence comes from Acanthaster planci, assembly GCF_054643075.1. Lineage (NCBI taxonomy): Eukaryota > Metazoa > Echinodermata > Asteroidea > Valvatida > Acanthasteridae > Acanthaster > Acanthaster planci. Next base: position 13,953,634 of record NC_141780.1, on the reverse strand, counting down.
AGACCTTTGTCGGTTCTGGTGCCGAGAAACTGTTTACTCCAAAGGGAATTTACACAAATCGTTGCGAGAACTAGCTGTTGTTACAATGGCAGACAAAGTGCATTTCAACAAGATGGTGCTTTGCTAGTTGGTAGCAGCAACTAAAAATTTCCAGACAATTTTGACAAGACGCTGGAAAAATTGGATGCAGAAATAGAAAGGAAAAAGAGAATTTAAGTTGACAACTTTGGAAACATTAATTATCACCTCTGCGGAAGTGTCCCCTTCTCTTTGTTGCTAAAAATAATTCAGTAGGCCTGTTGGTGCTGATGGGTAGCGTAGTCAGTTCCTTTCCCATGAACATTGCCAACATTGCAAATCTGATGATCTGGTCAACCATAGGAACAACAGTTGAAATACAGCCACATGTACCTGTGTGAATTGTCAGATCAGATAAAACAATTGTGGCTTTGTGTAAATGAGATCACACTGATGACCCTGATCAGCTTTTTAAATTGGCAGCCAATTTGATCTTGATTTTAAACATTACAGCCAAATCCACAGTTGAAACCTTTTTTCAATTTGATGAACATTTCAAAGGTGTTACAAAAGACCTCTGTAAAAATTAAGCAACAGTGGTCGGTCAACTGGTCATTCCTGGAGTTGCAGCAGAGCAAAACTGATTCAGCAAGAGAGTGTTGCCTTGAATACTATTCAAGGCAACACTACTATAATGTGAGTTATATTGCCTGCAATGGTGAGAGTATAGCACTTCCATGGTTTCCTGAGAGATTTCACATGTCCTACTGCCCTATACTATTTACCCTCTCTTTTTTCATGTAGGCTGGCCATACCATCGAGGCATGCTTCTACCCACTCAACGACCAGGTAAGCTTTTTTATCTCACCCGAATAAATAGTAAGAACACTGAATATAATTCATGTTGCTTTTGAACTGAGTTTTAACCCCAAGTCACAGCGAGCACCAAATTGTTTTTGTCTTACTCCATATCACACACCTGTTCACCGTTTTGGCCCTCTGATCAGTGAAAGCCATTTACCATTTGAATGAAAAAACTACATAAACCCACACGTGCGTCTTTTTCAGTCATGAGAAAGGCGACGACTACAGTGCCAACAAAGACCACTGCAACAACAACAGCACCTGTTACAACTACTGCAACACCAAGAGCTTCTATAACTACAACACAGTCAACAACATGTAAGTGAATGTTTCATTGATTTCCCTATCAGATCTTGGCTTGGAAAGTTACCGCATAATTTGTGAAGTTGAATATGGGTACTTGTTTCTGGGATTTTGAACCGCTGTTTGTGAACTCACTGATTGTTTGGTACTATGTATCCATCTCCAAGGCACGCAACCAACATTTCCACATTAGCTTATAAGGAGTTCAGGGAGTAAGAACAAATTTCACAACCATATTCAGCATTAATAAAGCTTTAGCTGCTATGAACATTTCCTGGCATCTTTTCTATTGCATTTGCCATATGTGCCACAGATGGTGTACAAGTGTACTTAAACGTATAAACCCTGAATATTTGGCAGTAGTTGCTACCTAGTTTGTTGTACGTAGTGAGTGACAGTAATTGTCTATTATGTTATGCTGACTTCTTGGTGTTCTCTTTGACTCGACCCTTCAGTGAGCAGCATGGTAATGGGAAGGGCCGTGTTCTGGTCTCACTCCCTCCAAATTAAGGGCATTTAGGCAAATATCCAGTGTCCCCTCATCATCCACTCCAAATGTACACTGCTCCCACCTTGCGTCTGAATGACACAGACAAAGTGCTGGACATCACATTGTTACTGCTGAAAGGATTATATAGTTGAAACTTTTTTTCAATTTGATGAACATTTCAAAGGTGTTACAAAAGACCTCTGTAAAAATTAAGCAACAGTGGTCGGTCAACTGGTCATCGCTGGAGTTGCAGCAGAGCAAAACTGATTCAGCAAGAGAGTGTTGTCTTGAATACTGTTCAAGACAACACTACTATAATGTGAGTTTTATAATATGAGTTATATTGCCTGCAGTGGTAAGAGTATTGCATTTCCAAGGTTTCCTGAGAGATTTCAAATGCACTACTGCCCTATATTATTTACCCTCTCTTTTTTATCTCACCGGAATAAATAGTAAGAACACTGAATATAATTCATGTTGCTTTTGAAGTGAGTTTTAACCCCAAGTCACAGCAAGCACCAAATTGCTTTTGTCTTACTCCATATCACACACCTGTTCACCGTTTTGGCCCTCTGATCAGTGAAAGCCATTTACCATTTGAATGAAAAAACTACATAAACCCACACGTGCGTCTTTTTCAGTCATGAGAAAGGCGACGACTACAGTGCCAACAAAGACCACTGCAACAACAACAGCACCTGTTACAACTACTGCAACACCAAGAGCTTCTATAACTACAACACAGTCAACAACATGTAAGTGAATGTTTCATTGATTTCCCTATCAGATCTTGGCTTGGAAAGTTACCGCATAATTTGTGAAGTTGAATATGGGTACTTGTTTCTGGGATTTTGAACCGCTGTTTGTGAACTCACTGATTGTTTGGTACTATGTATCCATCTCCAAGGCACGCAACCAACATTTCCACATTAGCTTATAAGGAGTTCAGGGAGTAAGAACAAATTTCACAACCATATTCAGCATTAATAAAGCTTTAGCTGCTATGAACATTTCCTGGCATCTTTTCTATTGCATTTGCCATATGTGCCACAGATGGTGTACAAGTGTACTTAAACGTATAAACCCTGAATATTTGGCAGTAGTTGCTACCTAGTTTGTTGTACGTAGTGAGTGACAGTAATTGTCTATTATGTTATGCTGACTTCTTGGTGTTCTCTTTGATTCGACCCTTCAGTGAGCAGCATGGTAATGGGAAGGGCCGTGTTCTGGTCTCGCTCCCTCCAAATTAAGGGCATTTAGGCAAATATCCAGTGTCCCCTCATCATCCACTCCAAATGTACACTGCTCCCACCTTGCGTCTGAATGACACAGACAAAGTGCTGGACATCACATTGTTACTGCTGAAAGGATTATATAGTTGAAACTTTTTTTCAATTTGATGAACATTTCAAAGGTGTTACAAAAGACCCCTGTAAAAATTAAGCAACAGTGGTCGGTCAACTGGTCATCGCTGGAGTTGCAGCAGAGCAAAACTGATTCAGCAAGAGAGTGTTGTCTTGAATACTGTTCAAGACAACACTACTATAATGTGAGTTTTATAATATGAGTTATATTGCCTGCAGTGGTAAGAGTATTGCATTTCCAAGGTTTCCTGAGAGATTTCAAATGCACTACTGCCCTATATTATTTACCCTCTCTTTTTTATCTCACCGGAATAAATAGTAAGAACACTGAATATAATTCATGTTGCTTTTGAAGTGAGTTTTAACCCCAAGTCACAGCAAGCACCAAATTGCTTTTGTCTTACTCCATATCACACACCTGTTCACCGTTTTGGCCCTCTGATCAGTGAAAGCCATTTACCATTTGAATGCAAAAACTACATAAACCCACACGTGCGTCTTTTTCAGTCATGAGAAAGGCGACGACTACAGTGCCAACAAAGATCACCGCAACAACAACAGCACCTGTGACCACTACTGCAACACCAAGAGCTTCTATAACTACAACACAGTCAACAACATGTAAGTGAATGTTTCAGTGATTTCCCTATCAGATCTTGGCTTGGAAAGTTACCGCATAATTTGTGAAGTTGAATATGGGTACTTGTTTCTGGGATTTTGAACCGCTGTTTCTGAACTCAATGATTGTCTGGTACTATGTATCTATCTCCAAGGCGCGCAACCAACATTTCCACATTGGCTTATAAGGAGTTTAGGGAGTAGGAACAAACTTGACAACCATATTCAGCATTATTAAAGCTTTATCTGCTATGAACATTTCCTGGCATCTTTTCTATTGCACTTGCCATATGTGCCACAGATGGTGTACAAGTGTGCTTAAACATATAAACCCTGAATATTTGGCAGTAGTTGCTACCTGGTTTGAGTAAATGTTTTTTGGTAATCTCTTTTTAAAATCACACAGTTCCACCTCCTGTACATCGGCCCAAGCAAGATGAGTTGTACAAGTGATTATTTTAATGTGGTACAGATAAAAAAAAATACATCTTGAAAATGGTACAGATAAATTAACAGCAATAGGAGGCATGTCGTCTTTCACCAAAGTCCTGCTTTACTGTCAAGCAGACTTTAGGGCAGCCTTTAGTTTTGATGGTGGCAAATATTCAAATCCAAAGGGGTGATTTTCAAGGGATCTTGCCAATATGGCAGTGCCTCTTGCAACAAGAGCTATATTGTAGGTACTGCATCTGAAACTCTTCGACCCTGTTTCTGATCAGTTGTAAAGTTTTGTTGAAGTATGTTGTAAAGGTATTTGGAAACGTTGAAGCAGACAGGAAACATATCAGTCCAAACTGTTACTAGTAACCTACCATGTTTTCCATGGCCAGAAAAAATGCATGCTTAATGGAAACTGTTTTGGAACTTCAAGAGTAGAATGTTACAAATGTGCCAGTACAGCCAACCCCAACAAGAGACAAGAAAAGCCCCCCCCCAAGAAAAGAAAAGAAACAGAAAACCACTCACACGCAAGAAAACAGAAAAACCCAACACTTCCCAAAGTTACTTCGTCGTGGATAAACGTTGTGGCTAACTGCCGAAAATGCAGCTCATTTTTATGATCCTGCCAGCAACTTCTTCAGACGTCACGGTAGAATGTAGGGAGTGCAGCCTAACCGGGTCTTTAAGAAGCTTGACCCGGCCAGAAAAAAGCCTAGGCCACCAAGGTCTCTGAAGTCCTTGACTTATGAATGATAGAACTCTCATCTAGACCTACCGGCACTCCTGCTGTAAAAGACTCAATTCACTGACAACTTGTGGAGTTTTCTGTTCCATCTTTGATTGTAAACAATGCAAAAAATGTTGCTGGGGAAATTTCAGTTCTGCCAGTTTTGGGGTATCCTACCGATTACTCTGCAATTTGTGTGTATGTATAGTTCCCTATAAATTGTTTTAAAATACTGGAAAGTTTAGAACTGACTGAGCTTCATGGTCTTCTTAATTATCTTCAGGGCCATACAGTTGGAGGAGGTATTGTTGGCCAGGTACGTAGTGAGTGACAGTAATTGTCTATTATGTTATGCTGACTTCTTGGTGTTCTCTTTGACTCGACCCTTCAGTGAGCAGCATGGTAATGGGAAGGGCCGTGTTCTGGTCTCGCTCCCTCCACATTAAGGGTATTTAGGCAAATATCCAGCCTCCCCCATCCACTCCAAATGTACACTGCTCCCACCTTTCGTCTGAATGACGGAGACAAAGTGCTGGACATAACATTCCTACTGCTGAAAAGATAATATACTTAATAAGCCTGTGGCATTGATACTCAAGGAATCATGCATAGCTGCCCAAGGACGGACAAGATTGCCTTTCCAAAGTCTGTGTACTACTTACGGCTTGCATTCTATTTCTTATTCACATTAACTTGAAGTTTTTACACATATTAAGGTAGTGTTCTGGTTGAGTGCCTTGTAAATTCTCAAAAAAACTCAGCTGAGTGCTTTTCTCAGCTGTGAATGTTATAAATTTTATCTTCTAATCTCACCCTAGTGCATTTTTACTGTAGTTTAAGCTATACGTCGATAAAATATAATGTTAACCATCCAGTAGAAATGCTGTCTAAATGGAGATGCTCAGTTCCAAACGGAAAAATAGGTTTACCTTGTGAATCAGGAGTATAAATCAATGCTGAACTACGCATTAGCCCCCCCCCAGGCATTTGTGTAGCTGTTTAATTGCATGGGCTGTATCACATTATACACAGTTATTGATGTTGCTTTTCACACTTGGGCTGAAGTTGAGTCCCTCACAAGTTTTGTTATCTTGTTAATTAATGGTGACCGGGCCTGTGTTTACATGGAATTGCAATGGTCCTGCTACACAGGTGTGTGGACATCTCCCACTCCATTTATCATGTTCTTTTCCTGTTGGTATTTTAGGCCCTTTGGAACATTATCATCATTCTGGTGACTACCTGAGGCGTGGTAAGTTTTGCCAATGATCACGATCAGGCATCGATTGATAGGAAAATAAAACCCCAGAGTTCCCATCACTGCCGTGACAGTCATGCCCTCAACTGCCAAAAGACCTTTGTCGGTTCTGGTGCAGAGAAATTGTTTACTCCAAAGGGAATTTACACAAATCGTTGCGAGAACTAACTGTTGTTACAATGGCAGACAAAGTGCATTTCAACAAGATGGTGCTTTGCTAGTTGGTAGCAGCAACTAAAAATTTCCAGACAATTTTGACAAGACGCTGGAAAAATTGGATGCAGAAAAAGAAAGGAAAAAGAGAATTTAAGTTGACCACTTTGGAAACATTAATTATCACCTCTGCGGAAGTGTCCCCTTCTCTTGGTTGCTAATAATAATTCAGTAGGCCTGTTGGTGCTGATGGGTAGTGTAGTCAGTTCCTTTCCCATGAACATTGCCAACATAGCAAATCTGATGATCTGGTCAACCATAGGAACAACAGTTGAAATACAGCCACATGTACCTGTGTGAATTGCCATATCAGATAAAACAATTGTGGCTTTGTGTAAATGAGATCACACTGATGACCCTGATCAGCTTTTTAAATTGGCAGCCAATTTGATCTTGATTTTAAACATTCAGCCAAATCCACAGTTGAAACCTTTTTGTCAATTTGATGAACATTTCAAAGGTGTTACAAAAGACCTCTGTAAAAATTAGGCAACAGTGGTTGGTCAACTGGTCATCGCTTGAGTTGCAGCAGAGCAAAACTGATTCAGCAAGAGAGTGTTGCTTTGAATAGCATTCAAGGCAACACTACTATAATATCAGTTTTATAATGTGAGTTATATTGCCTGCAGTGATGAGAGTATAGCACTTCCAAGGTTTCCTGAGAGATTTCAAATGTACTACTTCCCTATACTATTTACTCCCTCTTTTTTATCTCACCGGAATAAATAGTAAGAACACTGAATATAATTCATGTTGCTTTTGAACTGAGTTTTAGACCCCAAGTCACAGCAAACTCACATTACCCTGTTTTCTTGTATACCACACCCATTGGAAACACATGGATTTCTCTCTCAGACTTGCTGAATGTTCTGGAGTAGCCCTTATTATTTGAGTTCACGTATGTATCCATTAAAGAAAAAACTAATTATTACATAAGGACATCCTACACAGTAAAATAGAATTCTGTTTATATTCCTTTAAACTGTTACTAGTAATCTACCATGTTTTCCATGGCCAGAAAAACATGCATGCTTAATGGAAACTGTTTTGGAACTTTAGAGTAGAATGTTACAAATGTGCCAGTACAGCCAACCCCAACAAGAGACAAGAAAAGCCCCCCCCCACAAAAAAGAAAAGAAACAGAAAACCACTCAGCAACTTCTTCAGACGTCACGGTAGAATGTAGGGAGTGCAGCCTAACTGGGTCTTTGAGAAGCTCAATTGACCAGGCCAGAAAAAAGCCTAGGCTGCCAAGGTCTCTGAAGTCCTTGACTCATGAATGATAGAACTCTCATCTAGACCTACCGGCACTCCTGCTGTAAAAGACTCAATTCACTGACAACTTGTGGAGTTTTCTGTTCCATCTTTGATTGTAAACAATGCAAAAAATGATGCTGGGGAAATTTCAGTTCTGCCAGTCTTCGGGTATCGTACCGTTTACTCCTCAATTTGTGTGTATGTATAGTTCCCTATAAATTGTTTTAAAATACTGGAAAGTTTAGAACTGACTGAGCTTTATGGTATTCTTAATTATCTTCAGCGCCATTCACATTCAGTTGGAGGAGGCATTGTTTGTCAGGTACGTAGTGAGTGACAGTAATTGTCTATTATGTTATGCCGACTTCTTGGTGTTCTCTTTGACTCGACCCTTCAGTGAGCAGCATGGTAATGGGAAGGGCCGTGTTCTGGTCTCGCTCCCTCCACATTAAGGGCATTTAGGCAAATATCCAGCCTCCCCCATCCACTCCAAATGTACACTGCTCCCACCTTGCATCTGAATGACGGAGACAAAGTGCTGGACATCACAATGCTACTGCTGAGATGATTATATACTTAATAATCCTGTGGCATTGATACTCAAGGAATCATGCATAGCTGCCCAAGGACGGACAAGATTGCCTTTCCAAAGTCTGTGTACTACTTACGGCTTGCATTCTATTTCTTATTCACATTAGCTTGAAGTTTTTACACATATTAATGCATTGTTCTGGTTGAGTGCCTTGCAAGTTCTCAAGAAACTCAGATGAGTGCTTTTCTGAGCTGTGAATGTCATAAATTTTATCTTCTAATCTCACCCTAGTGCATTTTTACTGTAGTTTAAACTGTACGTCGACAAAATATAATGTTAACCATCCAGTAGAAATGCTGTCTAAATGGAGATGCCCAGTTCCAAACGGAAAAATAGGTTTTCCTTGTGAATCAGGAGTATAAATCAATGCTGAACTAATTCAACTACGCATTAGCCCCCCCCAGGCATTCATGTAGCTGTTTAATTGCATGGGCTGTATCACATTATACACAGTTATTGATGTTGCTTTTCACACTTGGGCTGAAGTTGAGTCCCTCACAAGTCTTGTTATCTTGTTAATTAATGGTGACCGGGCCTGTGTTGACATGGACTTCCAATGGTCCTGCTACACAGGTGTGTGGACATCTCCCACTCCATTTATCATGTTCTTTTCCTGTTTGTATTTTAGGCCCTTTGGAACATTATCATCATTCTGGTGAGTACCTGATGCGTGGTAAGTTTTGCCAATGATCACGATCAGGCATCGATTGATAGGAAAATAAAACCCCAGAGTTCCCATCACTGCCGTGACAGTCATGCCCTCAACTGCCAAAAGACCTTTGTTGGTTCTGGTGCAGAGAAATTGTTTACTCCAAAGGGAATTTACACAAATCGTTACGAGAACTAGCTGTTGTTACAATGGCAGACAAAGTGCATTTCAACAAGATGGTGCTTTGCTAGTTGGTAGCAGCAACTAAAAATTTCCAGACAATTTTGACAAGACGCTGGAAAAATTGGATGCAGAAATAGAAAGGAAAAAGAGAATTTAAGTTGACCACTTTGGAAACATTAATTATCACCTCCGCGGGAGTGTCCCCTTCTCTTGGTTGCTAATAATAATTCAGTAGGCCTATTGGTGCTGATGGGTAGCGTAGTCAGTTCCTTTCCCATGAACATTGCCAACATTGCAAATCTGATGATCTGGTCAACCATAGGAACAACAGTTGAAATACAGCCACATGTACCTGTGTTAATTGTCAGATCAGATAAAACAATTGTGGCTTTGTGTAAATGAGATCACACTGATGACCCTGATCAGCTTTTTAAATTGGCAGCGAATTTGATCTTGATTTTAAACATTACAGCCAAATCCACAGTTGAAACCTTTTTGTCAATTTGATGAACATTTCAAAGGTGTTACAAAAGACCTCTGTAAAAATTAAGCAACAGTGGTCGGTCAACTGGTCATTCCTGGAGTTGCAGCAGAGCAAAACTGATTCAGCAAGAGAGTGTTGCCTTGAATACTATTCAAGGCAACACTACTATAATGTGAGTTTTGTAATGAGAGTTATATTGCCTGCAGTGGTGAGAGTATTGCACTTCTAAGGTTTCCTGAGAGATTTCAAATGTACTACTGCCCTGTACTATTTACTCTCTCTTTTTTCAAGTAGTTTGGCCGTACGATCGAGGCATACCTCTACCCATTCGACGACCAGGTAAGCTTTTTTATCTCACCCGAATAAATAGTAAGAACGCTGACTATAATTCACGTTGCTTTTGAAATGAGTTTTAACCCCAAGCCACAGCAAGCACCAAATTGTTTTTGTCTTACTCCATACCACACACCTATTCTCCGTTTTGGCCCTCTGATCAGTGAAAGCCATTTACCATTTGAATGAAAAATCTACATAAACCCACATGTGCGTCTTTTTCAGTCATGAGAAAGGCGACGACTACAGTGCCAACAAAGACCACCGCAACAACAACAGCACCTGTTACAACCTCCGCAACACCAAGAGCTTCTATAACTACAGCACAGTCGACAACATGTAAGTAAATGTTTCAGTGATTTCCCTATCAGATCTTGGCTTGGAAAGTTACCGCATAATTTGTGAAGTTGAATATGGGTACTTGTTTCTGGGATTTTGAACCACTGTTTCTGAACTCAATGATTGTCTGGTACTATGTATCTATCTCCAAGGCGCGCAACCAACATTTCCACATTAGCTTATAAGGAGTTTAGGGAGTAAGAACAAATTTCACAACCATATTCAGCATTAATAAAGCTTTATCTGCTATGAACATTTCCTGGCATCTTTTCTATTGCATTTGCCATATGTGCCACAGATGGTGTACAAGTGTACTGAAACGTATAAACCCTGAATATTTGGCAGTAGTTGCTACCTAGTTTGTTGTACGTAGTGAGTGACAGTATTTGTCTATTATGTTATGCTGACTTCTTGGTGTTTTCTTTGACTCGACCCTTCAGTGAGCAGCATGGTAATGGGAAGGGCCGTGTTCTGGTCTCGCTCCCTCCACATTAAGGGAATTTAGGCAAATATCCAGCCTCCCCCCATCCACTCCAAATGTACACTGCTCCCACCTTGCATCTGAATGACACAGACAAAGTGCTGGACATCACATTGCTACTGCTGAAAGGATTATATAGTTGAAACTTTTTGTCAATTTGATGAACATTTCAAAGGTGTTACAAAAGACCTCTGTAAAAATTAAGCAACAGTGGTCGGTCAACTGGTCATCACTGGAGTTGCAGCAGAGCAAAACTGATTCAGCAAGAGAGTGTTGTCTTGAATACTAACACTACTATAATATCAGTTTTATAATGTGAGGTATATTGCCTGCAGTGGTGAGAGTATTGCATTTCCAAGGTTTTCTGAGAGGTTTCAAATGCACTACTGCCCTATACTGTTTACCCTCTCTTTTTTATCTCACCGGAATAAATAGTAAGAACACTGAATATAATTCATGTTGCTTTTGAACTGAGTTTTAACCCCAAATCACAGCAAGCACCAAATTGTTTTTGTCTTACTCCGTATCACACACCTGTTCACCGTTTTGGCCCTCTGATCAGTGAAAGCCATTTACCATTTGAATGCAAAAACTACATAAACCCACACGTGCGTCTTTTTCAGTCATGAGAAAGGCGACGACTACAGTGCCAACAAAGACCACCGCAACAACAGCAGCACCTGTTACAACTACTGCAACACCAAGAGCTTCTATAACTACAACACAGTCAACAACATGTAAGTGAACGTTTCAGTGATTTCCCTATCAGATCTTGGCTTGGAAAGTTACCGCATAATTTGTGAAGTTGAATATGGGTACTTAATCCTGGGAATTTGAAGCGCTGTTTCTGAACTCACTGATTGTCTGGTACTATGTATCTATCTCCAAAGCGCACAACCAACATTTCCACATTGGCTTATAAGGAGTTTAGGGAGTAAGAACAAACTTCACAACCATATTCAGCATTAATAAAGCTTTATCTGCTATGAACATTTCCTGGCATCTTTTCTATTGCACTTGCCATATGTGCCACAGATGGTGTACAAGTGTGCTTAAACGTATAAACCCTGAATATTTGGCAGTAGTTGCTACCTTGTTTGAGTAAATTTTTTTTGGTAATCTCTTTTTGAAATCTCACAGTTCCACCTCCTGTACGTCGGCCCAAGCAAGGTGAGTTGTACAAGTGATTATTTTAATGTGGTACTGATAAATTAACAGCAAAATGAGACATCTCGTCTTTCATCAAAGTCCTACTTTACTGTCAAGCAGACGTTAGGGGAAACTTTAGTTTTGATGGTGGCAAATATTTAGATCCAAAGGGGTGATTTTCAAGGGATCTTGCCAATATGGCAGTGCCTCTTGCAACAAGAGCTATATTGTAGATACTGCATCTGAAACTCTTCGACCCTGTTTCTGATCAGTTGTAAAGTTTTGTTGAAGTATGTTGTAAAGGTATTTGGAAACGTTGAATCAGACAGGAAACATATCAGCCCAAACTGTTACTAGTAACCTACCATGTTTTCCTTGGCCAGAAAAACATGCATGCTTAATGGAAACTGTTTTGGAACTTCAAGAGTAGAATGTTACAAATGTGCCAGTACAGCCAACCCCAACAAGATACAAGAAAAGCCCCCCCCCAAAAAAAAAAAATTGAAAACCACTCACACGCAAGAAAACACAAAAACCCAACACTTCCCAAAGTTACTTCGTCGTGGATAAACGTTGTGGCTAACTGCCGAAAATGCAGCTCATTTTTATGATCCTGCCAGCAACTTCTTCAGACGTCATGGTAGAATGTAGGGAGTGCAGCCTAACCGGGTCTAGAAGAAGCTTGACCAGGCCAGAAAAAAGCCTAGGCCACCAAGGTCTCTGAAGTCCTTGACTTATGAATGATAGAACTCTCATCTAGACCTACCGGCACTCCTGCTGTAAAAGACTCAATTCACTGACAACTTGTGGAGTTTTCTGTTCCATCTTTGATTGTAAACAATGCAAAAAATGTTGCTGGGGAAATTTCAGTTCTGCCAGTTTTGGGGTATCCTACCATTTACTCTGCAATTTGTGTGTATGTATAGTTCCCTATAAATTGTTTTAAAATACTGGAAAGTTTAGAACTGACTGAGCTTTATGGTATTCTTAATTATCTTCAGCGCCATTCACATTCAGTTGGAGGAGGTATTGTTCGCCAGGTACGTAGTAAATGACAGTAATTGTTTATTATGTTATGCTGACTTCTTGGTGTTTTCTTTGACTCGACCCTTCAGTGAGCAGCATGGTAATGGGAAGGGCCGTGTTCTGGTCTCGCTCCCTCCACATTAAGGGCATTTAGGCAAATATCCAGCTTCCCTTATCCACTCCAAATGTACACTGCTCCCACCTTTCGTCTGAATGACGGAGACAAAGTGCTGGACATCACATTCCTACTGCTGAAAAGATAATATACTTAATAAGCCTATGGCATTGATACTCAAGGAATCATGCATAGCTGCCCAAGGACTGACAAGATTGCCTTTCCAAAGTCTGTGTTCTACTTACAGCTTGCATTCTATTTCTTATTCACATTAGTTTGAAGTTTTTACACATATTAAGGTAGTGTTCTGGTTGAGTTCCTTGCAAGTTCTCAAAAAACTCAGCTGCGTGCTTTTCTTAGCTGTTAATGTTATAAATTTTATCTTCTAATCTCACCCTAGTGCATTTTTACTGTAGTTTAAACTGTACGTCGATAAAATGTAATGTTAACCATCCAGTAGAAATGCTGTCTAAATGGAGATGCCCAGTTCTAAACGGAAAAATAGGTTTTCCTTGTGAATCAGGAGTATAAATCAATGCTGAACTAATTCAACTACGCATTAGCCCCCCCCCAGGCATTTGTGTAGCTGTTTAATTGCATGGGCTGTATCACATTATACACAGTTATTGATGTTGCTTTTCACACTTGGGCTGAAGACTTGAAGTTGAGTCGCTCACAAGTCTTGTTATCTTGTTAATTAATGGTGACCGGGCCTGTGTTGACTTGCAATGGTCCTGCTACACACAGGTGTGTGGACATCTCCCACTCCATTTATCATGTTCTTTTCCTGTTTGTATTTTAGGCATTTTTGGACATTATTTTCATTGTAGTGACTACCAGAGGCGTGGTAAGTTTTACCAATGATCACGATCAGGCATCGATTGATAGAAAAATAAAACCCCAGGGACCCCATCACCACCGTGACAGTCATGCCCTCAACTGTCAAAAGACCTTTGTCGGTTCTGGTGCCGAGAAACTGTTTACTCCAAAGGGAATTTACACAAATCGTTGAGAGAACTAACTGTCTATACAATGGCAGACGAAGTGCATTTCAACAAGATGGTGCTTTGCTAGTTGGTAGCAGCAACTAAAAATTTCCAGACAATTTTGACAAGACACTGGAAAAATTGGATGCAGAAATAGAAAGGAAAAAGAGAATTTAAGTTGACCACTTTGGAAACATTAATTATCACCTCCGCGGGAGTGTCCCCTTCTCTTGGTTGCTAAAAATAATTCAGTAGGCCTATTGGTGCTGATGGGTAGCGTAGTCAGTTCCTTTCCCATGAACATTGCCAACATTGCAAATCTGATGATCTGGTCAACCATAGGAACAACAGTTGAAATACAGCCACATGTACCTGTGTTAATTGTCAGATCAGATAAAACAATTGTGGCTTTGTGTAAATGAGATCACACTGATGACCCTGATCAGCTTTTTAAATTGGCAGTCAATTTGATCTTGATTTTAAACATTACAGCCAAATCCACAGTTGAAACCTTTTTGTCAATTTGATGAACATTTCAAAGGTGTTACAAAAGACCTCTGTAAAAATTAAGCAACAGTGGTCGGTCAACTGGTCATTCCTGGAGTTGCAGCAGAGCAAAACTGATTCAGCAAGAGAGTGTTGCCTTGAATACAATTCAAGGCAACACTACTATAATGTGAGTTTTGTAATGAGAGTTATATTGCCTGCAGTGGTGAGAGTATTGCACTTCTAAGGTTTCCTGAGAGATTTCAAATGTACTACGTACTTCCCTATACTATTTACTCTCTCTTTTTTCAAGTAGCTTGGCCGTACGATCGAGGCATACCTCTACCCATTCGACGACCAGGTAAGCTTTTTTATCTCACCCGAATAAATAGTAAGAACGCTGACTATAATTCACATTGCTTTTGAAATGAGTTTTAACCCCAAGCCACAGCAAGCACCACATTGTTTTTGTCTTACTCCATACCACACACCTATTCTCCGTTTTGGCCCTCTGATCAGTGAAATCCATTTACCATTTGAATGCAAAAACTACATAAACACACACGTGCGTCTTTTTCAGTCATGAGAAAGGCGACAACTACAGTGCCAACAAAGACCACCGCAACAACAACAGCACCTGTTACAACCTCTGCAACACCAAGAGCTTCTATAACTACAGCACAGTCGACAACATGTAAGTAAATGTTTCTGTGATTTCCCTTTCAGATCTTGGCTTGGAAAGTTACCGCATAATTTGTGAAGTTGAATATGGGTACTTGTTTCTGGGATTTTGAACCACTGTTTCTGAACTCAATGATTGTCTGGTACTATGTATCTATCTCCAAGGCGCGCAACCAACATTTCCACATTAGCTTATAAGGAGTTTAGGGAGTAAGAACAAATTTCACAACCATATTCAGCATTAATAAAGCTTTATCTGCTATGAACATTTCCTGGCATCTTTTCTATTGCATTTGCCATATGTGCCACAGATGGTGTACAAGTGTACTTAAACGTATAAACCCTGAATATTTGGCAGTAGTTGCTACCTAGTTTGTTGTACGTAGTGAGTGACAGTAATTGTCTATTATGTTATGCTGACTTCTTGGTGTTTTCTTTGACTCGACCCTTCAGTGAGCAGCATGGTAATGGGAAGGGCCGTGTTCTGGTCTCGCTCCCTCCACATTAAGGGCATTTAGGCAAATATCCAGCCTCCCCCCATCCACTCCAAATGTACACTGCTCCCACCTTGCGTCTGAATGACACAGACAAAGTGCTGGACATCACATTGCTACTGCTGAAAGGATTATATAGTTGAAACTTTTTGTCAATTTGATGAACATTTCAAAGGTGTTACAAAAGACCTCTGTAAAAATTAAGCAACAGTGGTCGGTCAACTGGTCATCACTGGAGTTGCAGCAGAGCAAAACTGATTCAGCAAGAGAGTGTTGTCTTGAATACTAACACTACTATAATATCAGTTTTATAATGTGAGGTATATTGCCTGCAGTGGTGAGAGTATTGCATTTCCAAGGTTTTCTGAGAGGTTTCAAATGCACTACTGCCCTATACTGTTTACCCTCTCTTTTTTATCTCACCGGAATAAATAGTAAGAACACTGAATATAATTCATGTTGCTTTTGAACTGAGTTTTAACCCCAAATCACAGCAAGCACCAAATTGTTTTTGTCTTACTCCGTATCACACACCTTTTCACCGTTTTGGCCCTCTGATCAGTGAAATCCATTTACCATTTGAATGCAAAAACTACATAAACACACACGTGCGTCTTTTTCAGTCATGAGAAAGGCGACGAATACAGTGCTAACAAAGACCACCGCAATAACAACAGCACCTGTTACAACTACTGCAACACCAAGAGCTTCTATAACTACAACACAGTCAACAACATGTAAGTAAATGTTTCAGTGATTTCCCTACCAGATCTTGGCTTGGAAAGTTATCGCATAATTTATGAAGTTGAATATGGGTACTTGTTCCTGGGAATTTGAAGCGCTGTTTCTGAACTCACTGATTGTTTGGTACGATGTATCCATTTCCAAAGCGCGCAACCGACATTTCCACATTGGCTCCGGCCTCTTCTGTCACTCTTTCAAAAACCAGAATTTGGGTGGGTTGGGTTGTAGAATTGACCCCATGATTTTCCTTAGTCAAGGAGGAAAGGGTACAAGAAGATGGACTCCTACCCCCTTCTGATCAACCCATAATTTTTCTCAACCTTAAACACAGGTTTTGCACGAATGTGGTAAACCAAGCAAGATCAGCAGACGAAAAAAATGTTACAGGGTTTTAAAATGTTTTTTTTTTTCACAGCCTCAGAATCACAGCCCAAGTATCGTGCTACCTTTGTCATGTACAAGGAGGGCCGCGATGATGCTCAATTGTGTTTCAGCGTGAAAGCAAAACCAAGCCAGATCTACACGCTCCTTTCAGACAAAAATGGAGGTGAGTGTGGTGTGGAAATTTAAATACCTATTGGACAAATTTCATTATTGGTATTAGTTGGTGCGTTAGGTATATTGGGCCTATAAAAGTTCCTATTGCTTATTTGATTTTTAATTTTTTTGCAATAAGTCACTGAATAGCAAATCCCCAGAAGAAAGTGTGTGTGCAAGAAACGCTTTGAACAAGTCATACATTACTAGTCATACAAGGAAACTTCAGTTTTTGCAATTGTGAATATTTTCAGCCTGAAAATGTGGCATATGTTGTAAATAACATTTGTTCAACTACTGGTGTTTATCAGTACATGCATGCAACTTTCGTTACATTCACAAATTGGCCTACACCAGAGTCATTGTGCTTGACAAGAACATGCCGCTTTTGCCCGCGGCCTCCGTCAAGACAAGTCATGGCTCACAGAAGCTGACAGAGGTAATGCAAATGTGTCATGGACAAGACTCGCTGTGACGACAAGGTGTGGACCATCCTTGATTCTGGATCTTACCATCCCCTTCCCAAAGATCCGGTCCCACTCCTTCTATTCATAAGAGAATAAATGTAGAGTTGCTGGCCTAACAACACGCTGACAGTATCACAAGTGCTCTCTACAGACAGCTCCACTCCTCTAGCTCAACATGCCCAAGATTCATTGGTGAACCTATAAGATTCATAAATCCAAGATACCTCTCCGTCCCATCATTGTGTCCCAAACATGATGCCTGTAACATGGCCAGAGAAAGCAAGACCCCACACTGCCAGAATGGACCGACCTCAGCCTGGATCAGATTCATGATCTGCTCAGAACTTGCATTGCATCATCCAGTTTCCGAAGTTTTTGAAATAATCAAAGGAATCTCTGTGGGATCTTGTGTATCCCCAGTTCTGGTTGAGCTATGTTGGCAACATGTGCGTCAGTTTCTGGGGAATAGAGGGGACATGTTTTCACCACTTGGGAAGAGGGGGTACTATATCAGTTGTCCCCCCCACTTTTTTCCAAAACTTACGTGAAAATGTATACCTTGCAAAAGCATTTGTTAAAAAAACGGCTAAAGTAGCCAGAAATTTTCTCAGATCACAGAACAGAGCATCTATACTCCAAGATTTTCCTTGGTCTTTGAGTGGGCCCTGGACCCCACGCTGCTCAGGGCTTTGTGCTTCACGTTCTGCACTCAGGGTTATGTCCCCCCACTTTTCAAAACGGATTGACACCCGTGGTTGACGATACCTTAAACATTTGCTAACATGACCCAGACAAGCTCATATTGTTTCAGGAACACCTCAATGTGCTACACAGTGGCATCCCATTCACCATGGAGCAGGAAAAGGATGGCAGAACCCTGGATGTTGAGGTTTCCTGACAACCTGACGGTACACTCAGTCGCTGCACATACTGCAAACCTACCCACACTGACCACTATTTCCACAAACGGTCATTTCATCCCCACCCCAGCGTCAAGAACCTTGTTAATAGCACGCTGATGCACCAAGTGTGTAACATCTGCGAAAAGGAGCATCTGTCATCCGAGCTGAATCACATCACCACAGCACTACAACGGAATGGCTATCAAGAAACCAAATAAAGATGCAAAAACTACCAACCCTCCCCAACCAGAGGGTCTCTATACCCACGGTCAATCTAATAGGAATATTACGTCTGCCACCCTCCCCTATTTAGGCCAAACCTCCCAACAAATTTAAGATCCTGGCCAACCAACTAAGCAAGGCATCAAAATGTTTCACACTGTGCCCATCAAGATCTTGAACCATGATTCCTGTAATCCCACAAGGACAAACAAGATCAAAGCCCGCTGAGTGCAAGACCCGATGTACTGTGCAGTATCACCTGCAAGTGTGGCAAAGTGTATGTTGGTGAAACTGGTAGACACTTGTCCACCCCAGCAATAAACACTAAGCATATGGTCAGTGGGGTGATTAAGACAAGTCCACTATCATCAAGCATTCCCACAAATCTGACCACGTCATCCAGTGGTATCTCATCACCAGCATCGCCAAGTGGCATGTGAAGCCATCAAAATCCTAAAGCACAAGACAGTCCTCTAAAACATAGGTTTCACACTCAGCGACATCCGGTGGCCCCTCCTGTTCAAGGGGTCTTCTAAACCCATGGCCCAGTTTATCTCCACCCATATACCTACCTCCTGGGTCTCCCATACGCTTAGCACCACTTCCAACAGTAGCACACCTGAATGAACATCAACCAGTCTACAACTCCATCATAAGTGAATGCATAGTACTTACAGTGTTTTATAGATGAAAGGTTAACCATGTGAAACCATTTTTTAAGTTTCTTTTGTGTTATCATATTTGTGTTTTTAGAAATTGAGGTAAATGGCCGCATGGCTAGCTCCGTTGTTGCCTCTACTGAGCTGAGTGAGAGTGAGACTGTACCACTCATCCTGGACCGTCTGCTGGTGAAGGTTCGGGAGGGCAATCTGGAAGTCTCCCCAGACAGCCTCCTGCTGGGATCCACGCTCACCATGCCCTGGGGACAGAACTGGAAGGCCAGGGTGCAAGGCATGAGAGTTGCTGTCAGATCTGGCAGCCATCTGTCTATCCAGCTATCGTCACAACTCACGCTGGTCATCCACAGGCACACAGGCGACCCCTCAGCACACAAGAATGACTTCCTCGGACTCGAAATCAGAAATGCTGATGGTTTTTCTCAGGAGGTGGATGGCATCATTGGTAAGGCTCACGTTTCATAGTTAACTGTAATATGTATGCCATTGGGCAACGTGATCCAAATTAAGTAGATTCCTGCATCAGTATTGTACTACAGGTGACCAATTAAGCTATCGTCGGTACATTTAGGTCCTTGTACAGTGCTGTCCAGAGAAACCAGAGGCAACTTCTGATCTGTTCTCATTGTATATATCCCATGAAAATGATTCCTGATTTTACACGAGCATTGGATCAAAAAATTGGAGGAAATTAGGTGCTAAATGAATGCTGTGATCTACTCTAACATGTTGGGTTTTGGCTTACTTACATGTATATATAGGCTGAGCAGCGTAACATCACTTACGCCACATTTACAGCGATGTGTAAAACTTTGCTCTAGAAGGTTGTGAAAAACTTGCTTTGCTGCAAAAGAACTTCAAGATAGTTTGTCCAGTTTTGACAAAGAAAAGACAGTAACTCCAAAATGATGGGCATGAGGTAATTGAATGAATGCTGTAGGCATATTGTGCAACTACAGCACAGATTTGTGGTGCAAGGCTTATACATGGTTCAAAGTTAGGCCACGCTTTGTGAAATCGGTTGCAGATTTATGTCATCTTGTCTCTAACGGACCAGTTTTAGCTAATGACATGACGAGGCTGAGTGGAGCTAACAAATAATGTGACCCGCGCAGGAGTCATGTGTTGGGGAGACTTAAGTAGCTTAATGCAGAGTTGGAGCACTGAATTGTTATGCCATTGAATTGTTGCTTGATGCTCCTATTCTATCTCATCCCCTTGCTTTCTCCAAATAACAGGTCAGTTTGAACGCCGAGAGATACACCTGGATGCAGGCAGCATCACTGGTGAGGGTGCCAGCATGAGAGGGCAACTCATAGTGGGTAGCCAGCGCCTGGAGGTCCGTCAGTCAGAGAGGATGGACATCCGTGAGGAGAGGGCCAGACAGTGTTGGTGGTACGCAGGAGGGGATGAGGTCCTGGAGAAAAGCCTGAGGCAGTACCGTGCCAGGCAGTAGATGCTTAAGGTGACAATGCATTGTGAGAGTCTACTGTTGAGGGGCAGGTTAACCCTAAGTATGACACCAAGAGCTTATTTTGTTCTCTGAAACTAATGAATATGTTTAAGCTAATTGGAGGTTGGAAACAGGATTAGGAGGTCAAGTCTACCGCACTCGTACCAAGTATTGTTTGGTTGGGAGGAAATGCGACATGGGTAGAGGGGCTTAATCAAGTCAAGTTGGCTCTTGTACATGGGGTTGCCTTACTTGACCTGAAATTGCTAAAATGCAAAGTTTTGATTAAATGATTGTTTCAGTTTAACAGATCCCGGTGCAGTGATTACACAAGGCTATGCGTATTTCGAACTTGTTGAACCAATCTGGCCTCCAATCTGAAGATGGGCAGTGTCAAGGCCACATGTTTCGTGTTTTAGAAATCAACAGTATCAGCAGTTTAAAATTAAAACCAGCACAGCTGGAGAACAGGGCAAAACGTTTGCCTTGTTAAAAACGAATCCACAGCATTCAGTTTATCTTGGATAAAGCTATACCCCACATGTGCTTTGAAGAATATCAGTCTGCAAGAACCATGTTGGGACACCTTTTAGCTGTTGCTGCATCTTTGTTTAATTATTTCAAGAGTTAACTACTCCTGCAGTATTTACGAAGATGATCTTTAAACGAATCTCAAACAGCTAAGAGCTAAGATTAGCCACTAATATTGGGCAGTATCCTTCAATGAATTGTTGTATAGTCTTAATTTTTCACACCAGAGAAACCCATTACTGGACTTCACTGTGTTGTATCGCCCGCGATAAATCTTTGCCATAAAGTTTCCTTAGGGTTGCAGTTTTAGTTAGTACATGTACTCGTTTTTTGGTTGTAAACTATACATATGTTGCACTTGTGTATTACGATTTACAGCAGCTGAAGTCCGCAGAGCTCTAAAATATCTTTTGACAGTTAAGATGAGTAGATTAATTGGCTGATGGGAGTTGATGGCTGATGTTTACAAAACATATAACTCGTACCGTGATGATTCCAAGCGTTCCTCACGGTTTTTTTTACTCCCCATATTTATACCTTCCTTTAATAACGACGAATACTTTCACATTTTGTCCGCTTCAGTTACCAATTAAGAGTTTCTCTCTCTGCTTATGGATTCACTCTTTCTGTAGAGGTCTATAATAAAATTGTTGAAAGTAGTGGAAACCATTTGGAAATGTTTCGGGATCGTTTCATGTTGACTGTCCATTAACGGTATTTTGTGCAAAAAAGAGAAAAGGGTACCAATTTGTGTGAAAATATCCGGGACGTTATTAGGCCTGCCTCGGAAAAATCCTGGCGGCGCGTCTATAGCTTTGCGCGCTGTTTTATAGTGTGATTACTTTTGTAGTGTTGTATCAATTTTTTTTCATGTGATACACATAATAAAAACTGCTTGAATATATTTAGTATTATACTTTATCGACAGTTTGTTTACAGTTAATATTTTATGTAAATGGACAGAAAAAAAACCACATAACTAGAAGGAGGTGACAAAAGACAAATACTTGTCAATTAATATAATTTTGTGACTTGCTTGTTTTTGGGCCGTTTATGTGTTGTGTGCATTTATGGTGCAGCCTTTCCAAACAGTATTAGATACGAGAAGAGCCAAATGAGGACGTTCTCGATTATAAAATAGATTAGAGCTGTTGCATAAAAGGATGGATTGGGCAGAAAATCAACGATTTACACCTTAAACACTGTGGATGTCTTTGGTGTTTACTTCATTTACATTTTTTTCTGTCAAAATTATCGATCTTTAAAGAGATCTGCCAATTATTTTGATAATTATTAGCTGTGTATTGCACAAAAATAAAATGTCCATTTATTATGCTTGTATGTTAAGATCATAGTGCGTTTCATACGGTGTATTCCGATTTTTTTGGGGGGAGGGGGATTTTCCACACAGTTGCCGAAAGTCTCCTAATGTTCTAATTTTATATACATATAATTTTGTTTCTTTGCAAATTTGCATCAATGCCTTTCTCTCCCTTCTTCCTCCCTCTCTCTTTTGACTCTGTACGGTACAGTTTTCTGGCAGAACTTGCAAACTTCAATTTTATGAAGCACACACTAAAAGCCCCATAAGATGAACTCTGAAGTTGCGCGTTATCGTCCGGTTTTTTAGGTCCCTGTATTATAACCCTATGTGCAATGGTCGAGGTTGAGGCTGGTGAAGTGACGCAAACCAGATTGCATGGAGGTTTTTCATTATGTATCACTTAACACACATGCAAAGTTGAATTCAGTTTAACATAATCTCATGGATAAAGATTGTCCCCTCTATTGACATCGTGATCATGCCTTCGTGTGAATTTTGTCGAATTTAATTCTGCAAAACCACAGAAGCGTGAACTTTTCTCAATCTCCTTACGGGAAAGCCCAATGTTCTATTGCAAACGTAAACTGACGTGAAATATTTTGTACTGTTCATTTCTATTCTTTTGTGGAGTCCCTTTGGAAGTTCGTATCTTCATCAAACTTACACAAATCAGTGAAAAATTTGAGAAGTGTCCTATTTTTGTACAATTCTCCCTTTGCTAACATATGAAATGATTTGTTCCTGCGCTACAATGGCTCCCTATGTCCCAGCATGAAAAGTCGGGAAAACGTTCAAATCTGGCAATGTTGGAGGCATCCGAAAGGGCAGAAATTCTTCTATCCATTGATTTTAGTTTCATACCAACATTTGCTGTAGTTAGGGAAATAATCGAGGAAGTATTCGAGAGATGTCCAGCTGCCAGCTATTTCTGGGCAATTCTCCATTTGTCCACACTTACGTGGTCTCTTCCGGCGGAAAGATGGCTTCGTATATCCGAGCATAAAAAGTCTGAAAATCTGACAATTGTGGTGGCATCGGAAAGGGTACGCTGTCGTCAGTCTATAAAAAGATGTCAGATTCATATCCATATTCGCTGTAGTTATGAAAATATCGGCGAAAGAAAACGAGAGTTGTTGTCCTAGTTCGTAGAAGTAATTCTGCCTTTCTTTAAATCCTACTTACCGCGTCTTGTTGCGCAAAGATGGCTCTCTATATTGGAGCATAAAGTCAGATTTTATGCTCCAAAATTGTCCACATCTGGCACTCGTGATTTTGTCCGACAAGTTAAACATCCATATTTGCTGTATTTCGGGAAATATTTGCAAAAGATGGCAGGGGTTGTCCCAGTGCCTCGTATTTTTATGTAATTGCGCCTTTGTTTACACCTTACAGGACGTCTTCCTCAGCAAAGATCGCTCTCTATTTTCGAATATATGAAGTCTGAAAAAGTCTAAATCTGGCATTCCCGGTGGCATCTGGGAGGGCGCAAGTTCCTATATCGGTTGATTTGCGTACGCGTGATCTCCATATTTTCTGTATAGTTACCGTACGTGTAGTTACGGAAATAAGGCCTATACACGAAGAAGGAGAAGAGTTGTTGTGACACTTAGTGCTGCGTTATTTTTGTCAGGGAATTGTGCCTTTATTTTCATCTTTAATACTTGGCGTCTGCCTGCGCCAAGATTGCCTTCTATATTGGAGCATAAAGAGTCTGAAATGTGTCTAAATCTGGCAATCGTTGTGGCATTGCCAAGGATATAAGTTTCTCTATCCACTGATGTACATGTAATTTTCATCCCAATATTTTCTGCAGTTATATCCGCAAAAGAGTTGTCCCACTACTTCATATTTCCATGCCAGCTGCCTTTCTCTACAAGTCACTGGGCATCTTCCGGCGCAAAGATGGCTCTCCTATATACGAGGATATTAGTCTGCCATAAGTCTTGCAATTATGGTGGCATCTAAAAGGGTACAAATTCGTCTATCCACTGATGTACGTTTCATCTCCATATTTGATGTAGTGAGGGATACGCAGAAGAAGCTTAGAACATGTTGCCAAACTGCTTCCTATTTTTATGCAATTCTCATTTCGTCCACAGCAGACACGGCCTCTTCCCGCGGAACGATGGTTTGCTATATCTGAGCATAAAAAGTCTGAAAATTGTCCAAATCTGGTAATCGTGGTGGCATCGGAAAGGGCACATGTTCCTCTATCCATTGATGGAAGTTTCATATCAATATTTGTTGAAGGTAGGGGAATAATGGAGGAAGTAGTTGAGAGTTGTTGCCCAACTGCTATTTCTGGGCAATTCTCCCTTTGTCCACAGTTGTTGATATGGACGCGATGTACCAAGAAGAGGAAGATGGTTACCTGCACCATGTGATCTTTGTTTCAGGTGCAAGGAACCAGGCCACTTTGCAAGAAACTGTAAGCGCCGACCAGACGAGACTGAGAATTTGGAAAACGAACTGCAGCTTACCCAGCGGCCGGGGCAAGCTGGGGCACAGTCACCATTAGAGCCGAGAGGAAAAGATGGCGGAGAAACCCAGGCACGTACTAGACTGGGTGAGACGAATTTTCAGTCAGGTGGGACACTCCACACCCAGAGTGGATTGTTTGTGCCAATGACCGCCAGGGGCCACTGCAAGTTTGTAGGTGGAGTCAGTGGACACAGGGGCAACTAATACGTTTTCGTCTTCTACTCTGTTCTACCAGATGGCACCTGAGGATAGGACAGCGTTGAGTAATGCAGGGCCGAAGGTGAAGAGTGCAGATGGGACTCAGTTGAAGAGTATTAGTAGAGCTTGGGTGGAAATGTGTGTGGGCAAGACTACCTTTCCAGTATTGGCCACATTTGGAAGGCTTGACACCTTGGAAAGAATCTTGGGAATGGATTTGCCTATTTCCGACGTGCGAAACCTTGGACTTCCAGGCGTTGGGGCTAGTGATTAACAGCGAGAGAGTGTGTTGTACCGACAATCAAGACGAAGTATTTTGTGCTAGGGTAGTGGTGGACTGCACAATCAGAATACCGGCAGGTCATGAGGCGCTCGTGCCTGGGCATATGGCTGCAAGGTACTGATACACCTATTCTGGAGCCAATCGACAGGAAAGAGGTTGCCAGTAAAGGTGGTGTGGTGGCCCATACCGTTGTTACGGTCGACAGAGCAGCGAGTGGAGGTCCTTAAACACCTGGTTGACCTGTACACTGAAGAGGTTCCTTCTGAGCATCATGACAGGATCGCAAAACTGCTGAGCGATTACAGCGATGTGAAAACCGAACTGACTACTGTGAGAAATGTTGCACTCGACACGATGAATAAACGCAACTCCTGGAGGAAGGAGCAAGAGGTCGTTGCAACGATGAGCTGGGGCGTCAGAGCAAAGACAGATGAGAACGTCAGAGCGGACAGTCGTTCAAGCAGCGTCACCTGCAGTGAGGAAGTACCAGATGATGTGGGGTGAGTTGGAGATGAAGAATGATCTCCTTTGCAAACGATGCAAGTCTGATGACGGCAACTTGGTGAGACACCTAGTTGTCGTTCCTCAATTCTGTCGGAAGATGTAGTGGAAGAACTACATGGAAAGGCTACTGGATGACATTTTAGGTCTGACGAAAACTTCAGCGAAAGTGCACCAGAGGTTCTACTGCCATGGAATAAGTGCAGACGTCAGGTCGCACGTCAGGCGATGCAGTGTGTGTGCCTCGAAGAACTCACCTGCCAAGGCGCGGAAGGCTCCATGCACTTCAGCAATATGTTATTGGTGCGCCTACGTAGCGGGTAGCTTTGGATAAACTAGGCCCTCTCCGAGAAACTGCACGCGGAAACAAATACGTCCTAGTGGTCGGGGACTACTTTACTAAAGGGGTTGAAGACTACCCGATCTCCAACGAGAAGGCGGAGACTGTGGCCCAGAAGTTTGTGTCGGAAATCGTCTGCAGGTTTGGTGTCCTCACCAAGTTGCATTTCAATCAAGGACAACATTTCGAGTCCCGAGTCTCTGCGGAAGTCTGCCAGATCCTTTGAATCAGGAAGATCCGTACGACTCCTCGCAATCCGAGATCAGACGGGAAGATAGAAAGATTTAACAGGACCTTATTGAGAATGGTTTCCGTGATGATTGACCCACACGAGTGTCAGATAGACTGGGACGAAAAGTTAGGAGCGATCCGGTAGGAGCCCTGGCAGTTTTGCGAGGTAAAACTCGCGGGGCCGGTTTTCTTTTTTTTTTTTTAGGTTTTTCTTATCATGCTATATTGAGCTCATTATCTACAGGCCAGTGCACATAGGCCAGCATCCGTCAGAGAATGCTTTTAGGGTATTATCAAACGGATTTCATGTATTTACGAACTCCCACAATGATAAAAGTACATGTACAAATAAAAACGAAACACAAAAGTCTACTTGTATTTAGGGTACCTGCCTTCCCAAGACAAGCTAATTCCTTTCATCCGTAATGGCAGCCACATATATGTTATTGTCCGCTGTAGCCCGATGGTTCCTCGTGCTGGTTTCTGCATTCTGCAACCATTCAAGCGTGTGACCTACAACTCAGGGATTATGCACATGTATCAAGGCCCATTCATACAGCCCAACCTCAAGAAACCGCGAGCTTCACCGCGCAAAACCGTCGGTGCCCCTTCTGGTTCGCTCCCTTAGCATTCACAACGTTCGCCTACAGATCCAGCAAAATGAGTAGACAGGAAAATCACCTAATATGCTAATGTTTGGTAGAGATGCTTGTCTACCACTAGACCTGGCGACTGGAATGGGCTATGATGGCAATGAAGTAGAGACGACTGAAGACTACGCTCTCCACCTGAGGGAAACAATGCAGTCAGCCGGCCCAAGAGCACTTGAAATCAAGTGCCAGAAAGCAGAAGAGGTGCCATGATAGGACGGCGATGACAATGATGCTGGAGGCAGGACAATCAGTATGGCTCCACAATCCAAGTATTAAAAGACGAAAGGCTTGTCTCCGAAACTTCAGAGGCGCTAGGAGGGCCATAGATAATTGTCGGCAAGTTGTCCGACGTCAGCTATCGGACACAACGCAAGCCAAGGGGAAAGATGAAAGTCATTCATTTCGATCGGCTCAAACCTTACGAGGGTGATACACCTGAGGTACGGCGAGCGAAGGAAGCACCCGTAGCACAAATCTCAAAACAAACATCAAATGGGGAAGAATCTATTCCCGTTGGGCCCGAGTTATAGGCGCGGCTGGAAAGTTTGGCTGATGAGCAAGATAAAGAAGTCTCTCCTGTGTCAACTGAGATAGGAGTAACGGTGACATCCGAAGAGGAGTCAACAGGGAACACAGGGTTCAACAATGGTTATGAGGCACGGAATACGGAGTGTGAAAACTACTGTAATATTTTCTAGGTAATCAGAAGAGTTTTGCAATACATACTAAACGGATCACATTTAAACGCAAAACATGGAGTGTCGAGTTTTGATAGCTTCTGAATTGAAACATATTGATCTACAGTGGTAATGCAGTCGGGCAAAGGTGGATCAGGGTGGCAACAGTTAGGATCCCCGGCATAATTGCAGGAAGTAAACATGGATAAATAATGATTGAAACAAGAATTTATAAAAATCTACTGCCTTTTCCTTCTTTCCAGAAGCACGTAAATTGTTACCACCTCAATCCCCAATGAGGCAAAAAAAAGGTTACATAAAAAAATCCAACTTGTTTATCCCACTCAAAAACAAAAGAAAGGAACAAAAACATTAGGCCCACCAATAAGTTGGATCTGGATTGGCTGAGATGGGTGGGTTGGCGGATTAAGTTTCAGAAAAGGTTTCAGAGATAAGATTTGTCTAGGCCCTAGGCACAGTCCCAACCGTGCCTAATAAAAATTATCAAGCCCTCGTCCTGCTTCCCGAGTATACTTTCAAGATTTGACAGGAGTAAAACTGCGTAGTAACAGAGAAAAGACAAGCTATGAATACTTGTACTACAGTATTACTACACAAACACTACACATGTATGAGTCTCTGGTCTCAAAATACACTGAGATTCATGCTAATAACTGGTCGAACGAGTACATGTAAATACTGAGCTCACAGATCCCTAAATATGTCTATTTAACAGGACTATAAGTAAAGAAAATAGCCACACACATCCCCATGAACACGTGGATCGCTTGGTGTGTTATATGTTGTTGCATCCTTATACAACATGTCAACATGTGGGTATATACATGTGTAAACAAGGTAAACTTGACATTAAAACCGCATGTTATAAAGGCCTCTACTTGAAATACCTCTTGATAAGGAATAAAACTGGAATTACAGGCAATGCTTCACTTACAGGCAATGCTTCACTAGGTGCTATATACATTTAGCAAGGAGCGAGAGGACAATTTGTGCCCTGAAAATGTGGGAAAACGATGCACAAATTTAATGTGAGAAATCCACTGTCTAAGGATGAGTGTAAAGCACGATTATCAGATTACCGGTCAAAGGAGGGCGCTATTAGGAAATACAGTGGAAGCAATGTAAACAAAACAGAGATCGACCCCTCACTATCGATCCAGCAGATTTTACTACCTGCTGAGCAAACGACAAACCGGCTGTCTAAGCGCTGTCATTAATAAAACGCCAAAATACATCTTGAAAGTTCTCATCCATCAACAGTGCAAGTCAACCACCCCTACACTCGCATCCGGAATTTTTCTCAGTAAAACTAGAAATGGGATCTCTCTATTATGAGTCACAAACGCCAAGGCAACTAATCATGGTAAGCTGCATTGTGGTTTGAACTTGCTGTCCGTGTGAAAGATATTCAACACCCCCCAAGCTGCACCACATCCGACTCTCTGTGTCCGCTTTTTGTGGGCAGCTGTTGGGGAAAAACTTTTTGCAAACCTACACCAAAGTCTGTGCGAACATCACTCCAGGCCCAATTTTCGCCGAAACTAAACCGGAAACAACTAATATCTTTGGACTCGACGGGAGGCTTTCAAGGAAGTAGATCAAGGTTGCTTGGTAACTGTCCTCCGATTTCATTAGACTTCATAGAAAATGTAGCTTAGAGTAACTGCTATAAAAAAGGTAGTGCAAACAGTCGACCTGCTAAATTGGTCAAAAATTCAGCGGGAAGTGGACCTTAAGCCAAAAACCAAGATCACTGAGGTCCGTTTATTCACCTATTCGGTAGGTTTGTTTGTTCATTGTATCCTTCTGCAGGGACCTAGTTGCTAATTAGGAGGGAGATAACTAATTCTCGTAAACAAGATTGGGAGCAATCTAGTAGCCCTGATGGGTGTTCAACTTCGGACTTTCAAACAGCAGCAGTTGCCACGTATATAGGTCTACTAATATACAGGTTAATTGCCATTATTAGCATTCATTGGATTTGAAGTGTGCGATCTGTCTGATTCTGTTTGCTGCCTAAAATTGTACAAACCAGCTTTAGAAGTGCAACCATGCATCGCCTTGAAGATGTTCTCTCGGCAATCCTGTTTGGTGTCTTCACTGCGTGCATCTTCGTCGGCTCTGGTGAGGCTGCCCCCGGGCGCCAGGCAGATATTGACAGCCAAGCTGAAACATTCCTAATCGTGGATGATCTCATGGTTTTCGAGGTAAGTGTAAGGTGACGACAAACATTTTCTTGGCATTTGGAAGGTATGTTAAAATAAAACTTTTGGGTAACTGTTTTACCCTCTCGAATTTAAGAGCGACAAATTCGAAAGCTTTAATAATCCGTACAATGAAGTTTTCTTTGTTGGCCCATTTTTGCGTCTTTATACTCTTCTATAATGGAAATGTTTCGATATCCCTTTTGGAGTTAAATTTGTTGAAAAGTGTACTTTTGAAACTTTGAAAATTAACCAAGATTTTTCCGGACAAGTGATGGCGTCGTTGCCGTGATGTAACTCAATTGAGACACTGTTCTCGGGAAAACTCCCTCGGAAAATGTTGCCATTAAAGTTTTAGTTGGTGAAAACCATACCGGTGCAGGCGCACTCTTCTAATACCGTTCTCACACATTTTACTTTCAATTTTTTTTTTTCAATATCTTGTTCTTGGGTCATCGTTTGTTATTAAAAGTTTGTGGGTCATCGTGCATCCACAGTTAAAGGCAACGTTCTCGGGGACTACCAATGGTATGTGACAACGGTTGGCTTCGTTATGTTGGAAAGTTGAAAGTAATAAATCTTTACTGTCATCTGCCTATAGTTCACTCACAAAAGTCGCAAAAATCCTAGAAAACCGGCACTCAAAACCAAAACAAACAAGGTGAACGGGAAACAGGGTGCATTTCAAGGACAAATAAACACTGCTGACATGGGTACGTGCTGCTGCAGGTCTCATAGTCTTACAAAATGAACATTGGCAGTTACAACCTCGGGCCTATGAAGTGTCACGCATGCGCACTGACCTTGAACTGCACACTGCATTGAGCAATAACGACATGTAACATGAGGCCGGCTATCTCGGCCAAGCTCGGAAACAAGTCACTTTTTTTCATGTGATGTGACACGGATGTCTCGTTCTCACTACATTTTTTTCGCAGAAAAAGTGTAACGCTCACGGTAGATGCCACCGTTTTTTCTTAACCATTGCGGATTTGGTTTTCTTCAGGAATACACATGAGAGGATGCAGAATCATAGAGTTTTGAAGGGACCTTCATTGGGGGTGCTGAGGATAAAATCGTTCAAAAAAAAAACCCAAAATGCAGGGAAGGAGATATGGCCCATTATATCTCCTGGAACTGCCTGTGCAGAATTGCTCAGAGACTTAGAGCATGCTAGATGGGTATGTAAATCAGTGCAATGAGTCAAACTCTGTGTCTGACGGTACAGGCTTGTTAGGCTCTGCATTTGACGAATACAGGGAAAGGTCATGCTTCTTCCCTCAAAATATACAGACACGTACACAAAGGTATGCCTATAGACCTCTCTCTTCATCTATTTGCAAGCTGGTTTGCCAAAGATATCTTGTGGTTCTTTGCAACTCGTCACAGTCGAAATGACAAATTATCCAGGTTGATAAACACATAACGATTTCCACTTCTCTCTGATCATGTTTAATAGCGGGAAGAGAGGGCCGCTTTCAGCGGGAGCGGTATGGCCGGGTCTGGTGATGGTTTTCCTTGGGACAGACAAGATACCGTAAGTGATTGGCTCTTTAATGAGTTGAAAGACAGCTTATCTAAATGTTTGGAGTTCAGTTTTCACTATGTATAGTGTTATCTTGGACTTGGAATAAAGTGCGCTGTTGCCATGAATGTGAAGGTAAAATGTACACAAAGATGCGTGTCAGTTTGAAGGTGAACGGTTTGTAATCTGTATTACAGCTTTCGCGTTCATTTAAGGAGGAAAAGCTCATCTGTGTAGAACCAGACGGCGGTACGCCAACTGGTGACCATACACAGCAAAGCGTCACGGTGCTGACACCCCTTGCCTCGCTGCCACGTCCAAGTCACGATCCGAAATGCAACGTTCAGTTGACAAAGTGTATGTCAAATTAGACAGTAGCGCAATTTTTTTCCGCTTGCCCTTTCTTGTTATTGTAAAATTTGAAATTTTGAATACAATTAAGTTGAAATGATCTGATACTGTGGACTCATTAAACCCCCATTTGGCAGCAGCACGTTGTTGAGTGGCCTATAGTCCTTAACTGTTTTGCACTTTGCCCTGTCATTCCAAACCAAAATATTTCTGAACACGTATATACACACACATAGGTGGTTGAAACTCCCGACCCTGTACGAATACGCAGTCTCCGTGTGACGTCACTCGTGACGGCCCGCTACGCCAAGACCGTGGTCACGAGTCACCTGGTCAACCCAACCAATCAGAGCCTGGAAGCTAATTTCAAAATGGAGCTGCCTAAGGAAGCGTTTATCTCGGGCTTTCTGATGTAAGTTCACTCTCTTACTCAGCTTTCAAAGCAGTCTTGCCAGTGACCGATACACGAGTACGGGCTGTAACCACTGGTGTCGGGCCAACTTGTCCTGCATGCCGTTAACACTTATGTTGGGTTTCGTGGAGGTGAAAGTTGGGGTGAACGTCTTTTGCTGGAGTTCACGGCTCAAAAACGGTATTGTTACTTTGTACTCACCACATTTTCCAAACCTCGGCTTCGTTCCGTATGGGGCTTTAGACTTCAACTTGGCTCCTGGCTAAAGAAAGTTCGGCTCAGTATATCAGCTCTATTATAGCGACATCGATTTTCATGATTTGAAGTCAACTGGAGGAGGCTTTTTTTGCGCAGAACACATCTATGTGATAGATGGTTGCAGAGACGATGCCGAGAATATTAAAATTCTGCTTCAAGAACGAGACATAATGAGGAAACGGCATGAGTATATTCATAGTGACACCCTTAGCCATTCAACTAAATTGTAAAGAATTTTAAGTTGTATTTTTTTTGTTTACAAATATTAGGGGCAACTTAGAATAAAGGAGGAATTCCTAGGAAGTAGTTATAGGAGTGATCAATGCTGATTTCTAACATTACTTTGGAACTAATTAATTGGTATACATAGCATGATAAGTGATACAGTTCTGATGGGTTTAATTCCACAGCGAAACTGAGGGCCAAATTTACTACTCTATAGTTGACGAGAAACAGAAAGCCCAGAGGACTTACGAACACGCCAAACAGCAGGGACAAACTGCTGGCCAAGTCAAGCAAACGTGAGTATTTGTTAAACGGGAGGAGTATCGATCACCCAGTCCAAGAAATCCCTGCTGCTTATATCAGACGCTTTTGTTGTCCGAAAGAAAAAACATCAGCCTTTTAGAAGCATGGCAGACATAATAGGAGGGCGCTTTTGAAGTGAGTAAATTTGGAGTAAACACAAAAGTTTTTCCCCAAACCACATTGTGCCCTCCGATTGTGTCCGCTATGCTTCTAATGGGCTTATTGTTGAAAGACAGTCACAGATTTTTGTCTCCCAAGGTCATTTTACTATAAGCTACAGTGACGACTAGTGTGGAGATCATTGACGATATATATTTGTTGAAGTTATAAGAAAATCTCAGGATGATGCATGTTTGGTTCTTCGCTTTGATGTTTTGAAAAGATGTACATGTACCATATAGCCAGAGAGACTAGCCTATGCTGAGGATCTTAGTGGAATAAAAATTACCACTCGTTTAATTCAAAACTGTGTTCTTATTCGAGGGGATGACAGTCCTAAGTCTCAAAAGTTTAATCTTCTCCTAAGGTCAGAGAAGAAGAATTTCTTCACGATATCCATCAATGTAGCCGCAGAGAGCGAGCTGTCTTTTAATATGACGTACGAAGAGCTCCTGAAGCGAAAGGACGGTGTCTTTGAGAACGCAGTTGCCATATCTCCCAGACAAGTTGGTATAAACTAAACGACACTCCTTAATTGTAAACTTTTTCAGTACCTCACGCTGTGTTATTTCCCCAACTAACAATGGTACCTCTTCCCTAGTTTCGCAGGGCGGGCATCATTTTATCCCTGTCTGTCCCTCATCATAACATAGGTACCCCAAAGAAAAGATCAATCATCATCACCATTAATATGAGTTCAGTACTTTTTCTATCCGGAACAATTCCTAGCTTTTGTAGCATTGAGGGGACAAAAAACTCAAACAAACAAACACCCCCCCAACAAACAAACAAACAAACAAACAACAAAGAAAAAAAGATAAACCTTTGATGTAACGGAGTGTAATCCAAACGTGAAAGCCTTAAGTGTTGTAATTATTTCGATATATTTGTTTTTTTTTTAATCTTTTTTAAATTAAAGTTGAAAGAAACCTGAGAAATTTGGAAATAATGAGAACGTTCTACAGTTCTTTTGGATCATATACACAGTGTATGTAGTAGCAGCATTTTGCGAGCGTGGTTTAAACTCTATTACCTGTACAAGAACCATTACTGCGATAGTCATTTTTCCATCAAAACAAAAAAGTTAAATGAAAACCTGTACTGAGCGGAACAGCACTCGGGACTTACTGCTTGAAATAATGACAACTATGTATGCATTGCAGGCCGTGGATCACCTTATGGTGGTTATGCACATCAACGAACCCCAAGGCCTCGACGAAAACAAACTGGACCAGTTTGTGGAGCGCCCTCAACTCTCGTCCAGCATCAGGAGGGAAGTAGATGTCTTGCGCCCTTCGTGGGCGGAGGTCAAGCACCTGACTCGCTCGAAAGCCACAGTACAGTTCCACCCGAAAAAGGAAGAACAAGAGGCATTGTCTGAGGCTGGGAACCTGGGGAAGTTTGTTGCGCAGTATGACGTCATTCATGGGCAAAATGCCGGGGAAATTCAGGTGCGTGCAAGGATTACACCTACGAGAATGGGCTGCATTTTAAAGACGAAATCAGATTTGTAATGTATTGTTGTCCATAATACTGGATTCAGATTTTTGGATGTACATGTAATAGGCCGGGGACATAAGTAAGACTTAACATCTTTCAGAAAAGAACCTTGGCTGTTTAGGTGAGCGAAGTATTATGTGCTTTAGTTTTGTATCAGGGATTATTTGGGATGAAAAAAATCTAAAATCCAGACTAAAGTTGAAATAATTTGAAATGTTTCCCGCTCAGTATAGCCACACCCAATTATGACGAAAATTTGTTGTGACAATGTCAAAATAAGAGCCAATAAATATTTAAGGCGCATGTGACAAAAAGGGGAAATTCCCAAAGTTCCCATCCCTACTCTCTCAACTTGAAATAGTTAGCACAATGGAAACATTTTGACGATAACACTCTTCCCCTGTCGATATTCCGTTTGCACCAGATTGTCAACGGCTATTTCGTGCACCACTTTTCGCCGGCTGGGTTCCGGCCCACACAGAAGAACGTCGTATTTGTCTTGGACAGGAGCGGGTCGATGGGTGGAAGGAAGATGCAGCAAACAAAAGAGGCGATGGACACCATTCTGTCTGACCTTCGAGAGAAGGACGCCTTCGCAATCGTCACATTTGAGAGCTCCACCCAGAGCTGGAGGCCCAGTCTAGTCCCTGCCAACCAAGAGAATGTCGCTGATGCCAGAGGCTACATACGAGACTTGCAAGATGCAGGAGGTTCGCATCATGGTTTTTATTCGTAACATTTCGTCGGAACCTATAAGCTGCAAGAGTTGAACAGTGTAAAATCAATATGAACCCTTACCAATATCACGCGCACTACGTATATTGTCGTCAGGATGGCGACCTGAGTGAGGCACTAAAACAAAGAGCTCTATTTTTATTGCAAAATAGAACAAATTTCAAAATTAATAGGCCGAAGACTTACCTTGTAGGATCGGGTCTCCGTTGATCTCACAGAAATGAGGTCTTCGGACTTGCTGTAATTTGACTGAGAACAGCGTAGCAGTTGCAGTTCAGGGCAACTTGCAGCAAGCGATACTATGGCGTCTCTATCTTGGGTTTAGAAAAAACCTCTGCAGGCACTTCATAACGGCGGGACTTGTACGATTTCCATCTTTTGTGCTTATAAAGAAACAAGAAACTTGTCTGTCCACAACCCAGATATACGCAGCAAATGCAACTGTGGTACTTCTCACTGAAAAAAATGCTGTGGTGACCAGGATTCATAGAAAACAAAAAAGATTAATGTGCTTTAAAACTGAAAAGATGTCCAAAATGAAAGGAGTAAAGGCCGGTTCGTACTTCGCGTGAAAGCGCAAGAGAACTGAATTTGGGACGTCAGATCAAATATCCGCGTTGCGAATTTGTAAAAATAAAGCTCATTTCAACTCGAGGGAAATTTCACTGCAAAGTTGTCGTGACTTCGCTTTCGCATTCGTCTGAGGTATGAACCGGCCTTTAACTTGTGAAAGGCTGACCATGCATCTGAAACAGGCCATAAAGCATGTGTGTTATCTTGTCAGGCTGCCAGTTTAAAGTTTTGTTTTCTGTGCATTCCTGAAAGGCAAGAGTTCCCAACCCTTTGAAGTTGTCGTGAATTTCTTAATTACAGCTACGAACCTCCACCAGGGCCTTGTCGATGCTATTGGCATGTTAGAAGAAGCGAAAGAGAATGCTATCTCCACAGTTGGTACATTCTACCTTATCATCATGCTAACGGATGGCATGCCGAACACCGGACAAATTTCCGACACGGAGGGCATCAAGACCGACATTCGGCGCCGGCTGGAGGGGAGATTCTCCCTCTTCTGTTTGGGCTTCGGTGAGGGCGTGCGCTATCCGTTCCTGGAGCAGCTCGCCCTGCAGAACAAGGGCCTGGCACGCAAGATCTATGAAGACTCGGATGCTGGGCTGCAGCTGGTGGGATTCTTCGATGAGGTGGCCACTCCGCTGCTAGTTAACGTGCACATCAAATACCCCCCAGATATGCTGGAGACCAACAGCATCTCCGAGACTCTGTTCCCGACATATTTTGAAGGGACCGAGTTGGTTGTGGCTGGCCAGCTGGCAGTCAACAAGACTCTTCCCGACAACTTAATGTGCGTGGTGACTGCCGAGACACAAGACACGGAAATTAAACTGGAGATGACAGTTAACATAAAGGTAATAGTAAAATAAGAAGTATCTTATATTTTCTATTGCTCCAACCTTTAAAAACTGTGGTCTGTTTGGTCAGTAATGAACGGTTTCGAAATTGATTCGACCGACCGAGAGAATCGTTGGAGTAGTGCACATTCTAATAACTTTGTTATTCAAATAGACGTACCATATCACAGGTATTTATATCAAATTAATCAAACATCGCTGATAAAAGTCAAGCAGAAACTATGAGAGAGGTGTTATAAAACGGATTTTTCCGCCTCGAGGGAATAGAGTGCTCCATGGACCACCTCAGACTGCAAGAGAAAAGAAGTCAAGATTTGCATAGAAGACGATGGTCCGAGGCTAAGAACACTGTTCAACGCAGCATTTCTGAAAACAAAAGGGCGTCTACAAAAGCACAGTAACGATTTAGACCAGATTCTTAACTGTGTTGTTTTTGATCTTGGGTACCGGTAGTTCTTTTTATGCCAAAGTCTGATACGTGTGCTTCCGCCAATTTCCCGACGAAATGAATGTATTTGCTTCTAAATTTAAGTTTGCCTCTTTTGCGCCCCCTTAGGAGACGACTGACGTCGTCATCGACCCCCATGCCGTGGATGACTTCGCCCAACGCCTGTGGGCCTTCCTCACTATCAAGGAACTCCTTCGTAAGCGCATTGCAGCTTTAGACCGACAAGAAAAGCAGGCCTTGACGGAGAGGGCGCTAGAGCTGTCTCTCAAGTACCATTTCGTCACCCCACTGACCTCCCTTGTGGTTGTAAAACCGGACGATGAGCCCGTCGTTGATGAAGCAGAACCGCCCGAAGAGGATAACTTACCCGAAAGTGGATGTAAGTATATGCTTCTGCGATTAAGTCAGGTTTCCAGTCAGGCTTTGATGGAGCAGTAAAATTGAGAAAAAGTCGGCCAGGGAATGTCTCATATCCCATGCCCTACTTTAGATCCTGGACTGGTGTTCACACTTTGTTGTGTTTGTTTCAAGCTCGCCTAACATCTTCACCACTAAGGGAAACAGACTAAAAACGGGGGGCTATTTTACAATTTGTTGGTGTCATGCAATGTATCTTTAATTTAGATGGAATTTCAGGCTATTCATGCTGAAGGTCAGCAACAGGTGGAAAGGCTTGCGGTAGCACCGCAAGTCATCTGTCGACCGAGCCCTTTTTCGCAGAGCTTGCAACATCTGCGACGAGGCACACTTCACCGAAGAACTGCACCCCACCTCCACGGCACTTCAACGCAACGGCGACAAGCCCCAGCAGATCAAGACTCAAGCCCCAAGACCAAAATCCCCTCCCGGCCGAAGGGTCTCCTATACCCAAGGCCACTTAGATAAGGCCCCTAGTTCTGTTACCCTCCCCTACCTCGGTTGTACTTCCCACCACATCCAGCATATCCCGAACAAGAACGGCATCAAAGTGTTCCACACAGCTCCTCTCAAGATCCGCGGCATGCTGACATCCCACAAGGACCGACAAGATCCGCACCACCGACCATGGGTGTACAAGATCCCTTTCTAATGCGGCAAAGTGTATATTGGCGCGACTGGTAGGGACCTCCCAACCAGTCTCAAAGAACACCAAGCCCAGGAAGGAAGGAAGACTATATACAAGAAGTTGGCGATAGTCAAGCATGCCCACTCTGAAGAC
Organism: Acanthaster planci; assembly: GCF_054643075.1. Classification (NCBI taxonomy): domain Eukaryota; kingdom Metazoa; phylum Echinodermata; class Asteroidea; order Valvatida; family Acanthasteridae; genus Acanthaster; species Acanthaster planci. The sequence goes on along the minus strand of NC_141780.1, from coordinate 13,915,096 downwards.
CACCGCACCCACTGGGACCAAGCGCACCTCACCACTAACATCGTGAACTGGTACCCAAGACGCATCAGAGAAGCCTTGGAGATCCTCAAGCACGACACCGTTCCCCAAGACATTGGTTTTTCCATCAGTGACATCTGGCAACCCCTGCTCACCTCCCAGTCCAATGGGTTCCCTATACCCTAGGACACCCCCACCCCGCCTATGGGTCTCCTATACCCTCGGCCCTCAACCCGCCTCTACCTATGCCCAACTGACACGCCTCACTGACCTGCAGGACCCCATCCCGCATGAGCGCCCACCATTAGCATCCTCGTCACACCCTGCTGCATCCAGCCACCCTATATATATATATACGGCTCCATCTTCAGCATCTCTTCAGTCTTCTAACGACGGACTGAGCACACACTCCAAGACGTTGAGCATACTCCCGGTTCTTTTCAGAACCACACATACTCATAAGAGAGATATATTCCTTCGCATGGTGCTACCGCAAGCCTTTTCACCTGTTGCCATCTTTAATTTACTTTGATAGGTCACTAAAATTATACAACTTTTCTTGACGTTACGGTTTTAACATGCTCTCCTACGACTTATACCAGTAACACTAAATATGTTCCTTACCTGTCGGAGTATTCAAATTAACACTCAGCGGTTCTTTATACTTCAGCTGAACCAGAAAAAAGTTTGTCTAGCCTTCAAACATTTCTGAATTCATGATGATTCAAATAGTTACCGGCGGTACGTTTACCAGTGCGCGAGTCCACTTTTTTGCTTTCGTTTTCCGGGCTCGCTGCACAACGACTGTTTCGTGACGGACTGTATATTAAGCTCTCCCAGCTGAAATGGCAGTAAAAAAACTGAAACAGATCATGCACTTCATGAATATTTGCTCTATTGACCTGCTGAGTGTTAAGGTGATACCTTGACAAGAATGGACATCTCAGTGATACTGGCACGACAGAATTCCATAAAAGGACCTACCGCAATTTCTGTTTTGACCTTCTTTCCATCTCTCTATTATGGCGAATCTTCCGTGTACCACTGAACAGAATGAATAATTCATTGACACGTGATAAAAAATCCACCCGTCAGATGACGGAGATTTATGCAGCTATTGTATACAAACAAGTAACACTGTGCGTTGCCATGGATCGACCATTCAATATTGCGGATTCAAGTTTGCGTTGTTCAATATCGGCATATTTCGGTTGGTTTGATCTCCAGATATTCCAGGCGGTGTTGCACGTGGTGGATCAGCCGGCCCCGTTGCTGGTCCTTCAGGGCCGTCCCACCGGTACCCTCGTGAGTATATTCAGCAGTGTGCCGGTTTTGTATCGTCGGTGTAAAGTGGGCCCCCCTTCCTGTCCTCGAAATCCTCATCTCAGAGTTAGAAATTAAAAATTTACGTAAAGATAGTGTAAATGTAAAATGCTTGCTAATAATTATATCAGAATTTCAAGATTTTTGTGGGCTTTAAAAATGTCAGTGCTGGATTATTCGTGAGGTTGGCGTGGGGCTTAAGACGCTCTGACTCTTGGCTACTTCCTGTTTACAAACACCAATGCAACAACCCAGCGTTTTAGTGAGTACAATAGGTATTGCACCCACTATTTATACAAACCTAGCTGGAAGCCTAGACGTCGCCCGGCACGAAGGGGGCGTTGCCCATTTCAGGGGTGGCAAGGTATTCAATGCTTTGACAAGCAATCGATTCCGACGCAGTTATGGAAGCTATTGACTTTCATCGCCTCTTCTCCTTCCTCCAAGGAAGGGGGCGAGCACTCCTCCCCCCCGAAGCCCATGACTGAAGGCTAGAACCATCTTCACTTCCTCAAAGTTTCACAAGGTTGTTGTACGTAGTCGACTTTCCAGGAAAAGTCAACCATCCAACCTCTTTCACCGTTATGCTAACATTGGCTTGCAGCATCCTTTCCTGTTCCTGCGGGTGGCTCAGTGGACAGCGACCCGCATTTCATGATCCGTTCCCCACGGGGTAACGTCACGGTCTGCTTCAACATCATGGGAAAACCCGGCAACGTCTTCAGTCTGATAGCAGATCCAGTGCTCGGTAAGATTTAGGGAGAAAAAGAAGCTCTGACATCTTGCACTTGGACAGGTCCATACCCTCTAAAGATGGACTTGACCATCAAGTTAACTATTAGAGATCAGACGCGGGCATTGCAATTAATCCGTAAATGCAAATGAATAAAATTTTCCCAATACCTATTAATTGATCAACAAGTAAACAAAGCAAATAACGACGTCAATGGGGAAACCTAAATGAGTTTGATAAATATTGGAGGAGAGTATTTAATCAAATATGAGAGAACAAAGGCAGGGACCCAGACAAGTTCAGCAAAAAGCCCCAAACTCCAACCCCCCCCCAAAAAAAAGCTTCGAAAAAACAAAACAAACAGAAAACAAAAGAAACAATAATGTCGGAGTTAGTTGGTGTGGAGCTATTGATTAATGTGCTTTGTGAGGATGGCAGGGCGCTTTAGACAGTTGAGACAGTGACATGCTCGCTCGTCCTGTATTTTATCCTCAATTTTGTGTACCCATTTTAGGAATCTACGCGGACGGTCACATATCAAGCATACGTCTTCATCAGCAGGAAGCGCAGTCTACTGACACACCTGCCCCGACGATCTTTGACCGTCTGACGATCACACTCGGCGGAAGTCAGCAAATCCTGATCAGCGCTACAGGCGTGAGTCTCGGGCCAGAGCTGTCCATAACGTGGGACACCAACTGGGAGGCAGAGCTGGAGGGCGGGGTGGGCGTCTCAGTGTGGGAAGGCAAGTACCTTCTCTTACGGCCTAAGAGCGGAGTGGAACTGGTCGTGATGAGGCACAACGTAGCCCGTCACCACGTGGGCAAGGTGGACTTCTTTGGCCTGTACGTCGTGGAGGGTGAAGGCTTTTCTCACCAAGTGCATGGTATCATCGGTAAGTCGATAACAAAACAGTGCGACTCGTGTTGATGTTTGAAGTACTATGCGATGAAAGGTTAAGGAAGAAAATAATATACATTTTGCTCGAAAATGCTTGTCTTCTTTTCAGGTCAGTTCCAGCGAAAGAAGATACACCTGGAGCGGAAATCGGCAACAGTTGACGGCGACGAGGTCAAAAGTTACATCCGGGTTCGCAGTCGACGCGTCGAGGTCATCCGATCGGAGAAGCTTGACCGGCTGACAGGTAAGATGGAGCAGTGCTGGTATGCCGGGAACAACGCCGAAGGGGTCATCGATGGTACCTACACGGACTACTTAGTTGAGGCTTAATAGACAAAGTGTGAGGTCATCGTCACGTGCCAATATGACTGAAATCGAATGTTGAATCAAGTCATTTACTGGTGCGAAAATTTTTAGGGCGCATAATCCAGTCGTAGAGAATTTATTTCTTGATGAACGACTTTACACAAATTTTTAATAAACTAGTATTACTCAATTCTTTGTTTAAAACACCAAAATTTTCCAAGTAAATAATTTGAATTTTTCAAAACAAACTTTTAAGTAATTAAAGTGAAATTAGAATCGCAAAAATTGTCAGTAATTTTATAAATTTATAAGGCACTGATCAGCACATTTTTGTTACGAAATATGTATATTGATAAAATCAATTTCAACAATTTCATCAGACTATTGAGTATTTTTTAATCGTGTTCATATATAAATATAGTGTCGGTGAAATACCAATGCCTTGAAATTGCTAACATGCCAGCTTATATTTTTATGTCTACTTTGTGAAGGCTTAATGTGTTTTATATTCGTTGCTGCTTTAATACTTTGTCGATTTTTTCAAATACCATTCACTTCAGAATGGCTAAATTTGAATAAACAATAAAAAAAATAAGTAGACATGTTTTAAGTAGCATTTTTGCAAGATTGTTGAATCAAAATATTGGTACATGCATATTTAGAATCATTGTTCCCAAGCAAGATCCACCATTGTCACTCTTATACTGCAGGCATGAATCAGGATCCCATATGTCCACGAATTTATACACCATATTCCTATATCGTATTTAGTATGGTGCTTAGTTCTGTAAACGGAGCTTTAGTTTAGGTGCCTGGAAACACTTTGCCCAGGAGCACTTTGATCACGTGACATTGATCGTGTACGCTACAATGATTGATCATGGACCAGTGGTCATGAAAGGACTATTCGAAAGAAAATGGTACGCCTATGGGATACGTATGCGGCCCGAAAGAAATGGGTGTTTTAGTCATTGCTTTGTATGGTTATTGTATCCCAAGCAATGTCCCTTTAACATAATTATGTGAGCGTGTAATGCTATTTTTCTTAAATAACTGCACAAATCGTACACTTAATCTGCTTGGAAAAATATGGGTGGTTGCATGGTGCAAGAGCGACTTCATGGACAGAAATGGAACGTATGGGCAGATAGTTAAAATGGATTGACCAGCATTCCATCAATCTAAATGGCAGTCATAGTATTCGTGACTCACCACCGGAAATTTTCAAACAAAATAAGTAATAGCGGGTAATCATTCGGATTTTTACAGGTCTGAAAAGATTCAGGATTAAATCAGTGGAACACTGCAATAGGCCTATATGCGATAGAAACAGTAATTCCATCCGTCAAAAGATGAAATGCATAGAGTGTAACTATTCCACTGGGCTCCAGTTCTTGTAATGAAGCACTTTCGTTAAATAGTTCTGAAATAATCAGAATTGCAAGGGTCACAAACCAGGTTGGGCTTGGGCAATGAAGTTGTACTCCTGAGCAATGAATGGCCGATATACGCCTGTTTAATCCGTCTGTCTTGTTTCACATTTGTGTCATGGCACATTTGACATCACTTTTGTACAAACCCCCCTTTGCTCCAGTTTCCCGCTTATGCAAAATGGAAATCTGTACCCTAACATTTCAATAGTATGAGAGACTTAGTATACGAGATGAGACGCATTGATAACAGTGGAAGCATGGTTCATTCATTTCTTCAGAATTTCCATCAGTTTTATTTGAATGTCTGAAACCATTTTACAAAAACAAAAGAAAAAATCTACAAAGCAACCGATGTTATGATCAACGTAGCGAAGCTTTCTCAGTTACTAGTACACCCAGAAGTCTAGTTTTCTAGTCTCGTTTTATCTCAAATTTTCTGTTTAAAGCTCGACCTACCATCGCTTGGAGCTCTAGTGCCGACAAGAATAATAAGGAAGTGAATTGCACATAGTGTAAATAATATATTACCTGATGATTGCTTCTCAATGTAAACTGGAACCCCCATTAATGGATTATTTACGAGTCATAGAGATGGCGGTACTCCGTCCTTCAAACCGTCGGTGAAATTGAAAAAGCGGCAACGCAGAAAGGCGGTAAATGCATCCATTTTTTCCCACGCCGTCCTGGATAAGCGAAGCCTATTCAACTTATCTATGGATATGTACGGTTTTTGCAAGACTTCCCAAAGTGGAATAAAAGTATTGTATTTTAATGGAATATTTAGCCAGAAGGAAAGCAACACAATCTAAGTATCTCCAGTTAAATTGATCGCCTTTAGTGATTGTTTTAGGGGGTTGAAAAGAGAGGCAGGTGGTTGCACTACTGTACATCAAAGCACATGCCTGGGGCTCCTATCAGGAAGCTTTAATGGGCCAAGAATGGTTATTCCTCATAAACCTAAAAGAATCCAGACTTGGAATTAAAAATTTCAAAGTATGCGGACAAATGGTTAAACATTGAGTTTGTAAACATCATCTGGCCTATTAACACAATGTGGAAATAGCCACATTTTGTTAGAATACAGTTTGCGGACCAGTTTCTGGACGGTGCCTATATCTTATAAAGTATATCCAGGTTATGTGTTCGACATTTTCCCCCAAATGCATTTCTTGTGGTGAATCTTTAGTTTTGTTGAATTTAGTAACAGCATTGCTGACAGAGAAGTTCAATAAACTGAAACATCTTCTACTTTACTTGTACTTTACGGTTCACCAGTCTAAGTAGTATTGGGGGTTGCGACAGATGCAGCTCCCGTTTGGGTAATAACATTGTGTTCCCTGGTAGTTGTAGCAACCCATGCTGCCACAGCAAATGGTTGAAGCCGGCTTACACGCTTCGCCTTGCGGAGTGCACTGCGGGCGGATCTGAACAAAAAAAAAGGGGTGGGCAAGAGCATTGGTAGAATGTGCTGTGGTAAAAATCTGGACTAGTGAATTTCAGACAACCTCCGCATTGTGAACATGTCGGGAACTAAAAAGCCAGGTAAAACTGGTCTCCCCGATGTATATAAAACATCTGGTCGTATCTTATTCCGTACAAAGTTTTGTCTTGTACTTTTTGACATAAATTACCAAAATATCCGTAAATACTTTCAAAGCATCCGTCAATATGAAAAAAAAAATATGCGACGTATAATATCTAGTTAGCTTCCGATCCAACACTGCCTCATCGCAGTAAAATTCACTTTGGACTCGACACATCAGGATCCATCCACTTATTCTTAACTAAATCCGCCTACATTTGCTTACCTTACGCCCCCTGCGGGCCACGAACCGTGCAAAAGGTAATGACTGGGAGTTGATTAATTCCTCCTCATCAAATTGCGCCAAGGAGCAGACGACGCAGACTCCCGCCAAAATAAGCAGGGCGAAGCACAACGCTGATGACCGTAACATCGTGGTAGAACACAGCAACACTGATCCTTTAATTTCAACATGCCATAAAACAATTTCACTTAAGAGTGATGCATTTCATTTTGAAAGCCTTAATTTAGATGAGCTTCGATTAAATAATTGTCGGAAACCTTTTTTCTGGCAAATACTTGAAATGCTATACACTTGAAATTATAAAGGGAAAGCATTCGCCAAACACGTGAGATTAAAAAAAAGTTTAATAGCAAAATGCTGATCGTTGACCTGTGTGTTAAGCCTATAGGGTGGAATAATTTTGAATTCATTTGATAGGCTTGAAAGCTGGATTGTGAATGCCTCTAGATTTTGATGAGAAATCAGGTAATTTCAAACTGACAAGCCTATCTTCAGAAATAATTGAGCCAAAAGAATTCAAAAGATGATTTTGTCATTGGCATTTTCAGGTGCACTGGAAATGTATGCTTCGGGCAATACAGATTGGGACCTTGTGCATTCAATGTGAAATTGGAGCAGTTCTAGCGATTAGAAAGCAAAATGATTTAGGTTTTGCGAAATCAACAAAGAGTTACAAATTGGCCAAATAAGAAGGTGACGAGCGTTTGAAAATGAGAAAAACCCAGAAAAAACTTGTCAAGGAATAGAGGAATTTCGATCTCAAATTAGAAGAAAGAAATACTGACATAAAGTGGTAAGGTTGTTTCAGGGAAACCACGAGGTATCGTCGTTATATTGTGTTGCACATGTTGCCAGGTAGGAAATAGGTTACATCTCCGCAGTACTTTTTGTAGCAACTCATTTATCATGCAAATCTACATAACGATTATAGATCGATTATAGTCCTTGAATAAAGCTCCTGTGAAATAAATAAATATCCAATCTTAAACCCCTCTTCATCTCAGATTAAGCTTCTCAAAATTCTGCCGTAGCACGATTTATATCTTTCTTGTGCAATTCGTGAATTATTTGTAGTTTTCGTCATGCAGCCGCAAATCACATGCATTCGTCGTCTTAGGTTTTTCTATACACACACAAACGTTGCACGCTAGTGCGCATTTTACCACAGTGTTAAGATTTTAAAAAATATAGTTGCCTGTGATCTGCTGTTAAGGGTGTTAATATGATCAATTGCTCACACTTACGGCAGAAAAATCACCTGTAAGTCCAATTCTTTTTCTCAGCAAGTGTTGCAACCTGCAGGATATTGCCCTTAATCGAATGCAGAATTACTGCCCAGGGGTATTAAACTTTAAAGGCAACGTAAACTATTAGTGTCATCTTCGATTTATATCCATCCGTATTCATGAAATGTCCGGCCTTAAAAACAGTTAACAGATAATGAAATATTAATGGAATAGCAGCTGTGGCGGGTTGAGAACGATTTCCATTCTGTTTGGGGGCATTTTATTTATTTGTTTTTGAGGGAGGAATTTTTTTTCATGTAGGCCCAGCCCCTTTTGAGGGATGAGGCTACATTCTTCTAAGCATTGTGCATACCAAGCACTTACCTTTCTCTCATTGGAAAAATACTTTTTTCTCGTTTTTATGGGGGAGGCTGCCCCCAGTTGCCCCCCTGGACTCGCCCTTGAATGGCTGTTTCATTTTCCATTGCTTCAGTAAGTCATATTTGAAAATCTTCCTGATGAAATTGAAGGATAAAGTAAACACCTTTCTATTATCGCTCAATTAAATTGGGAGGAAATATGTGCCTGGACGTATGCGTTCAAATTGGTTTATTTAGATCCCAAAAATCTTATCAACCAAACCTGCAAAACTTTTTGCCTTTTCCAAAGGTTTTGTTCAGGGGACCGCTGCAGATAAACCTATACAGTAGCAATACTCTATATAGAACCATATTAAACAGTGGCAGGCTTCGCATTGAAACGAATGTGGTACAAATGTCGCTCAGAGGTCAAACACGGTGAGAAACCATTTAAAGAACTTAACGTTCCCACAGTTCTGCCTGAGATAAATCCAGATCACATTAAGAAAGCTCAGTTGACTGATCATTCACTGAAGAAGGCCAGAGACCTTGCATCTAGATCACGGAATAACTCGCAACGGGTCGACTTATAAAATTTTCTGGCCAAAAGACTTTATCGAGAGTTTCAATCTCCTAAGATTGACTTTGATAGAACCTTGCACCCAACTTCTGATACCTTTAGAATTCCGTAACAATGTCACGAAAATAGCCAATGAATCAACATAAGGGGTCACCAAGGTTCTACCAAAACTGATGACAAAGTTCTATTTGTATCTAACTTCTTCTGGCATGGGGTACACGCAGACGTTTCTAGATTCTGCTGTTCGTGTGACATTTGTCAACGCACAATACCAAAAGGCACATTTGGTAAAGTTTTACTGGGAAGAATGCCGTTAATAGACTCTCCATTCCAAAGAGTCGTGATAGATATCATTTGACCCATTCATTGTCCAACCCGCATCAGAAAACGGAAACCGATACATTTTGAATATTGTGGATTATGCAACGCGATATCCCGAAGTCATCCCCTTAGCATCGAAACCAAACGAATAGCTGAAGTTACGGGGGATGTTTTCACACAGAGTTGGTATTCCGACCGAGATCTTATCAGACCAAGGTTCTCAGTTCAACCCAAGGTCGACGAAAGAAAACAGCAGATTACTTTGAATTCGTTTAGTACTCCATATCATCCAGCATGCAATGGCTGAGTCAAGCGTTTCACTAGGACTGGAAACGAATGCTGAACTGAAGAGACCATGCTCTGAAAATCTCGTGACAGGGTCAGATATGTTAACCTACTGATTTTTGCTTACAGGGAAACTCCAATGTCTAAAGAGAAGATGATTAATTGAAATCTACTAAATTGTTAAATGATGCATTCCATTTACTGTAGCAGATTTTAAATCCTTGAGAATTTTTTAGAATGTATCAAAAGTATATATTTTACTGGATCTGATAGTACGTTGCATCATACTTGATTAAATAAAGCATGCAGTTATTCAGTGTTAAGTTTACTTTACCATATTTGCATCATCCGGTATGTTCTTGGTTTTGTTTAAAGCTAATCCTAACAGCATGGGTTGTCTCTGAAAAAGGGTACCGTAGATTGCCCTCATCTCTCTTATAATCCAATGACTGAAAAGGTTTGCACTTACCAAGTACTAGGTCCGGTTTCCCAAACAAGGAGTTGATAGCCGACGAACTACCGGGCAAACGCAGGTACGCACCGATTGAAGACAGCCAACTGATATGACATGAACTCGCTTTGATTAACTCGCGCTTTCACAGAACTCTGGCCAATTCAAAATAAAGTTTAGTTTCCTACTCTGCCTTGCAGAAGAGTGCTCTCAAATGATGGATATTTTTTTAAATATTGGAAGTTCTCACGATTTTTAAAAAAATTGTAACCAACAAGAATCGTCTTTTCTAGAAAGAAAAGCACCAGAAATTTCTACCGGACACTTTCAAGCAATATAGGAGCATGGAAGATGAGCAAATATATGTAAAATGCTAAAATCTTTGCAGTGACTGAGTGTTGGACAAAATAAGTTCTGTGAGCTTAATTTTTGTGCGGAAAAGGCCTTTCTTTTCTTTGACAGAGGAGAAGAATTATTCACAAAATGATGCTGTCAATAAATATGTCACTCCAACAGTGTGAGACGACGTGTTTGTGGCCGAGATATTAATTTCATCTAGTGCCTAACGGAAGTGCTGAAGTGGCCTTTACGCCACATGTGATACCCGCCACGATTTCAAAAGGCTAATTGAACCCCCGCGCTACATCCTGCCACCTATGGGGAAAAATGGATGACAACACATTATCTGAAATGGGTCATTGTCTTCTGTCAGAAGTTGCATCCAGGGTCAACGTTCTTTCGAAATGGTACCGGCGGCAGCAGAAAATCTTGGACCGCCACGTCAATGAGTGCTGTCGTTCGGTGATTTTAACAGTGGTTTCATTTTAAAACTCGGCTTTTCCCAGGGAAAATGTACACTTTTAGCTAATGTCCAATAGATGAAAACAACTTATATCCCAAACTGTGTAATGCCGAATCCATATAAGCAGGGGGCATATCTTTTAGGGGGGAGGCAGGGTCGGATGGACGTTAAGTTAAAGAGTGGGTTTACGTGAAACAATGATATTTAGATGGTTACTTCTTCACTAATATATTTTTGTAGCCTAAATAGGTTTGAGCCCCTTAACGCCCCGTATGGCTGTGTGTGGCAAAAAGGCTGTTGAAAAATTCTGTGACTTTCCTGTCCAGAAAGCCAACTATTCCTTCTCTAGAATCGAAATCACTCGACACAGTTTTGAAATTTTATTTACGACATGAAAAATTGAAGTTACCCATGCATTTTCGACCCACATTGGAGTTTCTGAGTCATATCTCTGTGTCACGCTCTGCACTGACATATCTAGTTGCAAGGGTTTCAATCTTAGTGGAATTCTCTTGGTTATGTAGGAGTGTCCTGCGGTCATTAACGAAGCCCAAGGGGTAAGATGTTATAGCCTCGGCCTATACGAATCCGAACAGACGACTGCGGAGGCATGCGGCCATTGATTCCCGCCATGTAAAGTGGCGCTCAATGGTGGGCACTACACTCACCTGCGTCCTCTTGAGAAAACATGGAGTCAATTTCTCTTGGACTCACTTTTTATACTCTTCTTCGGAGTATGAAATAATTTGAAATTCTCTCGAAGTTGAGTGTATAAGAGCCCTTTTTAAACGATAAACATGTGCACTCTTTCCGGAAGAACGAAAGAACCGTTGTGATGTAAAGACACTTTTAAGTTGACATGTTTTACATTCAAATATTGAACTCCAAATTTGCTCTTTGAAGACGTTTTTTGAGAAAATGTTTCTTACTTGCTTATTGCTTTTTTATTCTTAATAATAAATTGGCAAGGAAATGTAAATTTACAGTTGCAAAATATAAAACAAAATCCAGCAAAGTTCAGAGCCTGAGATGACCTCAAAGCTCTGTTCATGGATAGGCAATTTTGCATTAGCACAAAATATAAAACGGCTCCAAATAGCCTATAGATATTGATAATAAGGCTAATCACAAAGGTGCAATTTCAGGGGCTGAAGTAATGTGTTTGTTTTACACGACCTCTTTTAACTTCACAAGCGCACATTAACAAGTCGCAGCAAGCTAAGAGTCCAAGAAGTTTCCCTCAAGCGTACCGCCTGAGCGCGAGTGAGGCACTTCTGTATAATAATAGCTTCTAATTATAGTTGCTGGATCTTAGACCTTGGAGACTTAAGGTTAAGACATGAGGGCACAAATTGAGAACTGAAAACCTTTCCTGAAGTCTAAACATTTTTTTCAGAGGAAACACTTCATTTATTTATTTTTTTTGAAGGAGTATATTATAATTTTTCCACTTCGTCAGGAAGCTGTAGTGCTCCCCTACTACTGTTTTGTGTGTTCGGGAAAGATATGCCTCCTTTTATTATGCTTTCTACTCATCCACTTCACTTATATGTAGTTTGAGTACTGCATTATTAATTTCAAGCCGTCGGGTCGATAAGATTTCAGTTACCATTTTGAATACCAATTGGAGGTTGTGAGATTAAGATCTCCCCACTGAAGGGGTGATGTGGTTCTCATTTTTTACTCGAAGCGTTGACAGTGGTCTGGCTCCTCATTGAGGAGCCAGCAGTATGGGGTTTAAACACAGTGTGAGCGGTTGTGGCGTGACTTTAACGATCGCCACTAATCTCGCCTAGATGAGGCGCCCACTCTTAGTGTTGCATTGCACATGGGGGCTATTCCCGCGAATCGTGCTCGAAACACTGCAAGAAACTAATCTTGATGCTACCACGAAGGCAGCTCGTTGCCAACTCTTCACACCTCCAACCCAGGGGTCTCGGTATATTAGTTTGTAATCCGCTTGGATCATATGCAGTTTTCTGCAGGCATCAACACCAGGCGAGAAGCAAAATAGCTGCCTGAGATGAGGTGATGGAGGCCTATGAAATGCAGAATTCCTCAGCATTTATTGTCGGTCGGGCATGACGTGTAACTGTCACACGGCATGACACCCAACTTGATCACTTATGAGGATCCCCGATGCAGGGGGGTGTGAAATCTTAAAACCGGCTTGAATTTTAATTGCGAGATGGACATCACCCGTCAAGACGCTGAGAAAACTTTCGACGGTAAAGTCCTGGAGAGCCGTTGAAACAAGGATGGCAACTTATTTCATGAAAACAGTTTTGTCAAACGATCAGGCAAATTTTCTCCGTTGAAGGTGATAAATAGAGCGGCACGAGGATTAGGAACAAGGCTTCGTCCATTCTGTTGCCAAAATACCCAAAAGGAACACCTTCCAATATCCTTTCTTACCTTAACAAAAATAGTTTACAAACATATAGTTAACGTCTAATGTCAGTTATTTGCAACATTCCTCACAAAGAAATGGATCCCTTTCTATCCGTTTTCGAAAAATGTAGTCACAAGTGTGACTTCATCCGTGCTCGCAGTTACCATTTTCAGAAACAGTCCAATTGCAATGCAACATCGATGATCCTGAACGGCAAACGCCGAGAAAACACCACTCTTGATCCCAGGAGCTGCTCCTCTTACTTTTCGACATTGCCCGATGATGAGGTTTACTATTAAAACCGATCACAGAGCTAGTAATTAAATTTGGAGATTCTCAAGTGCGCGAGCAACACGAGACACGACTCTCGAGATATTCCCTTCAAATTAAATAAAATTAAAAAAAAGAGAGAGTATATACCAAAATATATCAGATACACCGGCCTGGATTATTTGGTTACGGTATATTTGCGAGTCGAACACGAAGGACGCGACTCCAATGCAAACTACCAAAATTGTGTTGACAAGATTCTCCTGCCAACTGCACCTCCCCGATATTTTCTAGTAATTGAAAAATCCAGAGACCACCGTTAAGGAGGCTTAAGGGAAGCGTAACTGATGGTGATACCGTGCCTTGATGAATGGCCCATCAATGAGGGACAAGTGGACACGATCGGAAGATTCAGAGCTTTTGAAGAGGTTAGTAAGGCACGATACAATTGCCTCCCATTTGCAAATGGACGGGGCATAAGACCCAAGCGCGAGACATTTTCTCAATCACTTACACTCGACCTACCGGTAAATTAGGAATCTTTGAGTGATTCCCCATTGCTTGGAATGTAACCCGATTGCGCTTTGAAACGAAACGAGACTACAAGGCCGTATTAAAATTACCCTCCTTCAGCGCAAATCGTATTGTAAGTTTATGCCCTGGACGAAACGGGAGATGTTCTAAGGCACTGATATTGGTCTGTGATTAATATCGTATGCGAAGCTCAGGAGAGGCCATCCAAATTGTTCAGATTTTGAGAAAAACTATTCTGGGAAAGGAGTATTAAAACACTAGTTTTCTTCCCAAATTTCCCTGAAGGTCTCGAGATACCGGTATCACTGCGCGTTCTACCTTTCTGGCTCGGGAGTAAAAGGGGGTTTGACGTTGCAGCTTGACATTATTCTAAGTCTTCGATATTTTTCTCCTAGGAAAACTACTTTAAAAATCAGTTATCCTACAGTTTGAATAATTTAACTTGTCCGGTAAGCTGTACTTCTTTGTTATGCGCACATTTTCTGCTCGATGAGGGAAGTTAACCAAGCTTCCTGCAATCGGGGATGCATTCCATTAGTTGTTTTTTCTCCGGCTATGTACATCGATGCTAGGAGACGTCTTACGATAAACCTACCCACCTGATACGGCTCACGGGGGACAGAATGAAAGTCGATATGGGCCACTGTTCCGGACTCGAGCGGGCGAATAACCTCTTTGCTGCCGAATACAGCCTTCACACCAGGAGGGCCATGTCAACGGCCACAGATTTCTAGCTCATACGTGCAGCCTTCAAGAACGACCAACCGCGATCCATGTCCAAGCCGATTTAGGCGGAAAGTTTTCAGATGCGACAAAAAGGTTAAACTTGCATGCATAACTGTCCGGGTTTGATGGAGTTTTAAAGTTTTACCGATCACGATATTTCTAAAAAATTAGCAAGTGTGTCAAGGGTGTGCACTATAGATCACAGCTACGCAGACCTGCACTTTCAAGGATGTCATTAATAAGCTCGGGTCACATAACCGTAGTGCTGCGACCAGTCACAAATTTTGTGACTCGATTCCAGTGGAGTGATTAAAACGTGGTGACTCGAGTCCAGTCATTGTATCGTAGTGACGCGAGTCAAGTCGAATCAGGTATTTAGCTCGAGTCAATTGGTGTCACAAAAATTTAAATATAACAGGATGACCAAAAACAAATGTAAAATTTACCTACGGGTTACCTATGTGGTAACAGCACATCTTTCTCTTGATGACAACAGCACATGACATGACGAACATTTATAAGCCGGCACTGTAAGCTATTGAAAAAAAAATTGGGGCAAAGAAATTTCGTTGAGTTTTTCGGACTTGAGTCTTATCAAGTTTCACTCAAACCAGGTCTTCTGATGAGGGACTCGAGTCGCTTGAGTCATCTGCTTTCGGTGTCCCGAGTCGAGTCCAGCTATTAACCCATCGCGTTGCCAAAAATATTGGCTGGAGTCGCCTCTGGCATAACCACCGTGTTCCCTATGGAATAAAACAAATCTCAATTTAACCCCAAATGTCTTGCGTTTAAGCGAGAAATGCCTTCATTACTCAATGCGGAAAGATTGCGCGTCAAGTTAAGAATTACGATGGAGGTACATGCTTATGCAGTCCTATAGACTGCAGTGTAAAGTACTTACAGTATGCAAACTGGGACGGAAAGAACAAGAATCAGTCAAAATCATATTTGTTTTAGTTAGTGCCCCTTGAAAAAATATCGTGCCTCCTGGGAAATTTGACCTTTGTTACGCTATTTACCAACCGAACCACGGATTGATCGACGGACAAACCAGTTAATATACACTGACCATGGAAAAAAGAGACAGATTAATTGCAAAAGGTGTATACGATCGGGCCCGTTGAAATAGTTATCTTCGTTCAACATATCAAACCGAAATCCAGCAAGTAAACACGCATGAGTTAAAAACAATGAGGAATCGTCGCCGTGATGCAAGAGGCTAGAGCTGACGGTTTCAATGGCCAACCGGAGAAGTTATTATAGCCTTTTATAGGCTGTCAGTCTTCCCGCCAAGTTAGATATTCGAGTGCATTTAAGTTTCGAATGTTGGCTACCAGCATCAATATTTGCCCGAGAACCCCTTGCCTACTCATGTTATTTTTCAGTGTGCTCGAACGGTGAGACTTCAAATCGGGTATCGATTCCTGAAAAAATACTGCCAAAGGCCGGACGAAAGAGGTGTTGCAAATAACCCCCAGGACGGCTAGACGGTGCCTAGTAGTGACAGGAGAAGAACAAGCTGCCTGAATTTCATATGGAAGAAATCTTCCGAGTATGAAATTGTGTTGATGTCATCTGAGTATGGAAAGCTTGGCACAGTTGGCTCAGCGATATCTGCTGAGGATACAGATGGACCCAAGTATGGCCGGGATTATATTTGACTACTGTAATATGGAAATTTTACCTGTTTAAGGTTAGTTATACAGAATGGGGCTACAGAGATGCTAATATTTGATACTAATCTATTTGGGAATATTATTTGCCACACAATATTCACTATCCTCCCCTCTGGCATTATTTAGTTATTTATTTGCCGTCCTGATATTTACTCCCACTGAAGACCCGAATTTCAATGTTTCGTATTTCTCTAGAACATTGCTTTCTGCCGGTGGGCATCCCTTGACTACACGCCACAGCACATATGTACAGACCAGCAACATTTATTTTTGACATAAATTGTTTTCATTTTTGTTGATACGACTTTTGCTGTTGGTTTGGTTTTGCCTTTGTCCTGGCATGGTAATAGAGGCCTCGGCTGTTTACACCAACATTCCCTTGCGATATACTGGTTTTGGGCCATACATGGATTACAAGTATATGTAGTTTACCATTGCTCTCCCATTTTCTCATGTATTTGGGAATCTTTGATTTATCTATCTCGTAGCAGTCTTTTTTGTTACTGCCTCAATTAGTTTGTCTTGGGAAATTTTCAACGAGATTGAAATAAACGTGGATATTAACAACGAAGAAGTTGAGAAATCGGGTGTAGCGATTAGTTTGTTTTCTGTAGTTCTGGTTTGAAATTCTTATTAGAAAACTACATGAAGCCTAGATCTGGGGACAAAAAAGCTTGTAAAACCACAAACGTGACATGACAGTCTCTGCGTCCTTCGTGTTGGGAAATCACATCGACATTGTAATTAATGAAATAATTACAGTGATAAAATAATAATAAAATTACTTCACATTAAAACGTTTATACGGCTCAGTTTAGTCCTCCAAATTCTCTAATAAGAATTTTAAAAAGCTCACAATAAACATTACATGTTGATTCTTCACATAAAATGGAAATAATGTGAGAAAGCATGACGTTTGCTGTATTTCTGAGTACACAAAATGCATGAGTCGATCCAGTTTTTTTTTGCGGGGAGGCAATCCACCATATGATTTCATATTTATCAATTATCTCACTAGCATAATCTTTCACCCTTAATATTTTACAAATGACGTTAAGGTTGGGATGAGGGATTTTTTTTTAACTTCAATGACAGTTCTACACTTCAATAATAAACTGTAAGGAACTCGTTTATAAATGTGGCCAGTCATGAATAATTTATTAGCGCGCTACTTTATCGCAAGCTGATAGGCTCGCAGTGGATGTCGTGCGCTGGCAGTGGAAAGTTGTGGGCAGTCTTAACCTTCGTGGTTGATTTTAATAATTTCACATATTAAATCTTATCATCTAATTTGATAATAATAATATAAATAAAACACGGCCCCTTGCAATATAATTACAGCTGAATGGGTTACTGTGTATGAATGAATGAATGGATGGATGGATGGATGGATGGATGGATGGATGGATGGGTGGGTGGGTGGGGGGGGGGGTGGATGGGTGGATGGATGGATGGATGGATGGATGGATGGATGGATTTGACTGGTGTCTATATCACTGGTGTCTATGGAATTTACCTGTAGGGGTCCACCCTCAGTCGTCTCTCTGAGCAAACACGTACATACCCTGTGCATACAGTAAAGTACAAGTATTCATTGGTTTGTTTTGTTATGGCTAACCTTTGACACCTAATCTATGCACATTGACGCATTATGAATGAATTTGATAATACATGTAAAGTTAACGGCAATACTGGTCGTTGCTGTATTTTGAAGCTCCAGTGGCCTTTTTCCGTAGAATTGTTGGTTTTAGTATTCTGTAAATATGCTCGCATTACACAGATTCAAATGAGTTCAATGAGACTCTGACGTATCTAGGGTGTACATGAGGCTAAACTTAGTTTACAACCTAAAGACCGAAGTCAACTTTTGATGCTGGGTGAGTTTCGCTGCAGTATCTCTAGACTGACTGTCATTACCGGTTTTCTGAATTTCACAATTGGAGTATTTGTGCTACCATTTAAGGAGCTGTTCTGCAGAGGTAACTCGCCTCACCCCCTCCTTGAATCCACCCATCAGGAATAATGGTTCTGACGACACCCCGTCAATCAACCCCCATCATTCAATGATCAAAACCATTTCTGACTTTTTCGTTTGGCAATTTGCTATAATAATTACATGCTATACAACTACCTTAAACTAGTCACAAACAGCCACAGTCTACAGGCAGGCAAATAGCTTGACAATTCGAAAGTGTACCAGAAGAAATAGTTCTGAACGATAATGTGAGAATAGAGTCTGCGATTAGCACACAAAAATCAATAACTTCGGCTCCAGCGTTGACCATGTTCTTCTAGGAACACGCTGTTCAAATAGCTATGAATATATTGTGTTACGGAAACAAGATGCGGAGTCTGTTGGAATGAGAAACAGAAACAAGAATATCAAAAACATAAAAATGACTTGTCTGAATAAGTAACCTAATCTGCAAATACACCAGTTTCTTTTCCTCCAAAGTGCCTTGCTCTTATGAGCAATTTGATATGCACAGTATTTCCGTCGACCGGTGCTTTCTGTCAGTGCGAATATCGGTAAGAGCGATGTCGATTTAAAAGTACTGTGAGATTATTTCAGTAGTAAGTTGATTTTCAAAACCTTGTCTGCCGGAGGAATATGGTCATGAACAAAGATTTTAGCAGGATCCAGTTTCATAACTATTGGGATTGGGTCAGTGGCGAGAATTCGTGCTGGAAAGGGGGGGGGCGGATGGGGAAAGATGGATGTGTGGCCTGCACGGCCATGAAATTTGAAAAGTGGGGGGTGTTATCTCGTACACACGACTTTTGTATCGTATGTACGAATTATATCGCGTACGTACGACTTATATCTCGTACGTTCGACTTTTTTGTCCAACCTACGAGATACAAGTTTTACATACGACATTTTTGTTTTCACCATGTCCGTAATATAGCTTCGTACTGAATGTATCAGCCCAATAAAAAACCGCATACAGCAGTCCTATCACATCGAACTACTTAAAGGGCCGAATTCAATTTCCAGACCAGACCCAACCAGACCAATGGTGATTCAGTAGGAATATTCAGAATCTGATTAAAAATCCGAGCACTATGGCTTTGATACAAAAAGAGCTATAAACACGTTGTTTGATGAAAGGTGTAAGTATTGTAAAAAATAAAGTGGCTAAGCCGTCGCCCGCAAATTCAACTAGGCTAAACAGTATTTTGGCCGGCTAGATATAAATCGTGTCCTCTTTGATAAAAATAAGTTTTATTATTTTTTAATTTACCCCAGCATTTAGTTACAAAGTGCTACGTTTTCTTTCTATGATTCGCGGCTCTGGAGGATTTTTAAAGGAAAAAAAAGCCCGAAATTGTAAAAGGGTCTGATTCCTACCCCTTGGATATGAAGTCACAACGACTATGACCAGTATAAGATTTGCCAAGTCCCCCAAAACAGTTACTACGCATGTACCCGGCAAAGTATCGTTTATAGCTGGAGTTGCCGTGGCGCCAGCGACAGCTAAATATCCATTGCCCGATAAAAACGTTCATTTGTATCATGAACAGCACTCCTTAGTAAGGTGTCAGCCCCCCCCCCCAAATTTCTATTGCCGATGTTTTCTGCGATTTACGTCAACGCCCGCAATCCCCAGAGTCCATAGCACAAAATAACGCAATTGACAGTATTTAGTCATGGGCTTTTAGTTGATTATCTTAAATCGACATTCCCTTCTATCAGTCTCTCAGGGAAGCTGTAATCCATTCGTTTTAAATCACACCTTAAAAAAGCACCTTTGTGTCTCATTTAACCTGATTTTAAATTTTGTTTCGCAATTTCCAAAGGTAGTTTTATGTCTTTTTTGTTTTTACGCTAAAGATATTTCCATATGAGCAAACTGTGATGTCATCCGAGGAGAAAGCCTCTATGTTACATTGGTTGGTATCCAAAAATTCCAGTGTTTTTTTAACATTTTGCTAAACTCAGTTTTTTCTTCCTGGCCAATTCGTTGCTATTTTGTAAATTCTGGGCACACAATTTTGACAGGAAAGCTTTTGCACCGAACTTTGTCTTCCCTAGATAATTTTTACAGCAACAGCGCCCTCAGTTTTCCAGAAAAGCAGGGATAACTTTGACTGTTAAAAAGTGCACTTTTCAATGAATTTAACCGAATACGAATGTAAAAGAGTTTTATAAAGCGAAGATGAATACAAAATTGAAGAAAATATATGTCTACTGAAAATTCATTGAAGCTACACTGTAACGAATTTGGTTCTTTCGAGCGAGATTTGTCCTAATGGGTGTCCAACAGGTAAACTTGAATAAATACATGTACATCGAAAATTATCATGCAGTCGCCCACTTAATTATCAATGTATGTGCTCTTAACATGCAATAACCAACGGTGCTGTAAATAAGTTGTGTAATAGAAGAACTGATCATACTAACACGTGACAACAGGCCATGACACTCCCAAAGCTATTATCGATAAACTTTGGGTATAGAAGATATTCGGACCTCGGATATTAGTAAAATGGTGTGAAATTCATTTGAAAAACGTTACTGTGCATTACCCCCCCCCCGACATCCAGATCTTACCAGTACTAGCGACACCAGCCTAATAAGCCAAAGAGACATGATTGTAATCATGTGCGTAGGAATGGATGGAACCTCTACATAATGCTATCTTATGGGGGGAGGTAGTTTTCGGCCAAGACGGCAGAACTCGATAGCGGACTCGATCCGAGCACAAGCCGCGCAAGCCGTCGATTGGATGAAGTCAAGTGAGGGCGCAATAGAAATCGGCTCGCGCGGCACATGCTCGATCACGTCCGCTATCGAATTCTCCCTTCTTGGCCAAAGACTGGGGGAAGGCGGCTTTCAATATCAACATCTTATGCGCGTGTACTTCATGGGCAGCCCCCAGGGCTTCTCAACAATGAATTTTTTGCTCCGTGTTTTACTTCCTTTCTGGTAAAACTACACTTTTCAATACATTTCAATATCTCCATGTTTTCTATTACGATCGAGAACGCATTGCCTTTTTTTTCAGAAAGACACTTCCTTTTTTTGGAATTTGAAATTTGCTCATTAAAAGCACTATTTGTGAGAAAACTTTCAGAAAAGTCATGCAGTCATGTACCAGATCCTCAAATCACCTCGAGCACGTTGCATTTTGTGTTACAGTGCACTATTTTTGACTACATGATTGAAAAATTGGTTATTAATAGAACACACAAATGCATATATAGAAACGCTGTATGAAATAATTCAGTGATTTAGCATATTACTTCATACTTCAGTGTTCGAAACTTATGCTAAAAGAATTCAACTGTTCGTTGTGCATAATTGCTGTTTATAATCCCAAGATGCATTGGAAATGTCGACATCATTTGCATATGGCGTTGGTCCGGGGATGCAATATCTCTGTCTCTCTGTATTGCACAATAAATGCCGGGCAGAAATGCTGATAAGGGAACCCTAAGCAGTCCTCTCTATTGCATACAACGAGGCATACAGTTCAGGAAGGGAGAGCTCGACAACTCAATCAATATACACTGACTGCTGGTGATTGAAGCCATGGAGCAGATACTGATTTTACGAATCTACAAGACAATTGTGGGAATCGCAGGAATCTTGGGCAACGGTCTGGTCTGTGTCGTCATCTGTAAAGTCTCGGCGATGCAGACTCGCACCAATGCCTTCATTTTCCACCAAGCTGTGGTGGATTTCCTTGGCTCTACACTAATTCTCCTGCAGAGTGAAGTTCCACTGCCTGACCCCCTGCCCGACAGTCGTCTGGGTTTCTTCATCTGCACGATGTGGAGCAGTAACTACATGCTCTTTCTCTTGTTTACCATATCAACGTTCAACTTGCTGTCGTTGACCATGGAACGGTACTTCGCCATCGTCCACCAGTCTAAGTACCACGCCGCCTTCGCCACGCGTCCCTGGCTTAAAGTCGGTCTGATCTTTGCTGGCTGCTGGCTCCTTGGGATTGCCATCAAGACGTATACTGCTTTGATCTTCGAGTTCCCAGGCGGCAGATGTGTTGTCAGGGATATCCCCAGCTCCCATGTCATAGGGATCCTGACGGCCATCCTGCAGTACTTGGTACCTGCGTTGGTGATGCTCTTTGCGTACATCAGAATCAGCGTGGAGCTGAAGCGTAGAGCTGCAAGGCTGGGCTCGTTATCGGTGGCTGCCAACTCTGCTCCTTCAAGATTGAACGGCTGCGTCGCTTGTCAGTCAGCTTCGGGTATGACGGGGTCGTTACTGCAGGCCAGACACAACATCTTCAAAACGCTTCTGATTGTATTCATCACGTTCATGGTCTGCTGGACCCCAAACCAGTTCATGTTCCTCATGTTCAACGTAGGATGGCTGGTTATACACGACAAGTGGTACTATCTATTGTCTGTGGCTATGGTGGCTACCAATTGCTGCGTCAACCCGGTCATCTATGCTTTCCAGTATCGCCAGTTTCGCAACGCTCTGCGAGACATGTTTGGGATTGGAAGACGCAACCCTGACTCGTCTCATGCCATGTCACTTCGAAGCCAAACTACTGATGTTCAATCCTAAAGGGACATATGGGACAGTGTACAAATCGTAGGGGTGATAATCAGAAAACAGGATAAGATACTCAACTCAAGACAAGTAGCAGATGATCTAATTTCACACTTCCCGGACGTCCTAAACAGGATAAAATACACAACTCAAGACAAGTAGCAGGTGATCTAAGTTCACACTGCCCGGACGTCTCAAACAGGATAAGATACTCAACTCAAGACAAGTAGCAGATGATCTAATTTCACACTGCCCGGACGTCTCAAACAGGATAAGATACTCAACTCAAGACAAGTAGCAGATGATCTAAGTTCACACTGCCCGGACGTCCCAAACAGTTCTATGATTGATTATTTCGGATTGCAGATGGAACTACAGTATACCGAACTCCTTCAATAAATCACACAGTATAAACAATAGCTTGTAAACGTTTCAGTTACTTTCACCTTTGGTCTTCAGTGCGAAGCTTCAAATGGTCCTGTTCTACTTTATACATCTGCTATTCCTACTTAACGTTCTTTTAGAGATATTATTTTGGCTGCTAGAGTGTAAAACAAGAACCACAACCTTCACACACGAATGGGAAGACGTTTGCAGGCAAATGTTCTGTGCAAGCTACTCCCAAGTTCAAAGGATTAAAGATTGCTGATCTGTCTTTGTTTCAATATCAAGACATTAAACTCTGAATGTAGAGCTGAATGTTTTACATGGAAAGTCTTGATAAGGGATTTTGTTGGAATCTCGACGATCCACAGTGCAGCGCGCCGGTAAGATATTGTCACAGATGAGTAAATTGCAAGTTTATACGAGGTTTACAAAAAACAGGGCCGACTCACAGCAATTTGCATATGAGCAGATGTCAGTAAACAACATGAGGAATTTCTGACTGATCAGGGCATTCCTTGCCTCACAAAAACAACCATCTTGATTGACTGATATTAATACTTAACAAACACTTTCAAATCTTCAAGCCAAACAAGCAAGTTCCACCCGCACGCAGCGCAGTTGGTGAATAGCACTTCCTCCAGTCGCCTGTTTCCCCCAAAAAATACAGCAAAAAGGCCCCCTACACGGTGGATTGCCTACACCCTTATTTGAGAAATTTCTTCAATGATACCGTTTACATTTTGCATGTTCACTTGAGTTAGCCGTTGCTGAAAACATGTATAGAGCTTTATAAACATGATTGTGAGCAAATAAGGAGTTGTTTAATGAATTGGAGCTCATCGCTTTGCCTTGAAGCATTTCTCATTTGAACCTTGTATTACAGGCAAATAAAAATATTTTTATCAAGGAAGTGAATGACCTCGACAGAACAATATTAGTAACAGAGAAATGTTTATTTTGTTGATGAAACATGTCAACTTGGCACTTGGGGGAAATAGGGATATTTATATTTTGGGATTAGTAGAAATTTGCTCACCTTATATTAACTGTATAAGCGTACACTGATGTCAATATACCATATTAGAGTTTTTCGCGAAAACTGCCCTTCAAATCTGTACCCTTGATTAATTAAAAGAGCACTCAGTAAAAAAAATATCTAAAAATGAAGCAGTGTATCTTGCTGTTCAGAACTGTAGGAATGCAATGCACTCCGTGCAGGTGCAAAAGAGGGCGTTTTTTGAAATGAAATTCACAGTCCTTTGGTATGCATTAACCGCATAGGCGCGCAAGTTTATGCGCGTTTGACGCGGAGTACGCTGACTTAAGGCCGTGTCTGAAACGGGCTTCCAGAGTTATGTCTAGGTCTATTGTCTACGCGTCTCCACGCATTTCCGGCGGATCGAAGACCTAGATCTAGCTCTAGAGAAGAGATTCGGATGCAGCCTGGAAAGTGTGGTCTTCGCTTACTCGCCGAAGGCGTGCAAGAGCCAGGTTGGAAAACTTAGTACCATAATGTGCGCTTCAGCTCAAGGTGGATAGTTAGTCTGGAATTACGCGCTCATCTTCTAGATTCCACTAGTCTAAGATTTTCATTCAGTGTAGATTTTCAAGCTCTACATTCTGACTCGCAAAAGTCAACGTGACTGATTTTCACCTGGACTCGGCTGACTCGTTATATACCAAACAAGTCGGACTGTTATTTAGTCAAATCTAGATAGTCTTTAATGTGAAACATCTTCATCCTGAAGTTGTATAAAAGCCCTATTCAAAGGACTTGAAGGCATTAATTTTGGCAGATTTTTGTTAAGATTGACACATACAGGCACATTTCCTATCTATTGCCGGAACCAACAGCATTAACTCGTCGCCCAACTCCCAGACAGGGGCGGTCACCTCCTGGCAGAAGGGTATCACCCAAGAAAATGCAGTTTAAATGTTCCAGCGCTTTGAAGCGCGCAATTCCAAAGAAACACGTTGAAAAAAGAAAGATAAATGTCAACATTGTAAATGATATTTTTGAGGCAATTGGGCATTTGCCTCAAAAATATCATTTACAATGTTGACATTTTCTTGGTGAAAAAGCAATATCTCATATTATCGAGATGTACAATCAGTGGGAAAAGGCCTAGTTTAAACAAAGATATCCTTTATTGAGACAACAGGATGTTTCTTGAAATATATCGTACCGATACATAAATACTCATACGGTAGTACATTCTCATGGCAAATAGGTGTATGACAAGAGAAGCCGTTCCAGACGCACTAATTTACGTAAAGTATCCAGTAAATGCACCCATCTGTCAAGGAAATCTTTAAAGAAAAGTTTCTAAAAAACACTTGCTACATTGTTAAAAAAGAGTGTTGTATGAAAAACTGAAAAAAAAATTTCAGTTTTTTTTATTGGTATTGTGGAGGGAAAACTGATCAGAGATGGAATTAACCTGGCCTACCCCATTTAACCTTACGTAAAAATGAGCGGCTATCCAAACGCAAGGGGGATATCCGTTAACGAACGGTGGACTATACCTTAGGGGACGATCGTTTCGTGGAATTAGGTAATCGTGATTAGGTAATTGATTCTGGTGTCAATAAAGGTTACAATAAATGTCAATACAAGTGATAAGGGACTGGACTAAATCTCATGGTGAACCAGTGATTCCAAAGTCAATAATGTGATTGGTTTATTTAGTGGCAGAGCTTCAGTTATCGTTTACCCACAAAGGCAATTAATTATGTAGAAAATGATCCTCACGGGTAGGTTGTCCTACGTGGTCAACTGCACCACTATTCGTGATTACTTAGGAAGCTTGTTGTCCTCAACATACACCAGGGTAACCCTCACAGTAACTGTGGTAACCCTCAATGACCAAGGTAACCCTCACAGTAATCAGGGTAGCCCTCAATAGTCAGGAAATCCTCAAGTAACTTAAGTAATCCCCAAGTCAATAATATACCGTAAGCTTATAACTGATGAGTCTTGATCACACCAGCAAAGGCAACCTTCGTTCTTATACAGCACAACAGGGTAGACTTACACACCCATAATCTCTACTGCCTTACTTTGCACAGTTTTCAAACTGCAACAGGGTCTAAGGCGGCTGATAACCCTCACCCATTTCAAGCTGTTATTAAATAAAACGGGACCAGTTGGTTAAGAAGGTGATTATAATGGTCCTCACCGAACTCTAACGGAAACCTGCACCCGGTAAACCTCACCAAGGGAAGCAAGCTCTCAGACCAGGACTGCAATCAACCTTTGCTATGCCAACAAGCATGGAACAACGGCATGCAATCCCTCCAGTCTAAGCTTCACTAGTTCCCTACTTAACTTGTTCACAAGAGTTACCCAATAATTGAACACTTTTTAGATAAATCGGACTGTCTGGAAACCCCTCAATCTTAGATAAGATCTGAAATAATCGGCAGCTCTGCAACTGAGAGCAAGCACCACACTAACCGATGGCACCCGGCACACATGAGGTAGATCAAAGCCCTAACGACGAGCGAGGAACACTCAGTGGTAGACTCAGGTTGCACCCACGTAAATAGGCCAGAAATATGTCTGCTGAGCTCATTAATAAAAGTTATGCACTCAAAATATTCTATAGGGAGTCCTGAGAGCCATGGAGTTGGGGAATTGAAGAAATATGACACTGATCCTCTGGCCCGGACTCAGGGCTTCCAGTTCTGAGCAATTTGGATGCAATCGAGTCCGAAAGTGGCACTATTTAGCCGTTTTGCAGAGGAATACAAATTTCCTTCATTTTAGGGGTGGTCTGCTTTTGGTGAGAATTTCTCAAAAATTCATCCGTCAACCCACTAAAAAATTAAAGGAAAATGAAAGAGGACATGTCGAACATCAATTTGCTGTCCAGCTTGGACACCTGTGAGAGTTGTATTTATAAAAAAATTGAAATAAAAAGATTTATCATTGGTGTCTATGGAAATTGATTTACATGGGTGCACCCCTCAACTCCACAGAGCTCTTGTAAGCACGCTGCCATCTTATGAAGTCCCGGCAACCCACGCAGCTAGCGCCCAGACCTAAGGTAATGCGCACCTGTGATTTGCTGCTGCGAACCATGCATAACGCATAACTAAGGCGCACATAAATTATAAATGAGGTGGACTATATTACTAGTTTTTACAGCTACTGTTTCGCCACAGTATCTTTAAACTACACACCTCAACAAGCATCCTTAACTTTCCCAGAAATTATCTTATCTGACAAAAATTGGAAATAAAACGAAAAAAAAATGAGATAAACCATTTTGCCATGAAGGGTTCGCGCAGCACTGGAGAGATTAAAGACCTATCATGCTGTGCCATTTCAGGAAGCCGTCCACTAAATCCAAGGTCGCATTGTTGAAGCAATATTTACATTATGCATGGACTTTCCTAATCATATGGACATATTTAAAGCCACCAACAGACGTTTTATAGGTATATTTGTGGAAGCATATGCACCAGCATATACAACACCAGCAAGTACAACCAAGGCTATGACGATAAAACAATTGTGCATTCCATACGGATATGGAGGATTAAGGCTTTATCATTTCAGTGTAGATCAAAGTATCTGTCCACCATTTGTCTGTGTGACAGAATTTAAATGCGCATATTTATATCCTCCAAATACATGACTTAATTTAGGTGGACCTTCACGAGTCACTGACAATTCTTCGAGCGTACATTCTCTACAACAGGTTGGGATTAATACGCTGTATCTGGAAAAGCCAACAAGAAACACTTAGGGCTAACGGAGTTCGATTGCAGTGTCTCATATTTTAACATCGGCTGCGGGTACACTTTCAGAAATATATAGTAATAGTTGCTCTAGCTAGAATGGCTTGGTTCAGAGTCCCGTCCATGATGTTAGTTGTTAACATTTTTTAAATGAGCCTGCACTAACTTATTATAATGTGTCTCTATGGTCGTACGTTGTTGGCATGCCACAACTTTACTGCATCATTTGTGGAAAACATTTGGTGTACAGAAGAAATGTCTAGCGATTTTCTATAAACAAAACAAGTGCTGCCACTCTGCTAAATTAGCTTATTTAGATTGCCAGTGCTGTAACTCATGACGATGACGCACTCATGTTGCTAATTGTTTACTAAGTGTTCGATATTATTTCTTAATATTTACATTTAATTCAGTATTTAGAAGCAAAGATCGATCACCACAACTGAATTACATGCACTGCAACGCTTCCCACGCGCATTACTGCTTCCACTTCCGGCCCTTCAAGTCTCCATCTTGAACTATAAAGCTCAGATAGCCATGTACTCCTTTAACCTTTCTCCGCCTGGGCATCATCGTACTAGCCCTGACAGCGAAAACAGTGCCCGGACGGCTAGGGGCTAATCCAACCTGAAAGAAGGAGCGACGACTGCTCTTGCTTGGTCAGTGGAAGACAAAGAAATCAACATACGTCCACTGGGCTACAATGGATCCCGTGCCTCGGTAAAGAAAATGATCGCTAGTCTCTTCCTTCGAAACATGGTCAAGCACACGTCATTTGAACTAAACCCAAAAGATTAGTTGAACTTAAGGCAAAAGAAATTATTGAAAAACAACAGATTCAACAATCGAATATTAACTTTAAAACGAATCAGTTCATGGAAAACCTTATTCCATTCTTGATCGGTCTCTCTGTCACCAAAGGTACTATATCACTGAATGAGCTGTTTAAAGCGTCAATTGACATCAGACTCTGGAACCAAATGGCGTATCATTATGTGTGCGGTGCAGCATGCAGCTATTGTGCTGACTCCCTTTAGTGCTGACGAATAATCCACCAAAACTTGAGACACTCATGTCGCAACTCTCTCTCACAACTAGTGATGAATTGCACCCTCAAAACACTGAATAAAAACAGAATCGTGGATATTCCACATTAAGAAAATAATATCGCCCTCAATACATAAGTGATTGTGACGTGTTAGAGGTAGACGGCAACGAATACAACCGGACAACACGGGAAATCTCGCGTGACATTTCCAGTTATCAACCATAAATCCACCTATTTTTTCACTTGAACAATCAATGGTTAAACTGATTCAGTCTACCACTAAAGACCGGACCCTGCTTGGTATCAGTGGCCCTAATATTTTGACATGTAATACCTTTGCCAGATGGCCACAACATCGAAGAGGCGGGAATTACGAACAATAAAGTGTCATAGGGATTAGAAACAATTTGTCCGAATGACATTTTATTACCCATATGCATTGGAAGAATGGACTGCTTCAGGATTTCATCAAAAGGCTTCATGCGTCAAGGTTTCCTCATTATCGGCCACCAGTATAGTAGGCAAATGTTCGGTTAGGAATACTTTCGTCCAAAATTGCCTGCGCGGACCATATCACGATTTGTAGGCTGTCAAATTCTCTGCTATTACAGCCTTTCGTGGCAAGTGGACTGGGTAGGTTGTTAAAACGGTGGATGAAGTGCAGGGGCAGGACTGTAAGCTTGTATTTCTTAAAGTATCGGACCAAATGGGGCCCTCCAAATTGCTCTATTTTGCCATGGAGCGTAGGCATCAATTTCCAAAATGGCGATGGGCCTCCTGACTGTTTTGAGGGTTGATTTTCTCTGGAGAGAAATATATTCAAAAGTCGTCGGTTAAGCCACTAAAAATTGAAAGGGAAATGAAAGACGAGGAAGTGATCTTTAATTTGATATGTGTCTTGAACACCTGTGAAACTTCTACTTTTCCTGATTTCTTGAAGTGGGGATATTTATCTCTGTTGTCTATGGCAACTAGTCTTATTTACTAGTCTGAACCCCCAACAGACTATACGATTCTCGGTACACTCGGGCTATATTGGATACATACACCGTGCCTACGGAACACAGTGTCGCTTTTATTATCAGCGGTCCCAGACCCTTAGTGAAGTGTACGGCTTACCATAATTAGGCCGTATAGGCCAGGTATCCTACACTTTTTTCTCCCTTCAGTCAGGGTCCCTTACGAGCCCACGCTGCTTAGCAACGAACTGCACCAAGATTCTCCGATTCACGGTTGTTTCAGATATAATTATGCTTGTGAAGCATACAAGTAAAAATGCTGCTTTTAAAGGGAAATGAATAGATTTTGCATCATGGATTGCAAGAAAAGTGTATGACTACCTGCCCCTCCAGCCCTCCTGCAGTTTGAAGATTGATGTTAAATTGAACACTTCACCTTCCCATGCGATCTGCAAAAGAACAACTTGTACATGATAGTTTTGCTTTGTCACTAGGCTTTTACATGCTGGATTGTTCGTTGCAGTCAGTGATTGTGTGGAATGTTTGGCCAGACTGAGGGGATGCTTATGCACACACATTTCGGTGCGGGTTGACGAACTGAAAAATGTTGATATTCTATAAATATTGGTATTCACACATCAGTGAGGGAGTGGGGCTGTTCCAAAGCCATGGGAATGAATGTAAGCATTTGTTTGCCACAAAGCTGAAATTCAATCACAGGAGGCGAGCATTTCCATGTAATGATGTAAAGGCCCAAAGGGTGTCCGTAGTTAATTCTGTGGTTATCGTATTTTGACCTTTAGAGAGCGTCGGTTGATGAGGGAAAAAGATCTCCTATTAAACGATGCATTGAATCTGGTTTGCTGATTGGCGTCGGCCTGAGCCAGCCTGATTAGATGGCCGTAATTTTTTTTTCTTATTAAGAAATGAGAAAAACGGCCGTTGGCAGTTTACCTTGGTGGCTCTTGCCAGGGTCTGTTTAAAAGTTAATTTAAAAAGGATAAAAATTCTGACTCAAATTAGTACTCATGGTGTTTTGTGTTTTGCCCATCAGTTTTGAATTTCTATGTCTAAAAATAGTGAAGCAATCACCACAAACTAGGCTAGAGGTTTACAAAATGCCACATTTCTTGTATGATCTGCTATAAGACACAACGTTTGATGAAACCAAGTTTATATGATCTTTAATGGGATTTTCCGACCTTAAACAAGGGTGCATATTTTTTCAAGAGCAAAAGGATTTAAAACTCCCGATTCCTCATTGCTTTAAAGAAAAACTAACTGCATGTATCCTAACTGCATATATCCTGATTGCGCACTATAGAACTTGGAAAAGTCATGAAGTGCTGAAGCGATAGTGTTAAATAACCAGAGTTAGACGGTTTTGCTTTGAAGATCGTTGAGGGATATTCCACCAAATGTTGTGGTTTCTACTTCAAAGACGATACTCGAGGTCTATTTCTTTGAAGAACGGTTCCAACAACAAGAAGAAGAGAAATAAAGCCGAGCACACCCAGGTCAATTGAAAACGTGCATTAGACTTCACCCTATGACATTAAAATGTGTTTTAACAAGTGTATAGAATTTCTGGCATTGGAGGCCTATCATCCACAAGACATTGCCATGACAAGCGGAAGCATAAAGTGTATATCCTTTGTAGCCATGCATCGAAGTTCTGCAATTTTTGATTTTGGTTTTAAAATGCTCCTGTGATTCTGAGAACTCAGGTATTAAAACATATAGGATCCTGCGTCAAACTCTTAATCCATTGGATGTAAGACGTTATTCTTTATTTCAAATATGTTTCAGTCTAAAATATGAATAATGCGATTTACTTTTCATGTACGTCTAGAGAAGTACTTCAAACCAGTAGAATTGTACATAAATGTACGAATTTACCCCTCTATTTCCAGGGTAATCAGAATACAATAACATTATCATTGGGTTATATAACTAAAAACTTTGGCGTGCAAAGTTAACATTTAATCCCGGAATAGAGATATCTCTATTCCTATCAGAGATATCTCTATTAATAATAAAGACATCTCTATCCCTAATAGAGATATTAAGAGTCGAGATATCTGTATACATTGATTAAATGTTAACTTTGAAAGCCATAAAAACAGAAGGATTTTTTACAACTAAATTAGAAAAGATGTAATGAGTGGTAAGCTATTAAGCGCTTAATGAGGAGAGCTGACATCATAACATGGAAGGGCGCCCTTTTACATCAAAGACAATTTTTTTATACTAATTTGAAATCTGCGCCATTTGCAGCGCCACATCTTAGTTATTGAGCACCCGGGCAAATTTCGAGATGGTCAGTTTCTGGGTTTTTTTAACTTCTCTTTGATATAACATATAAAGTTCAGAGATATTATCTTGCACCAATGATGAGACCGCAGAGATTTTCTGATGACGTGCCTAAAAATGCTGCAATGTCAGCCAACTGGAAATTATTCCACTGCCTGCGCCAGGCACCGTTTTGTAAAGAGCCCATTAGGTTGTGCACAAGGGACCCATTAGTACACAGCCCTATGGGAATTGCCTGGAGGCTGGCTCAAGGCCGTCCGGGTTTTTTGCATTTATTCTGGCTAGGGGAGGCCCTGGCTGTAAAATGACTAAACCAGGCTTTTCAGCATATTAAGGGGTAGGATATGATAAGTAGTCGTGGAATTTGGACTTAAAAAAATAATTATCTGTTAATTAGCTCCAATGGACTCCCCAGGAGAGGCCACTCCCTCTACCGTGGGTTTTAACTGAGAAAGATTTTCTAGTCACTTGTTATTTCAGACACTGCCTAATACAGATTGACTTTTAGAAGGTTTAGACAAAACGTCGTTTATATAATCATTCCACCATAGAGATTATCAACTAAAGGTGAGTTTGAGGGCTCTTCATCAAACTTTACAATCTCGGCGAAAGTCATAAATACATAAATTACCTCCTGTGTCTGCAGCAATCCTCAAACACGTCATTGACAATTGCAAGAAGGAGAACTAGGTCTAATTTTGGTTCCCCGATGGACATCACAGGATATACTGACTGGGTTAGGGAGATGTAGGATGTGTGTTTTGTGCTCGACCCAGACAGCAAACCATGCATTGAACTATCGAATGTCTGACACCTAGATAAATGAGCGTTTGTGTCACAACAGTGCGGTTGACACGATTGAGGACCTTGGTAAAATCTATTCAGCAGAGGCGAGTGTAACGACACAGTTTATGATCATGTTTACCACGCAGGAAGGAAAGCACCCCTTGATTTATGCACTTTTCCTTCTACAGCATCACATGTTGTTACCATTACAGGCCTGGTACATTTAATTCATTAAATAATGTAATTCACCTCCAAACAGAACTATACATGTAACAGTTTTCTCCCTATTACGTACATGTAGTAATGCATGGATATAAACACATTACAAAAAGAAAGTACTTTTTGTGGGATCCAGCGGGATTCAACCGGTGTCATGCCAAAAGTGACCCGGTGCCAAATACTCTTTGGTGAGCATGCGCGGTATATGTTTGACACCGGCACGTAATACGTGTGCGCGGTGCGTACAATACGTATGTGTACATGTACATATCCACGGTGGCGAGACGTAAAGCACCCATTAACGCTTACTGCCAGGGTTATTTGGTCCCCACATGCAGGAACAGACTTTTTGGTAGGAATTGACAGCATTTGACAGTAAGGGACAGTGCATAACAAGAGACGGATAGTATGGCTCACTTGGGTGCATTGTATATATTTGGCAGGAGTGGACAATTGGCAGGAATGGACAGTATACTTACCAGGGGTGGACAGTATTTGGA
This sequence comes from Acanthaster planci, assembly GCF_054643075.1. NCBI lineage: Eukaryota > Metazoa > Echinodermata > Asteroidea > Valvatida > Acanthasteridae > Acanthaster > Acanthaster planci. Next base: position 13,881,472 of record NC_141780.1, on the reverse strand, counting down.
CGGAGTGGAAAGTATATTGGCAGGGGTGGACAGTATTTGGCAGGAATCAGGTTGGCGTAAGCCTAGTGGTTCTTCCCTCGCCTTCCACCTCTGCGGTCCGGGTTCGATTTCCGGTTCAGTCCACATGTGGATTGGGTTTTCAGTCCCTACTTAAATCCGAGGGTTTACCCTACCCACCAAGTGGACAATGTATTTGACAGGATTTGATCCTTAGGCCTACATTATAACCATAATCTTTTAAAAAAAATTGGAATGTCGCCCACTGGGTTGTAGGAAAAATAATGAAATATGCGCCGCCTGGATTCCGGAGTTTGTAGATTCAATTGGAAATGAAAATTTCACCTTCACACGCGATCTGCACAAAAAAATTCTGATTGTTACCAGTTTGTGCCGTTGGCCATTAATCATAACTGCATTATTCATAATCCTTGCTGTGACAGTGCTGATACTGTTATCACCACTGCTAGTTCAGACAAAGTAGGGATGAAATCCTGCTCCACGTCACTCAGAGTACACTGAACTTCAGTGTGAACTCAAAAAAAGAAGCACTATTGCAAAACACCAAAAAATAACCACAAAAAAACGAAACAAAAACGCTATCATCTGCGATTTAACAGTAGTGCGCATGTGCAAGCAAGAGCAACTGAAAATGAGTGCTCACTGAATGTATGGGATGTGAACATACGTGTTACTAAGTGAAAGCGTCAGCAACCAATTAGATTCCAAGTTTAAGCCAACTTAAAGTTGGGCGGAGTATTCCGCGCAGGAGGTGATCGCAGCGGCCTCTATATAAGCCCTGATGCGGCACGCTTCGATAGTTTGTTGCTTGCTCGGTCGCCATGATTTAGCGGAACACGAGTGAGGTGCTGTAGTACTTGGTGAGTAGCCAAAAGCTCTCATTGTACATTGTGCTCATGGGAAAACCATAGTGTTAGTGTAGCGTAAAAGTGTATGATACCTCGAGCTATTACATTTCTGGTTATTCAATGATCAAGCAATTAGGAACAATATACTTGTTTTATGCCTCCGTGCTAAAACGTTGCTGTGCATTTCTTTAATTAATCCATCACATCACCAGTATTACTGGCTAAATTGTTTAAATGAATTAGTACGGTATAATGATCCCGATTTTACAATCAATTATTTTCCAGTGTGAGATTCAGTTAGTTACCAATGGGCGGCACTTTTCCGCCAAAACGAATTTCCCTGGGCCTTAGGTTTGTTCGTAAGTAATTGTATACCCTTTTAAAATTCTATGCTTGTAATTTTCGACCGACTCTATTTTTGGCTCTTGACCTCAAAAATCTCCTTTTTTTCTACCGACCCTGCTGAGTAGTAGGCCTATGTTATGATCACCTGTAAATATAAAAAATATTCATATGCAATATAATTTTGCCCAAACATTAACTCATCGACTGTCAAAATTTACAGAACAGCATCAATACCGGACCGAACAGTACGGTACCGCACACACTGTGTATATCACTGTAAAACCCCAGAACACTTGACGCGTTTAAAAATGTGTTTACGTGATTACGTGTATTTTCTAAACACTGGTGGTTAGAACATGTTCAGATTCCCTCAACACTGCGTTTACCTTATATAAATTTTCAGAAGTACTGTGATTAAGGATCAGACTAAAGAGCTCAAAACAAGTGTCGATGACAAGGACGGAGGTCAGTGTGATGTTGCGATTACTATTTAAAAATGGTATGCCCAATAACACTGAAACAAAAAAAAACCCATAAATTTTCGGAATCATAATATGGTCGACAGACTCATAATTCATTTCTTTGATTTATTCAAGTACAGGTATGAAGCCACCACTGTTTGCATCACTGTTTGTAGGAAATTGAGTCTGGGAAAGTTGAATGTTTTCCAAAGTTCCAGTGAACAACGATCAATACATGTAACTCTATGTGCAGTGCATGTGCAGTGGGCGTGGTTTAAACTGAGGTGACGTCACACTTACGAACCAAATTGATACCCGCTATAAAGATTCCCGTACTTTATACTTGTGCATGGCAACTGACAAATGAAAGCCGAAATGACAACCAAATTTCTTTGAAATAATAATACAAGTGCAGTTTGAAGGTTTTTTCGAGGCAGCTTGTAGTTTCCTGGTGGGAATGGTCGTGCCGGTGCTTTACTTTTGCTTTATGTCGACTGATGGACCCTATTTAAAAAGGAGTTTCAAAGGCAGAGGCATATTCTTATTATAAATAATTAAACACATTTGAGTTCTTAAAAACTTTATAACTTATAAACATGTTAAAATGTTGATAAACTGTTCCAGCATGTAAACGTGTCAAAATATTTATATCTAAACGCTTCCTTAATTTAAACACACTGACATGTTTAGTTGAATAAACGTGTACAGTTTCCTTCCCCTTTTTCGATTTATAAGATAAATGATCATCTTTTCCCAATAATTCATTAGGTCTAGGCATAAAGTCGTTTCCTTCTGAATCACGTATTTCTTATATGGAAAGAATTCGTTTCCATTGACTTTTTGACGACTTGGATTGTTAAGAACCTCTCCTCTAATGACCCGTTTAAACCCACAATCGAGTTTCAATCTGCCTTTAAAACAGTCCCAGTTGGAATATGTGATATAATTACTGCTTTTTCTGCACTATTTTTGAACGTTGAAGTGGGAGATAACACGTAAGCCCACAGTTTCCATTTCTTTATTATTAGGAAATAAAACAAAACTACTACGGATCAGTTTATACACCAGAGTAGTTGTTTTTCTTCGTTTCCTATTTTCGTCCCATACTATCGCACTAAGTACCCTTTTACTTCAAAGTGCAACACTGCCACACAAAATGTCGGTGGATGAGATTACGTTTCTCGTCTGTCTTGTCTTTCGTAACGTATCAAATTAGTTGGATTTCCACGATGCATCTACTCAGTAGAAGTTTAGCCAAACGTCTACGTATCTGAACATCTCGTTGGAACATGGCTCCCCCTTCGCCCCCTGTCAATGTTGTTTCTCATTGGGTAAGTTGGGCCGAATCTTGGTCCAATAAATGACCGCAACATTGATCGGGGGAGAGGGGGGATTTTTTCAATGCGCTTCCCACAAGGTGTTCCAACTATTTTTGTCCAAGACTGTAGCTCTGTTTGTTTGCCGTCTACCAAATCTCACCGTCTCTGTTCGGTGTCGCAGAGTGACTAGTCCTATATTGACCCCTGTTAGTGCTTCCCCTACGTCGTTGACCAGAGAGGACCTTTTGGTGTCTTTCGACCCCAGCCACACTATATGTGATCAGTGTTAAAACATATCTTAGCCTGCCTTTCCTGGCATGTTCTATGGTAATTGCAATCATCAAGTATAAGAAAAGGTTCACAGCAAATACTGAAAATTGGAAAAGTCACATACAGTGATACACCCTTAAGTACGCAATATGAACGAACTATAACAATGGACAGAACATTTGTCAACACGTAAATTGTGTAGTCTATAAAATTACTGATTTCATAAATCAGAAACCATTCAGTAAAGTTGAGTTTCGGCTTGTTTGGAATTTCATAAATATGTAGATTTCCTTAAGGAATTGCCAAAAGAATTCCTTGGCTTAGGTCCTTACAATAGATTTTGTTGGGCAAAGGTAGTGTCCAGGAGTTAAAAGAAGGTTTGATTGAAGGGCTTGTCAGCTAAAATGAGTATTTATGTCATTCGAAATTCCGAAAGAAACATGAATTAATATGAAGGCAGCATATGGGAGACTGGGATAGATTGATCCATCACACAACCAAGTTGATGACAATAAATGCCCTTTATTTTCAAGCACTTGTGTTTAGAATACATAGTAATTAATAAATGCGCATTAAATTCGACGATTGGCATATTAAGAGCACGTTCATATAAATGGGGTAATATTTTAATAATACGTAAGTTGAGTACAATTATTGATGGCACAAATATCTCTACTAACAGTTTTACATAAATAATGAGTATGACTTCCCTTTGTTAACCCGGAGTCATTTACGATAGTTAAATAATCTTAAAATAAAAAACAGTTATTGACCATTACATCATTTGGAAACTAGAGTTGGTAAGAAAATATGTCAGTTTGGGCCGAAATTACACATAAATGTCAACACCAAAATCTTATTGTTATTTCAGCATCAGGACTTTTTGATGCAAACATCACAACTGCAAAGCACGAATACAAAATACGTGCTTGCTCATAATTGGCAGACAAATGCTATTAGTTTATCTTATTTAGCTGTAGGCCAAGTATGCTCAATTTTCACGAAAGAAAAACTGAGCGTTAATCTGTCTTAATTTGTTTCTTATGAAATCAAGGTTTCGAATTTTTTACTTCCCGTGGTTGTATCATAATACTTTTACTGGTGGAATTTAAAAATTTTATTGGTATTCCTGATTATACAACTCTTTTAAAGAACACCAAAATCCTCCGATCTGGAAATCACTGGTAAACTTACTCAGAAGAGATGGGTCAAAATAGCACAGGAAGTTGTGCTGAGTCAAGTGTTTGATGGTGGGACCAGAAACATCTATCTCACAGCGTTAACATGCACGCTACTTGTAATAGATGAGATAGGTAGGCCCTTCCAATCTCAATCGCGTTTTCGTACCCGGTTTTAGCGCTGTTTTTGATGGCAAGCCTGAAACTTGTTGAGCGTCGATAGAGGGATCCCAATACGACGTTTTTAGCGTCGATCTACGCACTTCCGCGTTTGAAAACGAGGCTGTATGTGTCAACTTCAATTCTTAATACGATCATACGATTGAAAGTAAAGGAGTCAAGACAGAAAACACATAAAGGTATGTAAAATTCAGATTTTTCAGGCTGCAGATTTTTGTGGAAGAGTCTTTCAGGATGACTCGACACTAAAAATCGAAAGAAAAAATAATGGCAATTTACCGCGAACTAACGTGCCTGCGATGGACGTGTATCTGCATGTGCAGTGGGCGTGGTAAAACTCAAGTGGCGTCAAACTTACGAACCGGATACTCCATGTACTGTGTCGACTCCGCGGGCGCGCTCGACAAGTCCAACGCAGAGAGCCCCGGTTTTGATGTGGATATGCGCAGGCGGCGTTAATGTGAAATCCCTCTATCGCATAGCACCAACAAACACCAATGAATAATAGTGGGGCTGGGTAGAACTGGACGAGTTCACTGTAATAATGTTGTGGTGCTCTTATACACTTATGTAATACCAGAAGTGGTCCTTTGAAAGTTCCTTAAATTCTTTTAATGCCACCCATTCATGTATAGTGTATGGCGTGCAAAGTTGACATTTAATCCGCGTATACAGATATCTCTGTGAATAGAGATATATCTGTATACTCGGACTAAATGTTAACTTCCTAATAGAGATGTCTTTATTAATAATAGAGATATCTTTATTCTGTGAATTAATTTTAACTTGATTAAATGTAACTTTGCAAGCCATAATGGGCATATTAGTAAGCCAGTACCTATTATTTGTCCCAGTTGACTTCAGAGCGTTGACTTTGTCACAACATGGTTGTATTTTTCTGTAGTCATCATTTACTAAATTATTTTGGAAGCCGAGTTTACATCTCTTGTGTTAGATTTTTAGTTCTCTTTGTCTCTCTAAATTATGCGTCTAAGCCTCCATAACAATACAAGCAACACAAAGAATGACTCTTTTATATTATCAGCGAACAGGATTTTTTAAAATATTGTTTTTCCTGTAGCATCGTATTTCGAACCGCCAATTCCAACGGTTTTCATTGCAACTGTCGGTTGTATGGCAGTAGACCCGTCCATATGTCTGTTCACCAGGCTAATTGTTATCATGAATAGCGTTTTTCTACAATATAGCTGCCTTCTCCAATCCTAATCTAAAACAAATCGAAAGCCCCTCCTTCCCGAGATTTCCCATGTCATGCTGGCCATGATATCCGGGGGTTTGTACATACTCCTACAATAATGTTTATGGCTTTGGGATCGGAACTGGGATCTCAACAAAGATTAAATGTAACAATTCGTTAAAACAATTATTAAGTCTGAGTTTGAGCACCTCAGGCGTATGCGTTTTCAAGATAGCTTGTCAATGAAGCCATTGACATTTGACAAATAATGTCATTATTCCACTTAAAGGATGTCGTCATCCCGTGATAAATAGTCTCAGGATATGTTCATTCAACTTTACGGCGTCCTCAACCATGACAATATCTCACAGGATGACTTTCATGACGTCGCAATCCCATGATATCGACAACCAATATCAAGGAGTAATTATTAAGGATGTCGACTTCTTGCCTGTGTGATAGGGTAATACTGATGTCTGAATGATGTTGTCGTCCCGAGAAAAACTACATATCAGTTGTCAACAAGTCGGATGGTACTTCCAGCGCTCCGTACATAATCACCTTAAGGTGGTCAGGAAAGAAATTTCTGCAGTTATACAAAATATTCTAAGAACCCAGCATCAGTATATACTTGTTTTGCTTTGTTTTCTGTATAGATAGACGATTACACACTACCGGTACTTCAAGATGGAGCTGAAAGCAAAACGACAAAAGGTATGTCTGGACACACTACAGAATGTCGATTTTTGCCTTATGACGGCTTATTCGACGACCACTCAAAATGAATATTCATTAGTTTCGACCTTCTGCGTGATCTTGTCGACAGAATATACATGTAGAATGTTTCACGGATCACCGAGGAAGGCTTTAAAGAAAACAGTTGGTATTTATTTTTTAAACAACTTTTTCTCAGATTCTGCCTAATAAATATAGAAAATACAAATGAAAAGGGTGTCTATATTTGAACAAGAAATTCAATCCAAACTACTTCATCACGAAATGTTCAACTATTAAATCTCAGGAGTATAAGCACTTTGGAATGCATCCGACGTACTCACAGGTATGGATTTTGCACACAATTAAAATATAGAATTTTCAGGTGAAGTGTTGTTATTTTAAACACTAGTGATTCGTCGTTTAAAATTTTTAATACCAACTACTATAAGAGTAGTTTTGCTGGTAGCAGTTTGGTGCCAAAAGAAGTGTTGATAATCATGAACTCAGACATATCGGGGCACGAGTGATGCACATATTTTTGCAAGACTGTGGGCACCGCAAGACAGTAAGCTACAGCTGCACAGTTGTATAAACTCAACGAAGAGTTTGAATTGGCTCGGGGTATCTGGGGTGGGGGGAAACCATTCATCCGCTGGGGGGGTGGACGTGCAACCGTGCCTCTGTCAGTAACGCCACTGGGTATTGCAGTTAATGTAACAATTGTGCAATGTGTTTTGGTATCATCAAACATTTCAATTAAAATCTACAAATTACACCATACACTGACGATCTCAAAGATTAACGTATTTAACCTGCCCACCCTATTCAATCCATGTACCACAGCCATATATTTGTATCCGTTTCCATTTCAGATACATCATCGGCAAAGAAGCCCTGTTGAACCAGCTGGGGATATAGTTTCAACATATTTTCTGGCCCAACCGGGTATTTTCTATACGAGGCCAAAGTATGGTTGTACAGTGGTTGTTAATTTGAATAACAAAGACGAGAACAGTAGAAGGGGCGTTCTCCATGCCATACAAGCCGTTCAGCAAAAGTCCGACCTGTTGCAAGGACGAAACGGTTATGTCGTCTCTTTTGACCCAGGCTTGTGGAAAAAATGGAACCCGAAAAATGACATTAAAGACAGACCGTCTGGCGATTACATGGTGTCTTCGTCCCGCAAGTTCGTCAACACAGGTGGCGATGTGCTCTTCTTGTTAAAGTCTGACACCGACGGTGTCGTACCAGAGCTTTTGCAAGAAGTGGAAATAAGCCTAAGTGGTCTGGCTACATTTGATGTCACTGAAACCCGTGTTTATAATGATCGTGCCATCCACGGGAAGTTTCGAGACGGCATTGCCAATCCAGTCGACAAGAATACTGTCGAACGTTTCATCCTAACACCACAGACATCCACACCAGGATCCGGGGGTGGCAGTTACTGCTACACGCAAAAATTTCTGATGAACTTCGGCATATTTCAAGCAATGACCATCCGCGAGCAGGAGAACGTCATAGGCAGAAAGGTGACAGATAACATCGTCATCGGTGACGATCCAAGAAGTCACATCCGTCGAGCACGTTTGAATGACCGTAATATTCATTTGAAAATCCTTCGTGGGAGCATGCCCTACGGTAACGATGCAGATCAGGAAGGAATCTACTTCAATGCTTTCGCTAATGACATTCAGCTATTTCTCGATCTCATGCAAAGCCTGGCAGGAGACGACCCCTATTTCACACAAGATAAACTCCTTTCACTGAGTCAGGGCATCGAGGGAAGTTTCTGGTATACACCAAGTTTGCATCAGCTCGGCTTTACCGACGAACCGGACGTAGGCCTGGTCCCGACCCTTGACTTCCTGCCTTTCTGGGATGTGAAAAGCAGCAACCCCTACATGTTTTACAACTTCCATGAATATCTCCACCGTATGAGCTTCGGTAGGTATGGTCCTGGAGATCCACCAACGCCTCGTGTCATCAAGCTCTTGTCCGTGGTTTTCTCTGAGTGGGGTGACCAGTGGTATCACAAGCCAGAAACGTCCCGCATTCCCCATCTGAGCAACTATTTGACGGAAGCAGAGATGCCATTACTGACGGAATCCGCAGCCATTCGCAAAGGCATGGCAATCAAGAAGACACTGGGTACTTTGATACCGAAAACACCATATGGCACAGACAATGACCTCTTCCGTATTTACCCAAATGAACTAGTTGTCGGTGTTATGCCCAGATTCTCTCTTGGTATCGGCAAGTATGTCATGCCCTATATTCGAGAAGAAGAAGAGGAGATTCCATGGTTTATGAAGGGACTGAATGAGGGAGGTGCCATGGGTCACATTGTTCCTGACCACGGAATAGTGTTAGAAGTAGGCCTCAAAGCCTTGAAGGAAAACTACAAAATATTACACAGCCGCGCACCCCCCGAAAAGAAGGATTTCTACAAGTCGGTCACCCTGGCACTGGAAGGAGTTCAAGAGTACATAGACAGCTTTGCACACCTGGCTAAAGAGATGATAGTACAAGCAGAGAAATATACGGATGAAGAAAAAGAAAACCTTAGAAGCATCTACTCGAGGCTGTTGAAACTGAAGACCGACGCTCCCAGCAATATGCTTGAAGCAGTGCAGCTTCTCTTCTTCATGCATTGTTCTATGCATCTGATTGGTAACCCAGTTGCCATAGGCCGTCTAGACGTCCTGCTGAGGCGGTTCTATGACGAAAAAATAACATCTGAAGCTGAAGCTCAAGAAATCTTGGACTGCCTGTGGATAAAGTTGAGTGAGCGTGTGGTCATCAACCGCCACTTCACACCGGACATGCATGATCGCGGTTCCACAGCGGTGATGTACGCGGCAGCAGGTAACTATGGTCAAGGGAGTGCGGTCAACCAGTGGGTCCAACAGATAACCGTGGGCGGTTACCAGGCAAATGATGACGACACTTCAATGACAGCCTGCAACAAAATTACTCTATTGTGTCTGAAGTCGTCTCGCAGAATTCCCACGAACGCCCCATGCTTGAGTCTCAGGCTGCACAAGAACATGCCGAACGAGATACTAAAGGAAACAGCAAGGGCGCTTCTTAGTGGGGGTGCACATCCAGTCCTCATACACGATGATCGGCTTGTATCGAGTCTGATAAAAAGTGGCTCCCCTGATGCACCCGTTAGCCTTAAAGCAGCACGTAACTATGCGTGCGACGGATGCTACGAGCCAATGATTGCTGGCGAGACCGAGTTCGCGTTTGGCACGATAATTCTGCTGAACATTTTGGAAATGACTCTTAACGAGGGAACGCTTTATGCCGACTCAGGATCGGTGTATCTTCGAGGGCTCAAAGTCTCCTATCCCTCGCCTCACTGCAGCCAAATCAAGACGTTCCACCAGCTGCAGGAAATCTTCCTAAAACACCTCCGACTTCAAACAATTCAGTTTTACATCACGATCCTGTCGAATTATGGAAACCTGTGGGAAATCTGCCCTTCGCCACTCCTGTCATCCCTCATCCACGGCTGCAAAGAAAGCGGTCGTGATCTTTCCAACGGAGGGTCCAACTTCCACACATTGGCCATGATGTACGTCAGTGCGGCTAACACGATTGATTCACTGTATGCCATTAAAAAGCTCGTGTTCGACCCAGATGAAGCCCTCACGACTTTGCCCAAACTGTTGACAGCACTAAAACAGGACTGGGGATTTGACATGAGGGAACCACTTTTTGATGAGCGCGCCGGGGACGTACGGGAGGATGCGAACGCAGCTACATACAAGACGCTGAGAAAGAAGGCTCTTAGTTTGCCAAAATTTGGACGTGGGAATTCCGAGGTGGACCGGATAGGAAACTGGCTGATGGACAAAGTGGTATCTTTGGCTAAAGATACGATTTATAACCCACCGCCCGTACTCCGTGAGATCATCGCTGATATCAAAAAGAAATATTCATTACCAGGTAATTAGCTTTGCCTAATCTATGTCCGCAGCTATTCATATTTCTAGGAAAGTATTTCATACTGACTACCTCCTCAGAAATAAAATCTATATAAGTTGCTTTGTTTTGATTTAAAAGACCGCCCGTTTGGTTTCATCGTTGAACCCGGTGTTGGGACGTTCGAGGGGTACGTTCCGGAAGCCTTGGGTACTGGGGCCTCCGCTGATGGGCGTCGCAGTCGGCAGCCGTTTGCATCGGATCTTAGTCCGGCACCTGCACCCCAGGACAAAACCGCACAGCCAGCTTCCGTCAACATCTACAGGTGAGTGTCTTGTTTATTTAAAGTTGATATTATGGATAGTTTCTTAGCAATGAAAGGTTCCTACTAAACGTGCATTAGTTTAGCAAGATCCGGTCCACACCAATATTTGTTTAAAAGCTGTCTTTTTATGTGGCAACCCGTTTTCCCATTCACCCGCACAAATAACACCGACAAAATGCCGTTGTTGTTTTTTTTTAATAAATTATGTGTAGTGAAAGCTCGTTTCGTTTTTCTTGTTCACTGCAGGGCCATGAGTAGCTTTGATCATGATTCCATCAACACCGGTTTGTCCAACGGTTCACCGGTTGACATGAACGTGACGGAGGATTTCCCAGAAACCGAACTTTACGAGTTCATACGCCACTATGCAAATGGCACAAAGCATATTGGCTCCAACATGATCACAGGTACAGTAACTTTTCGAAGTTCAAGCCTAACCCTTGAAACTTATCCTCCCTCTATTTCATCCAGAGAAACCTAGCCTGGTGCTCTGCTGCAGCGGCTAACCGACGTTCTTAGATTTAGTTTGAAAAACTGAAATTCATAAGTATCACTCCGTTTTTCCTTTTCAAGGTTGGACCAGATTGTATTCGTCGTTCTCAAACTGGGCATGAACTGCAACCATTCGCTGTTACCCCCCCCCCAGCAATTACTGTTGTGAAATGTTATATTAACACGCTTGCACTGAAAAATAGCAAAGCAGGCTACTTGGCCATACTCACCCGGACCGAATACTGCTTTTCAGCAATCGTTACTATTTATTATTTCACAGTCACATGCGCCGATCTGGAGACATATCAGAGGGCTGTGGATGAGCCTGAGCGCTACGACTTGGTCCGCGTGCGCACGGGGGGCTGGACAGAGCACTACGTGGCCATGTTCCCTGCACATCAAGAGCATCACCAGCGCCGCGTTTTCTTTACACCTTTGCAGAACGATTGTTAAAGCCTGTGTCCAAATGAACGCTGTACGCATTTCTCTGAACCCCTACCAGCAGTCTTCCTCATGAGAAAATAGTCTTATAATTCCTTTAATTAAAATAAGTTCAGCATACATGTAGCCCACACAATCCAAACAACCAGGACAAGTATTTCTCAGATTAAACTTCACACTTTAATTCAACCTTGATTTCCTCTGGCAACAGTAAATCACTTATAATTATGCAGATTTGGAATTAACACTTGTAAATGTATAACAATACAAAGCAAAGGTCAAACAGTAGTAAAACCGATGACAATGATAACAATGACAACAAGATAACAATGAGCGCTCGATACACACACACAAGATATAGAATATGTAGATCTACACAGTTTTCACCAAGATCTTGGATTTCAACCACAAATGGTCAGTTCTCTTAAATTTCAAAAGGATCCTGGCTGGTCCAACACCAGCACTGCAACGGTTCAGTTCCCTGATCAGGTAGGGCCAGTATGCAGAGCACAGATGTCTGAAGCCTACGTTCAGAGTTGAAGATGCAATAGACGTCTTTGGAGGAAGAAGTCCACACTGGGCTGATCACGGAACTCTCCAATCAGGTCAAAAACTCCCGAGTGCACAATCCCACGGTACTGTCTGGCACACCTGGGCTCAGGAAGAGGAGCTGAATGTGGGAGTTGTCCAATACTTCTCTCGGGTCAGCGCACTGGGCCTGAGAGTAAACAAATTTGAACCTAATATACATGTAACATTTATACATGTAACATTTTCTGGTGGCTCAATTACATATCCTGTCACATGCAACATGTGAAGCTTGTTCACAAACACTAGACACTTCTAGATTCCACTGGTAATCATATTTACTTTAATAGTAAATCAGCTTGGGAATTATTACCTCTTGGCATTTTCCACAAATTTCCAAAGAGATATGTTCCTCACAACATTCTTAATTTGAGAAACAAGTATTACGTTATGCAAATTATAGATCTTGCCGGTATGGTATCCCTTTAATGCACAATATTCACCCATGAGTTACGTATGTCCCCATGTATATGCAAAATATCCCCCACAAACATTATTGGTTTTCTCATCCAGATAGTTAAGTCCCATAAGTAGGCTTACAAATATTAAATTTCCCCCTGTTACAGACCTATATTGTTCGCAAATATGATGGTTTTACTTTCAGATTTCAATTACAGGCTTATTGACAAAATCCCCCTAGGTTGAGTAATGTATGCATAGCACTGAACTGTTATGGTACAAGCACATGGCTCCCAAACGACTATTTTTCTATCATCAAAGTTTGGCCTTACCTGAGAGCCAGTAGCTACTTGCAGTATCCCTGGAAGCAATGATTATTAAACTCAGGAATGCGTAATATAGGAAGTGATTTTGGCCATTAAATTACAATTTTAGGCCCCTTTTGTTTTCCTGCCGGTCGCTTTCCGAAGGAAAAAGATGGCTGCATCCATGAGCTTTTTCTGCCTCTCCCTCAGTGGTCGCTTGAGGGCGCTATGTTTATTTTGGGCTGGGCTACATACAATCAGGCTGAACTTGACATCAAGTTTGATTTGCTTGACCATGCAGTTGCGACTAAATAAATGCTCCTCGTGTACAAATTTACCAATCAGGATCCACAGGAATGTAGTTAAGTTGCCTGATTCATGCTGTTGCCTGTGGAAATTTTGTTTTTGGAACACCTTCTATTATGTGAAGGACTGCTTTCCGTGAGTCCAAGTATAAATCATGACAGTTAATGCGGACTCACTCACAGTTAGCTCAGTGTCTTGAGTTAGCTTGATTGATAACAACCAGTTTCTAGGAGTAAATGTTTTAGTAGAGGAGTATGAATTGTGTGTATACCCTTAAAGGGTTCCTCATGGGATAGAAACCAATAGGCCAACAGACCCCGTGAGGGAATCTTTATAAATTGACTTTTCTGGTAGGGAATATCCTATGGAGGCCTGGTTTCAATAAGACCAAAGGAGAACAAATTGACTTTCTTCCCCACACTGCAGGTAGGCCGGTGTGTGTATGTAAGGTTTTGCGTGTGTATATTTGCTGCGTGGATTTTTAGAAGTCACTTAGAATTTGCAAACGACTTAGGTATATTTGATTGGTTGCGGTGGCTCTGATTACTTCGCCAATCAGTGACGTGTGGTTAAGCGTAAATGTTGAATTTAAAAAACCCTATAATTTCCGTCACTGATGCGTTTCTTTTTGTAGAGGAATTTTAGAATTTAACCGCCGAGTGCTAAAGTGCTTTCGAATATTCTTGCTAACATTTTTTAAAAAAAATCTTAGGGCCGATGTGATATAAACATCACCAGAAGAAATGTATAATGTGTCATTCTTTAATATGCAACTTTTCGAAACGATGCTACACAGGCAAAGTGACAGTATTCTAATTTTGAGAATAATGTGAAGGTAGTAGAATTATGTGAAGGAAAAGAATCAAGTTACAAGCAGTTGGTGCATAGAGTTTTAAAGTTCTTAAGACATAGCCAGTATGGTAAGAAGATTGCTAAATAACCGCATGTATACTACAATTTTGCAACTGATTTAGTGGGCTGAATTTAGTATTACCTAAACAAATTTCAGTAATCATCTTTATGCTTATACGAAAGTCAGTAGAAGAAATGGAGATTTTATACTGACGTGACAGGGACAAAATTGCAAACTAGGCAATCAAAGTACAAGCAATAAGTACACCACAATTATCGGAAATTAACGAGTAGGAAAGAAAGTTTTTATACAGAAAAGGAGCATTATGTAGAGAGAGTACAAAACGGAAAATAACCACGAAAAAATTCTGTAAACAGTGTTTAATGCACCTGGACGATATACACGTAATTGAAAATCCATATTTAAAAAGGGAGCTGGAGGCGTTGGCTGTCTATGCCGGAAGAAATAAGAGTCGAGAATGTTCTGACGACTGCGTAAGATTTAAGGCGTTTGTGGAGTTGGCTTTAATAATACACGAAGAAGAAATGTCCAAAATGTTTCCAGAATGACGGAAAAAGACATCAATAAGAAATGAAGACTCTAGGCGCTTAAGGGGTAATAGGGACAAAATAATTTTTGTTTAATTTTGCAAGCTTTCAGTAGACAATTCTTCAATGAGAAATATTAAAATGTTGAATTGTAGAAAACAAATGAGGAGTCAAATTGTAAAGAGGGGCTCAGTAACGTTGGCTTTTTAATGCTCAGAGAAATTTGTAGGGACTTATAATTGTTAAATTTGAGATTGAGTAAATTAGAGACTTTCATGCTGAAGTCGAGAAGAATTTGGTGAAGGAAACTTCAATTAGTCTCATTTCATTTGGACGTGGGAACCAAAATGGAGCGATGTTTGCTTGACTAGAAAATTGTAAACGCCAGAGAAGGAGAAAAATACGTAAAAAAATTTAAGAACTTTGTTACAAATGAGTAACACTTTTTAGTAGAGTAACAGTTGGGAGAGGGGAGGCAGTAGGGAGAGGATGTTATATAACTCAAATAACATGAGCTGTCAGTGTACAGTTTTCAATATGAAATATATGTAAAGTTGGTTTTGTAGAAGCTTGTTAAGTAAACAAAACAAGGAGTCAAGTTTTTGTAAAGGGGGTCAGTGACATTAGTTATTGTATGCTCAAAACGACTCGTTGGGACTTAGATGATTTTGTCAAATTTGATATGAAAGCAGGGACCAGTGACCAGTTTATGGAGGGATGCCTGTTTCACTGGAAATTGTGGGGAGGGGGAGTTCGTGTAACTTTATACTGATTTGCAGAGGGGTAATAAGTCCAGGGATTTATTTTTCCCTTCAAAATGTATTACTTTTCGTACCAACCTCACAGAAGTAGAAGACTATTAACATTGAATTGGTGGCTCGCTTTGAGTACTTTGAAATTATTTGGTTTTAGGTGGCGTCCATCAGCAGGACAAGAGTTTAAGTTTCGGTAGACCTCCTTAGAACTTATGATAACTAACCAGACATTTATATAACTTTACTTTCGAGGTGTGTTAATTAAACACTGGGTAAAATGGTAAACTGGACTCAGTTAATTAATACTGTTTTTGACTTTCGCAGTGCAGCTTTTCTCGTTGGCATGGCTGAACTCTATAGACTGCACAAAGAAAGGCCTTCCCTTCGGAGCTTGTGGTGGGTATGCTCGTCTGACCGCCTATACCAGTGCCGTGAGTTTTGTGCAGTCATGAACTTTTTCCCTCCTTCCAGGCGATCACTGCGAACCTAACTATGATTTACGTCTCCACGAAGCACGCATGCTGCTTGAAAAAAGACTAGTGCATAATTCATGACCGGCAGCTTGAGTAGCATGCCACCATATCTGACTACCCGCCGCTGTCAACCACTTATTATGGCTTTAACGAAAATGTCCCTGATAAGAATGGTGCTACATAAATTACGTAGCAGTTTCAGCACATTACTGGTAGAACAGAAGGGGAAACTATTCGTCGATCTGACATGTGCAACGTAGTAGTGGGTACGGAAAAGGATAAGTATTGTTGAAGTTCTTGGTTCAAATCCTATAGAGTATTATTTTCTATAACTTTTTCTAAGTTCTTTCCTGTTGGAAAATATCAATTTTGAAAGATTATTACATTTACTGCCCAAATTTGTAGCCCCAAAGTAGGCCCTTATATTTTTAAGGAAAAGGCACATTTTGGTGCGTTCTATATAGCCTGAGGTCATTTTTTTTGCAAAAGTCTCGTTTCTTGTTAAAACAAAAACAACCCGGAAAGTCATTTTTGTCACTACATATTTTTTTTTTAAATTAAGATCTGCGGTCACACCACCTCTCACTCCCGATGATAATAACACATGACACGAACATTATATACCAGCACTGTAAGTCGTTGCAATTTTCTTTGCAAATAAGTTTGCTTTTATTTTGCGACTCGAGTCTCATTATAACTTTCACTCGAGTCGGGTCTTCTGACGAGGGACTCGAGTCGAGTCATTTGCTCGGGACTTGAGTCGAACAGAGACGCCAAAAATTACCGACTCGGGTTGGACATTTTAAATCTGTGACACAATGTACTCTTCAAATCTATTTACTCCTGCTATGACGAAGTGAAACATCTCGCTTACCCTCTAGTCTCACTCCGGCCGTTCGTGCACTCGGAAGTAAGCTCGTGTTAACAAACCCCGACACAAACGCATGCCTGTTCTGTAAGCTGTAAGCAGGTTATTTAATTTCTCATCAGGCACTTAAACTGCAACAATAAGTCGTACGTTTATGCATAAAGGTCATCGCTGTTTCCTTTTGCCAATTTGTCCGTAATCGGTTTTTGGTGCTTCTAAAATCAATAATGAAATACCAGGAAAAAAGTGTCTCCCAACAATTTATAAGAGCGATGTTTGTAGTGGACATGGCTCGACATGTTGGACTGAATGCAGGTTATTGAATCGGGTTGTAGCTTTTTATATTAATTATATTATATTTACACCAACGTAAATATAATTGTGTAGTCACATTACTTGGTTTTGTGAAATAAACGATGCGGTTAACATAAAGTGATGAGGGTGTCAAATCAAAATGAGGAAAGGAATGTTCAGTTTAAGTTTTTTATTCTACAATTTGAAACGTTTCTGGTTCGTACATGCATGCGTACATCGTTCCATGCACTTTTGATTTGTAACTGCAGTGCGTGAGTTGAGTGGCATAATTTTGGCTTTTATTTTGCTATAGGAATTTATTGAAGTGAGACGTTGCTGAAAAAATGAAATATTTGTGCTTTACAAGTAAGGCTTCAAATTGTCTCGAAATTGACTGTATTAACAAGAAAAGAAGTGAAGCCTCAGTTCTTTGTTTCTGGATCCATAATCATTGCAGTTGGAAGGTTTTACAACTTGTTAAACAATTGTTTTGTTGTTTTGAACTTAAAAGCGGAGATAAAATACAGGGCCAATGAATAGTATGGCACAGAAACATGTCACACATGCAGAAGATCATGTATTGAAAATAAAAATCCATGAGAAATGATCGCACGTGCAGATCGAACTCGATTCCTGCAGGGAAGGTTTTGTTGTTGACGGTTCAAAGATTTATCACCTTTTTGTACTCAAATATGAAACAGCCTTCAAAGAGACATCCAGGGTTTGAACTCCAGGAAAATACGTTCAATCACATTCGAAGTGAAATGTCACTAAATGTTCAAATTGGTAAAAGAGAAAGTCGTAGAGCATCTTCAAATGATAACCGTATTTTGAGGATCCGGTCCTCTTTCCAAGTAGTCTTGGGCCAACGAGCCGTTGATTGGTGAAATAAAGTCACGAGAGGGCGCAATAGAAATCGGAGTGTACGGCATATGCTCGATCGAGTCCGCTGTCGAGTTCTGCCGTCTCGGCCCAAAACTACTTTCCGGGCGGCTCGCTTTGCTCGGATGAAATATTGTTGAAACCGACACTGAAGTAGTCACGGTGCAGTCTCAACGTTCCGTGCTAGAACATCAGACGCTGTTTAACCTCCCATGTCTCATCATTTTGATTTTCTGTGGAAGGCGCAGACAGGCATGACTTCAATAGAATAAGGTGTTAACTATTTTAAGGAAATTTAAAAATGCCGACCCTATTGATAATCCCATGTCCAGTTCGTGTATCCTGTAAACAGTTTCAATTTTTTTGTCATTTTGAGAAAAGTTCTAAAATTCTATGCATTGAGCGAGAAGACGAAGAAATTCCACTGTAAATATTGGTAGAACACAAAATAAGTTAGTCAGACATGATAATTACATATGATCAGACTCGAATCTTATCATAGTGGGTTCGAAGGCTAATTGACCAGTTTCGCAAAGATACTAGGCCTATGTGAAAAGTATGGTGGGCTACTTGGTCTAAAGTAGGTAACCAGGCCTGATAGGAAGGTTGCAATGCGACGGGATACGGGTGCTTTCATGACAGTGCAGCTCAAGACGAGAAAAAAGTACAAAGCCTTACGTTGCCAGTCAAAATTAGAATTGTTGATTTAAGGTGTAAACTATTGCAAAGCACACAATGTTGAAAAGACCAACCTGTTAATATTTCCTGATCCAGTGCGAAGTTGAGTGTCAAATGGTTTGTTATTTTTAGCTTGGTTCAGGAAATAATACAAACATTTCTGGGCATGAGAAAGGCACTTTACTTAAGAACGATTTGAAGTACATCACTTACAATCATTTTGCGAGAAATATCGCGGATGCATATTGTCCATAAAATGCTCAATTGTCCGAAGATCCGTTGAAAAGTTGAAAATTCTGACGGTTACTCAAAATCGATGATAAAATCAAATAATCCGAAGCCGTGATAAGGCTTGATAGTCTGAATCGATGATACGCCAAATAGTCCGAATTGACAAAAAAATTCAATCGTCTTTCCTTTATGGCAATTTGAGATCTCCAACTTTAATGTCAATTTGGACTGACAAACTTTATTGTCGATTCGGACTGTAGAATCTTCGAGCTATTTAACCTTATGGTATATCCGGAATGACGGACCCTTCAGAATATTGAGCTTTCGTGCTAACGAACCGTTGGCCTGACAAACGTGTGGACTATATGAGCCTTTGAATCAACAAACCTTGCGAAATGACCCTTCGGACTATTAAACGAACCCTTAAACTATCGAAACATTGAATTAACGACCCTTTGAACTATCGAGCGTTTGGAATATCGGACTGTCACCGTTTGGGATATGAAATGTTACAAAAAGAAGAGTAGAAATTTAATTTGTCGTTGCTTTTTTTACCCTTTGGTTATCACTGAGAGGGGGTGTTGTTTTTCTTGGGGATTCTGCGATTGGTGTGCGGGCTTTGGGGTCCGTTGACGTTGTTCTCTTGTTGGAGTGGAGAATTTGAAAATCTGCCAGACTTCCTCGGTATGTATAAAAACATCTCTGTCATCACATCAATTTGGCAAACTGCCGGTTCCAAAGTTGAAAGTGCAGTTTTAGAGAATAGAATAAATTTGCCAGACTTCCTTGTTATGTATAAAAAACATCTCTGTCGCCACATCAATTTGGCAAACTGCCGGTTCCAAAGTTGAAAGTGCAGTTTTAAAGAATAGAATAAATTTGCCAGACTTCCTTGCTATGTATAAAAAACATCTCTGTCGCCACATCAATTTGGCAAACTGCCGGTTCCAAAGTTGAAAGTGCAGTTTTAGAGAATAGAATAAATTTGCCAGACTTCCTCGTTATGTATAAAAACATCTCTGTCGCCAAATCAATTTGGCAAACTGCCGGTTCCAATGTCGAAAGTGCAGTTTTAGAGCATAGATGGTTTTGAGCAATTTATTCCACGAGCATTGTGTCTGAATTTCGATCTTCCTCGGGATGATTACAAAAACCAAAGCAAAGCAACGGCAGGGCGAAGCAAGGCAAAGAAAAAGGCTACGCAGGGGGAGAGACAATGCATGAACGGTCAGCCAACAAGGGCTGGTTTGAACACGGCCAGTTCAAGATGAGAATTTCTGAAACACTCGAGGGTAATAATAACCAGTGTGCGTGAAATATACCTTAGACGGTCTGATTAGGTATGACCCAATGGAGATAGCCCCCCCCCCGGTTTGCATTAACTGAGACATTCTGGTACTTGTACGGCGACTGCCCAATCAGCGATTGAGGGCATGTTCAGTATTGCAGCCTATCAAAAGTTTGTTTCAAAGGTTGATTTGTTTGAAAAAAGAAACGCATTTTTTGCATTAGCTTTCGCGGTAAAGGCCCTAATTACAGTGATGCTCCTAATTCATGTTAGAGCTGTTTTATTATTTTAAGGAATCGAAATAATACGAAAAGCGAGTAGTTTCTAGGCATATAGAATCCTTAATGCTAATGACAGCCAAGCTACATAAAATTGTAAGTCACATAAGAATTGCAGAATGGTGGCTGCAATAGAATTTCTTTTAAAAACAAACCTTCTAAAATGCACCGTTGAGTCCAGATTTTTGTTTCACCATTATATAGTGTATTTGTAATACTTTTGGGGTTTTATGTTGATGAGTATTTCCATGTTCATGATCAAAACATTTCCATGTTCATGATAAAAACTATGATGCCATCCCAGGAAAAGCCTCAATGTGACATTTTTGTGCACCCATGCACACATACACATAAACTCCTACGTATTTTTGCTGGACAAACTTTTCTGTTTGATGATTCCTGTTTTCGTGAGTACAGAGCAATAAGCAGTCAACTAACCCCTTTTCAGAAATGCTTTTAAAGAACAAACTCTGGGTTCACACTGTGAACAGAAAAACCTACGGGGTGAACTGTGCCTTCCCTAAGTGACATCACAGCAACGGAGGCATCAGTTGTCCCAGAAAGCATGGATAATTGTATATGTTTATAAGTGTGCATTTCAACGCATATTAAAGAAATTCAATGCAGCTACACTTAGGGATAGTCGTAAGTCTTAGTTGTGTTATGGAAGTGTTTATCACTCTGGCTGTTTCCTCCTATGCAAACGTGGAAATGGTCATGAACTGGACACAATTAGGGATTTACGTGTACATTAACTATTGGGATGCCAAAACGCATTGTACACGATGACGTCATTCAAAACGGTCTAAAATTTCTTTACTTCAATTGTAACCTTTTCTTTTTAGAACAGGCAACAATGTGTTTACGTTATTAGGTTGTCCTTGAATTGTTTTATTACATTCGGTTTACTGGTGTTTGAAAACTTGTATCTTAAAGCATTTTTGCAAGAAAAAGGTTTTTGCGACAGTCCAAATCGAAAATTTAACATGACGAGATACTTCAACATACTCAGTGGATGTTAGGCTACATAAACAGAGAACAAAGATCGGGGATTTTGATGACTAGTTTCCTGGCTAAATCTAGTGAAAATCTTACATAGGCATGAATGAAAATCAGAGATAAACTTTCTTTGTAATTTCGAAGTTTAAGGAACAGTTTAATTCCATTTAAAAAAATCTTTCATGAGATTTTTCAATAATTAAATCACATTGATCGTCACACTGAAAGAGTTATTTTAAATTAAAAAAATGTGCATAGGCTTAACACTAAAGCCTATCATACTGCAGTGTACAATGACTAAACTTTCCCGGTCACGAATTAAGATCGCTTGAAGTCATATTGCACCGTGAAAAATAATCCCATGTGCTCACCAAGTTCTAATCCTACTCCACAGGGGTTTTCGGAGGGTACCGTTAGGGGGTTTCCCATATCCGCCTTCGGTCCCCGGGACTTCTCAGGCTTTTTCCCTGAATTGATAAACCCGCTTGTGAAAAGCAGTGTAATATTTGGGTCAGTGACATACACAGGTCGCAATATACGACTTTTAACTGAGCTAAAAACTTCAAAGTTGAGTTAACATTGAGGCAATGATAGAGAAAAAGCCACCATGTGGATTCATAATCATTATAAACAGGAAATGCACAGTCATAAAGCTAACGTGAAGGCGACGGTACCGAAACCAATTCTGACGTTATGTTGACCGTAGAATTGTACAACACTTATACCTCTTCAACTTACACGTAGCAATAGGCCACTCGGCTAGCCTTTCAAAAAAATGTGTTTCGCTCACGTGGCACTGACTGCCCATGTGTAAAATCAATCCTACTGTAGCTTGGGTCTTGTTCCGGATACATCAAGTCCGGGAACAAACAAGTTTTCAAATCCCTTGATACTGTTTTCTAAGGAAGCGTATTGCTGCCAACGCAAGAAGTATTTCAACTGCTTTAAACAACTTATTATCTCCTTTCAACGACTTAGTTATTAATGAGATAGTTAAGTAGTTTGTAGTCGTAGTTAAGTAGTTAGGATGTTGTTTAAACGAGATAACATTTTTTTTGCGTTGGCAGCAATACGTTTCCGTAGTTTCCAATAAGGCTGGAACATATTGGCAACCTGCCCAACCCCGTGACTCACGCAGCTCACATTGTTCCTAGAAACAATAAATCCATTCGATCCCACAGCTATTTAAGCCGGAAGAAAACTTAACATGAAATATTCACGTCTCTGTGACTGTCCAGTGCGCCATCCAGTCCTCAGAATCAACCGCATATTGCACCATGAAATACATCGCTGTACTTTTGGTACTTCTTGGAGCCTTTGCCTACGTAAGTCTTGCGACTTTTACGCTATAATTTTCAGTAATCACTCGGTCTTATGTTTTTCTTTGGAAATTGAATTTGAAGTTACTCTTCCATGTTTGGGGGCTGCAGACACAAATCCAAACGTCCAGAAAGAGGACGTTTTGAAATATGAAAGGCCTGAATAAAAGCCCTTTGTGCAGAAGTCGCTGTTTCCCTCAATAATTCTGGCATGAAAACAAGACACAAAGTTGTCATGGTTCCTGGGAGCAGGCAATACCATGATTTTTTTCCAGGGGAACCACTTTTTTAGTAATCGAAAAAGGCTAAAAAGTGGTTAACTGCCTTTCAGACAAACCGATGGAACATTTCATCAGTAACCGATTATACACCAACCACAAGATCAACTCAAGTATTGGTTTGAAAATGATTAGGACCCGTTGACACGATTTCATTGCAGCTGCACAAGGCTGAAGCAGTCACCGGTCAAAGCATTGCAAACGTTGCCCTGGGGTACGTGGGGAGCACTCGTTGGGCGCTTACATCTTCGACGTGGCCTGGAACAAACACAAATAAATGCAACATCTTCGTAGCAACTGTCCTTGAAGAGGCCGGGGCCAGCGTCCCTCAACGGTAGGTATAAGTCACTGCTCTTGTTTCATTTTCTTTTATCTTACATTTTGTGGGGTCTGTTTTATTACAAATATGTATTGAGGAATTCTTTTGATATCTGTTTATTAGAGTTAAACACTCCGAGTCCTTGTCTGCATTCCGCGGTTCAGAAATGTCTGAATAAGGAGGGATCAAACCTTTAAAAACGATCAGACTTTCAAACCTTACTATTCTGTCCACGAAAAAAATACTCTCTAAGTGCAAAAGAATGAACTTGACATTCACTCTCAGAGTAAGTCTCTTATAACACCCACTCCATAACAGTGCAACATTCACTCAAAAGAGTGAAACCTACTATCTCAGAAAGAGTTGCCCTTCATATTGCTCCGCTTTATGAGCGCTTTTCACTCTCTTGTGGTGGATACCATTAGGGACTTATACTCTTTTCGAGAGTGAATGTTTCTCTCTTTTGCCTTTTAGTTTCAAGATGCTCGAATAGCTTCCTTTGGTTTCTCCTTTTTGGTTCGATTCGTTTTATGCTTTGTTTTATTTTGATTTCTGTTTGGTTTTCTGTTGCTTTGGTTTGGCTTTCCAAATATTGTGTTGGAATGTTTGGGGGTTTGTCCATAATTCACACTGCGAGTTTGCTGAAAGTTGTTTTTTCCAAACATCTCACTACTTGTACAACAAAAACAAAACAAAACAGACCCTTGAATAGGTAAATGAGGCCACTGACCCTCGTAAACTAGATTTACGTCTGGCGCGAGGGACAAAGGCTCAAATAATGCTAGGTTACACATGCAGAAATGAACGTTGCTCTGTATGTTAATTAGCCAGTTAAATATTCTAACATTCCGAAAATTTCAGTACGCCATGACCGAATAACTTGGCTGCATCTGGAAATCTGCAATACTGGCTGTATAGCCACTTCCCATAGTGTCACGTGCAATTTAAAGCCAGTGATTTGGACAAGGATACAGGGGCGCAAAGGCAAACCTATCATCGCGGCCGCACCCAAGCGACCCGGCTCATTGAGCCTTGTCGCGCAAAGTCCGTGCTATTCGCACGACGAAACCATTATTAAGGAAGTTTAAGTGTCCATCCTTGGCTTAGACATTCAACAATTGTTATTGACTGTGTCAATGTGAGATATAATGAATTAACACGCGAGGATACTCACAGCGCCAGAGGTGAAGCGTCGGGATGCTGTGCACTGCCGAGGGTGTTAAAAACATCATATCCCACCTCACAGCAGTCCGCAATCGTCCTGTCGTACCACCATCTTATTTCTTCGCAAATATCCCCTTACCTAAACAGCTGAAGTCTCTCCCGGACCTGTGAACTAGCACATGCACCGATCATTTAATGATCCTTGGCAAAAGAGGGTCTTATTTTCAGCCGAAGGGGAAAAAAGATCCTCTTTTGCTCACTCACGGTCCCTTGGGGCCAATATATGTGCATTAGTGAACCCATTGCTAGTCCATATGTATAGATTATTAAGATGTGAGACTGCGCGAGAATCAGGGTAATAATGCGTTATATCGCCTGGTTACATGACCATTATGAGCAAATTAAAATACATGTACAATATTCGGTATAGAAGTATAGCCATTTTGCCAGAAAGGAACAGGGTGAATACTGAGAAAACTAACAAATGAATGTCCAATAACGATCTGCTGTCACAGGCACTGGTGGACCTGGTCCCCGATCGGGGCTAATGAGTGGGCCAACTCCAACTCCAACTATCTGACAAGCAGCAGTTGCTGGACAAGTGGCAGTGGCGGAATTGGTAACGTGGCCGCTTTGGGGGGCCATGTCGGCATCGTGACCAGCTCAAGCCAAACCACCAGTGCCACCGCGACGGCGGTTGTGACCAACGACTGGGGATTCAGGAGTGGCCAGTCCCCAGTTTTTTGGGAGTACACTTGTTAGAAAAATATTGAAACGGGTAGAGGTACCGCCGTACTCCTAGATAGCGCTTGACTGAATTTTGGCTGAAGTGTCTTTTACATTCATTGCTGTTGTAAAGTAACACTAACAGGATTGCCGCCTAGAAAGTTTGATGCTAACATCTTTAATGTTTTATGTGCTGTTTTTATCCTAAAAGAGCCGGGTAATGTAGGACTGTCTGACCCCAGGACCCGGCTGTCCCATTCCCGACTTTTTAAAAACTTGGCACGCAGATAAAGCACTCCTTATTAGTTTTTTAAGTTTAAACTCAATCTGATGTATGGTTTATTACGGTTGTTTGGAGTTCAAGGCCACACACGTCAGCCCGTGTGCATTGAGCACAGCAAAAGTTGGCTGTACGTATGACCACTTATCTCACAAAAGTGGTGCTAAGCAAAAACGTAACACTCGATTTTCACATACATGGTGTCATGCAAAGAGTTTGGGGTGGGGGTGGGGAGTTCTCAATCTTCGGCTCCTGAAAAAAAGTCATGTCACGATATCGGAAAAAAAGTCGGTGTGTGGTGCATTCAGCCCCGACTCTTTTAGTGTTGACTTGCTATTGATGGGACACAAGGGCGTAGATTCAAATCTACAGATTGGAGATGGAATCTCTAAACCAGCCGACTGCCATATTTTGGAACACGGGCTGATGTAAGGAGATTTTTTTTCTAACACACTCGGGCTGATGGATAATGCGATTATACACTCGCCGTAGTTTTCCCCTCTTTTCAAGGCATGACAAAAGAATATAGAACCGTATTATTATGATGAAAAAAAATAAAAAAATAAGTGTCAGATTCACTACAGCCCATTTTGTGGGCAGCATGCAGCTATTGTGCGCTAATTGTCCATGCTTACTGATGCTTAATGCACCATTTTGGTTCTAACAACTGATAAAATCATGTCGCAACTCCCTATTAACAGCTCTGCTTACGCACATTTGCATGACATGTATTAAAAAAAGAAGATTTGAAATACTTACCTTAAGAACAATGTCTTGGTATCAAATTATCAAATCTGACACCACTGAGAGCAATAGTCCCATATTACCTGCAAGTAATTTACCGATTTCTGTATTGGCTCCAGGATTACTTTTATTTTAAAGGACATTAATTTTACTGAGATCTATACGTGCACGTTGCGTCAGTATACTCAATAGACAGTTCAGCACCCGTTTTTCAATTCCTCTGCAAAGGCTGTCTTTTGGTTTTTTTCTGTTTTTTTCTTACTAATAAGTTCCCAAGTATAATGAAATGGACACTGATATCAATTGCAACATTATCTGGGTAACGTGATCTAAAGATGACGAAAACAAAAGTAAATAAAGTAATAAAACAAAGGATTTTTCTAATTGATAAAAAAATGAACCACTGGTAATAGCAGTGCAGTACAAACCAAGAAAAATATTTCTCACTCTCTGGAAAACTGATGGAATTGCTTTTGAACCAATGCAGACCTGCACACGTGGCAGTTTTACACAGAAACATTGTATTTGAATGTACGGCTAACTTGCTATATGTTGTTGCACTAGCGGAATAAATTTTCTTAAGTACAGAGCATGTGGCTATTTAGTTCCGGCTTATTTCATTGTGGTTTTGAAAGTTTGAAAACACCCAGTACTCGTATAACAGGTTGTGAAGTTTTTCTCCTGGGTGACTTAATGTTCGATAATGTTCTATTTATTCTTGGCCTGAGGATGTTGGAGTGAAATAAGGTCAAGTGTCATTGGTGCATTATGTCGGATTGAGGTAACAAGAGCGCGTGGGTGTCGGTATCAACACAACATGCAAAAACTATGCACCCCCCTTTGGTCCTAGCGCTGTACCATCGGTCGACCCTTTGCAGAATCTGTCAATTCTGGTCACCGACCGAAAAGTTGTCACACTGGTTTTTATTGTGGTAAGACTGCGTTGAAATAAGGGGGCGTAAAGTTAGAACCTGTGACAATCACGTCAACCTTCCAATGCATCTGTGTGCTTCGTAAAAAACGGCTGCAGGAGGTCCTCAACTAGTAATCTATCTTTGGATCTCTTCGAACATTTGAGAAAACTTATCACTTATCACTCTTTGAAGTCTTCCTGCTGTGACCTGAATTTAACGATACTATAAAACCAAGGACTACTTGTAAGTATAAAGTCCGCATTGAATTATCAATTTTGCTGTCTCCATTTTTCTTTTTTTTTCAACAAATTTCCAAATACACCAAGGAAAACTTAAGCCCTCTAATTGATATTCAATGAATAATATAGATTTCCATATATGACGTAAGTAATTTAAAGCTGTAGATTGAACAGCGCCACTAATCGACAACTATCACTGCAAAAACTTGCGTGTGAAGTTCAACACCCCCGGTGCAGTCACACCAACACTTTTAACTGGTATTCAAAATTGTGGTGTTATTTGGTGTTACTTTTAACACTCTACAGTGCACACACACTTGTTTTTTTCATACAAAGTGTGAACATTCCTTTGTTCCCCTGTGGCTATGGTAAATGTCTCCCACTAGGATAACTCCTTTGAGCTAGATTTCTGATGATGATTTCTTGGTCTGTTCCTCTTCGTTTTGTCACCTTGACCCCAAAAAGCCTGTGAAACTGTTTTTCAGAGTGTGGACGTGTGCAGGTACTAGTCCACACAACGCATCGTACCCTGCATTATGTGGACCTTTAGTGCAGAGGTCCACACTATATATGACACGCCTATACATTGGAACACTTATAGGTGTGTAAAGTAACTTCAGCGGTTTTGAAGTAACACCCTATGGCGTGGTCATCTGATAAAACCATAAAGTGCTGATTTTATTTTTGCAGTGTTTGATGTTAAGGTGTCTGAGAACCGCCATGTACTACACAGTGATTTGTTTAGGTTCATGACAAAAGTCCATGCGCATGTCATCAATTTCAATGTTCATAACCACCACAGCTAATAAACAGTTTATCATGGCCCGGCCAGTTTGCGTGCCGATTACATAGTATATGGAGTTGGGATACAGACAGTAATAGTAGTCGCACTATAAAACAAACGATAAGCAAAACAATGAAGAATTCCAAAAAAGTCGGCTTAAAAGGGCAAAACAATACCCCCCACGAAAAACTCTAGCACACCCCTCCAAAGCAAAAAAAAACTTGAAAATAGTTTTATTAGTTGAAAGTTCGCATTGTGGAGATGAATCTTGCTTTTGCTCAAGCAAAGCGATAAATGTCCACTAAAAGGGAAACTGTAATAAGTTTGTTTTAATAAAAACCTTTAAAACAAACCTATGCATATCACTTAACATAAGTTTCAAATTTCGCTTCACTATTCCAGACAGTAATTTACTGCCCAGTTGGGTTTATGCTAATGACTAGTTTCCATATTCATGAGGAAAACTGGGCTGTCATCCCCATGAAGAATGCTTCAATGTTACACTGGTTTGTGTGAAAAAGATCCTGCACTTTTGTAGTTTTCGCAGGACTGAGTCTCCGCACTTCGCTGATTTGTTTTTTATGTGCACAACAAAAAGGAAGCATTAAACCTCTTTTCTCAGAAATCTTTTCAGTAAGTAAATTATGGGTTCACAATTTGAACAGAAAAATCTGTGCTGGATGACACAAGAGGAACAGCTTGCTCAGTTGTCCTAGAGGGCATGGGTAATTTTAGTATTTAAAAAGTTTCAATACACGTAATCTAATTTAGGATTATAAAAGAGTTTTCATAAATTGCAGAAGAGTACCAAAATGCAGAAAAATTGCGTTTCAGAAAAAAATCACTGCAGCTTCACTTCAAGTTGGTATCTTTAAACAGACAAGCCCCAAGAAGAACTTGCTAAGTAATGTACACATCAAGCTTAAGTGGTGACGGAGTGCATGTGCTACTCTTAATTTACTATAACCGTGTTAAGTTTCACGCTTTAGCCGAGCGCTGGTATCGCTTAGTACTTATTTTAACACTTTTTTTTAGCCGAACCAGGAAAATGAGAACAGTCTATTATTTGCGAGTGCCAAGGTCAAATTCTTAAAGGCATTTGCAATTCCTAAGGGGAATTCGAGCGTTTAGATGCCAGAGCAGCCAGATGGTGAAGGTCAACAGTAAGTAAGTCAAATTTGTGCTCTAAGTGAATTGCAAACAGTGACGAGCTCTATTTCTGAAATCACGCCTAGACGGGAAAGGCCAAACTTCTATTTCTGAGGGAGATAACCAAACAAATTGAGAACAATTTCAAAGTGACCCTTGAAGTAACTTTTCGCAATGAGCCACAAATCGCCGAGTGCAGTTGATTGATGCCTGTTCCTCAGTCTCCAGACCTCCGACTTCAGACGTGGATCTAGCGTGTCCATGTGGGTGGCACTGGGTGACAGTGGTGTGGCAATTTTGGGAGAAAATCCGCGGCCTGAATAAGGCTATAATCCGGCTCTGGATGTGGAGCCCGACATTTCAACAAGCTTCCAAGTGACGTAAAGGCTATTTTTATCAAACTTTGACTGGCCATTTGAAAGTATGTCCTCGTACAGCCATGTAATTACCAAAAAACAAACAACCCAACAAACAAACAAAAACAATTCGATACTAGATTCCGAATGAATACTACCCAGTTTATGTTAATTAAAGAGGAAACTATAGCTTCCTCAATACAATAAGTAAACAATTTTCTTCTTCATTAGTTTTCAATTAGGATTAGACATATGCTAAACAAATGGAAATAAATAAGTTGACAGTGATTAAACTTACGAATGTACACCCATTATACAACTAGCCGTTATAAGTGAATGGTTTCCAAAGCCTTTTACTTCATGAATGGTGGTCAACAGTTCGTTCCACTCCAAAGAACTTAGGCACAACAAGACTTTAAGGCTTAACACAGCCTCAAACTAAAAAGGGGCTACAAGTAACGTTTTCAAGAAAGATTAAATCTAAAAAACATTGACTGCAAGAGGAGGCTTGGATGTGATTTGCTAATATGAGTGAGGTTTTGCCACCGTTAAAGTTTATAAGGCTAGTCCCACACGCCTACGGCCTTGAATGGAGACTATGATTTCGAGCAAAACCCGTGATCAGAAGTAAAGGAAAATTACGACCGCATATGACGCCAACAGCTGTTGCTGGAAAATTGAAGTGTTTTCCCCGTCGCTACCTTTTTTCTCGCATGTGTACTGAGCAAGGTCACCTGGCGCTCCTGTAACGTCATCCATGCACAGGACACCGTACGATATACATGTACATGTACATGTACATGCACGCTCCGACTGATGCCGCAGTTCTGCACGACACGGAAGCCTTTTTCACGCAGAACATGCGTTGCTTTTGGCCGGAAGTTTTGAAAGGTCTTATGTGTCCCCGTACACTTTTACTTGCCGCACGTACGTTGAGGTTTAAAAGCTACCTTCCAGTGTTGAGTTCAAGCTGAATGTCTTAGCGGTAAGTCATATTAATTGGGTCATAGGCCACACGGTATGCTTTCGAGTACTTCACCAAAAACGTTTAAGTTAGGAAACGCTTTTGGCAGTCGTAGCACGAAATTTGAGTTTAAAGAAATGTTGTTTGTACTTTCTCCCCAACAGAATCAAAACATCCAGCTGCATTTACTTTTTAATTTGTATAGAAATGCAATGAATGCCTCTGTTGAAAATAATTCTTGACGACTTGTGAGATGATTCAGATGTTTCCAAGATCGATAAACATCATGTAGTATGCATCAATAAACAACACGTTTCTAATTTGTACCGTCTGATGACATGGCGTCGAAAGTTTCCAAGGAGTTGAAGGGACTGGACAAAACTGGGTTGGGTTGGGCCCTAGGTTGATTTCAAGCAGTGCTGCAAAGTGAGCTAAAGTCTTGGTAACTGAAGAATGAAACTGTTAGTTTTCATTTTCTTTGTTTTGTTAGATGAAAATTAAAAGGGGATAGCCGTATATATTTTTGTGGGTATCCCCGTGCGATGTGCATGGTGTATGGTATGTGAGCCGGCGTGTCCTCTACTATGGTAGGTCCGCTTAAATTTCTATCTTTTGAAACATCCTAATAACCTCAATGGGCTGTGCTGAGAACGTATAGGGATGTGTACGTGAGTTTGTTTCTGCATGCAATTGGGGACCCTGAACAATAGAGGACAATAAGGTCCCCGATTGACAGAGGGTCCCCGATTGACAACTGTGTACAAAACATATGGGTGGTCTTCTAAAAAAGTTAGAAGTACGAACAAAAGAGGAACAATAGGGGTCCCTAGTTGCAGGCAAATACACACTTGGGTGCGTTTACATGTAAAACCCGTTTGCAGTGCCTTTCACTATATTGGGCTTCCCACAGTAGGGGAATTTCAAATACGGCATTGTCCCAAGCCTTGTACTTTCAAGTCCCCTCAAGCCATGGGATCTGTAGATATGGATAACTTTCACTGCCAGTGGCTATAATTGGAGGTTAATTGGCCAGTGTGCCCTGGACGGTAGCTCGTGAGGTGCGTAAAATTTCTCTGAGTGTCTCTGTAAAGGCCAATTCACTAATAAGTTCTAAATTATGTGCGCATGCGCAAAGAATGGTAAGTGGAGTCGACAAGCTTGAGCGGCCCATCGAGACTGTATAGGGGCACAAATTTCTGTCATTTTCTCTTAGCTTCTGCACTTTAGTCACTTCTAACTTTAAGAACCCTCAAAAATCATTACAGCTGTTATTTTCTGGTCTAAAAGGAAATGTTGTACCGTGAATGGGACTTGAAAAGGTTATAAAATAAAATAGCGGTCACTTCACGGATCCGACACTCCCTCGATGGCATTCGTCAAAAGAACCATTTTTATCCATCTAAAGGCCAATTTGTACTTGGCGCGAAAATGAACGCGAATTTGTGACGTCATATCCAATATTCGCGTCCCGAATTCTTAAAGCTGAACACATTTCAACTCGAGCGAAATGTCGCGGCAAAGTTGTCGTGATGTTAAAATTCGCTTGGCTTTCCCATTTGCCTTAAGTATGAACCGGCTTTAACGTTTTGCCACTTACGTCGTCGACCAAGAATGGTGGATTGTTTAATACTTGGGTATCGCACAATTTTTTTACAGTTCACATAGAACCAAACCTGACTGCTTTCTTTTGACCTCGTGCACTTCGAACGAACGACATTTTTCAGGTTTTTATCTTTTTCTCCAGAAATTCCTCTCATTCCAGAGAATAATAGCTGTAATGATTTTAGAAGGTTTTTCGAAGACAAAAGTATAAAAAGGTGCACCACCGAATTGAAACTGCATCATGAAGTGTAGTTGGGGTAACTTTATTTCTTATTCCTCCTTTAAGGACTTGTTATCAAGAGGGGTTTGTGGGAAAATCTTATCTACCAGTGCAAAAGATGGCCGTCCCATTGACCATGATTCAAAAACAGGCCCTTAATCCCGAAACAAACATTAAGAACAATTCAATTCAACCCAGGAAATGGCAGCGATCCAAACGCTGCCCAAGTGTAAAGTTTGTAAAACTTAATAAAGTGTGCAAACATTTCATTTGAGAGTAGTTTTCACTTCTCTCGCTTCACTGGATTCCTGTTCGGATAAAAGACTATAGGGGGAAAGGGTCAGAAAGTCATGGAAATCACTTTCAGATTTGAGTCAGTGGATTCGAATTAAAGGTGACTGATTTTTTCTTATCGATCATCAACCACAGCTGGATTAAATGTGCGTTCATGATTCGACGGTCAGCTGCCACCTAAGCCAATGACATGTTTCCACTCGCAATGACGTCACGTAAGAGTCAGCCATTTATTTGCCTCATCTTTCTCGCTGCTTATCTGTATTTGGCACCGGCTCACTACGTCCCCTGCTATCAAACCCCTTGCCAAACGCTTGCCACAAAACATCCGACTGTTACAAATGTAGAAAGTGAAGGGAAGAAGCAAACAAGCACCGATGTCACCAGCCACGGCGATCTTTCTCTCACTACGATGACCGGCAGTGCATCTCTTATTGACACCACTGGTCGTATAGAAGCAGATGAGGTTGAAGATACTGCTCGCATTCATCACACCACTGCCGATGCTATAAATACTGATACTTCTATCAGTATCAATAACTTAACTGACTTTGATGTCGCCATAGTTACCAACACTACAGATGATTCAAAACACACTGCAGCGATCGATAGGACAACATCTATCATCAACGACTTTTCCCAAAAGAACGAAAGCATGTCACGATTGACAACTGACACACCTGACAACTTCGACAGGGCTACAAGCTGGGAAAGCTCTAAGACAGTCACAGATAACCAGAACGGTCTCATTGTAACTACATCTTCTGTTGCAGACACCTTTAAGCAACTCAACACTCCTGAGAGAATCGGCACAGTTTCGAGTGTCACACCCACGATCCGAGCAGATGTCCTGAGTTCCGCATATTTCGATACCACTAGTCCGCCATTTACGTCAGCCAGTGCCCACAAAATCCAACAACCTTCGCTCACTCCCTCAAGCCCCCTGGAAAATTTGTACTCCCCAGTCTTCTATGAGGATATTTACTATGCTGACGTAAGCGAACATGCTCCCGTCGGTACAGTTCTCCTGATGGTGCAGGCGTTGGACTGGGATGACGGAGGTGCCGGCGAGATCACATACAACATATCCAACGGGGCAGAGGATATGGGCGGCTTAACGGATTTCGCCGTGCATCCGGTGACTGGGGTGGTTGCCGTTGTTGGGGACTTGGATCGAGAGGCTAAAGGCGTGTACATGATTAATTTGACTGCAACGGATCAAGGTACGATTTTTATAATGAACTTATATTTGTTGGATCAAATTTGCTTCTACATGTATTTAGCAGACCTCGAAGAGTAAAGAGCGCCTCAGCACATTTCAATCAAAAGCTCTGATCAAGGCTTAACCACACGATGTTTTGAAACTCAACCTGTTGTTATTTTTGATACCTTAAGGAAAACCAGCAAGGAGTGCTGAGGCCCAGCTGCAAATCACTCTCTTGGATGTGAACGACAACGCACCAGTATTTGTTACGAACAGATACGAAATTGTGGTAGACGAGAACACGTACGTAATGAGTCGCGTACTTCGCGTGATTGCAACGGACAATGATATAGGTAAGTGTTGCAGAGCTTTTCTACCTCGATCTTACAGGAAAGTGGTCCCTTCCATTTGTATCAAATTTACTCTTCATTTTATATACCGCTACTTTAGGCACAAACGGTGTTGTAACCTACAGACTATCTGGAGACTACAGAAACACCTTTTCCATCGGTGAAAGAAGCGGGCTTATCCGTACCCAGCGTTCTTTGGACCGCGAACGGGTAGCATCGTACAATTTCCAGGTCATTGCGTCGGATCAAGGCACGCCTACACTTCAAACGTCTGTTGAGGTCATGGTCCTTGTGGGAGACGTCAACGACAACCCACCTAAGTTCCCCAGCACCACTTTCCACCTCAATGTGACCGAGAACAACCTACCCTTCGGTCTGATTGGAAAAGTCACCGCCACCGACGCAGATGAGGGCCCGAACGCGGTCGTGACCTACGCATTCGTGCAGCAGCGGGCACCGCAGAGGTACTTCCAGATCGAGCGGAGCACGGGAATAGTACACGCTCTGTACACCTTTGACCGCGAGGAAAGATCTGAGTACCAGGCGGTCATCCGTGCGTTCTCTGGGAAGCTCTTCACGGACGTCCACCTTGTAGTCCACATCCACGACATTAATGACAATTCACCCACTGTGCCGTCAACTCAGGGAATCTTCTATAGCTTCTACGCTGGATATGATGGTTGCAATGCTATCGGGAAAGTAGGTGCACTAGATAAGGACAGCGGGGACTCCTTAATTTTCCGTCTCGTTGAAAGAGACAAAAGTGCCGCTGGAGCCAAAGAAAGAAGAAAAACACCGATGAATGTCTCAGAGAGGAATTCTGTCCACGTTCTAGGAATGAACTTCACCTTGGATGCCAACACGGGAATGATTCATGCGTGCCACCAGCCGGCTCAGCTCGACCGTATACCGTCCACAGTGCAACTGAGGATCGAAGTTTCTGGTATGAATTTGTTGAAACCTAAGAAATATTTGCGTTTCTTATTACCATGCCCAATCAAACGTTGAGAGAGAATTACATAGCATACGGCTATTTCAGTATAAGAACGAAGGTTTTGTCTTTTACGAATGGTATTCGTTCAAGTTGAACTCCATGTATTTCAAAACAATGAGCGAGAAAACAGCATGCAATGCCAAGCTGTTATGATCTGTTGTGATTGACGAATTTGTAAGCAAAGTTAATTTTGCGACAAAAATCTGATCATGATCGTGTTCACTTCTTATTTACTCATATGTAAAGATGGCCTCCATAGCAACATCTGCAGCAGCATAATTTATCCATCACCAGTCACAGATCTATCGCTCAGTCACTGCATGTTGCTGCGGCTTCGCATCCGTTCAGACATCCAGACTTTCCTGTCAAGGTACAGAGAGTTCGTGTCCGCCGTTGCTCGAGTATTCAGGACGACGGGCGAACTCGTGACCCTCGTTATTCGAGGGGGCTTTGCCAGACCGTCCGATGGTGTAGCCAACCCACCAGAACCTCTCAGGGCCCTCCTAGCCGTCAGGCGCCGGGACAAAAGCGTCGTACCGCCAAACGAGCTCCGGTCACTGGTCTACTTGGAGTCAGAGCAGCTACAGGTCTTTGCGGACATTTTGCCAGACCCCGTGCGACCACAGTGCCGTCTAGTGCCGACCATGCACGCCGGCGGAGCCAGCGTAGTATCAGAGGTGGCCTTGGGATTATCTTACACTGCTTTCAATGTGAGCTTCAGAGCCAATTGTGAGGCAGCTGGAAGGTCTTACAATTGTGGAGTGGAAACGTGTAGCATTTACGAAGAATGCATTAGTCAAGGTGAAAATCGACGACAGGCACCCGAATATAGTTGCAGTTGTTTATTTGTCGGTAAGTCTGCGATGGTTCCTCACTAAGACAAAGGTGTTTTAAGTGTATAAAAACTAGATTTAGTATTAAGAAGGTACTGAAATGTTTATGGCGTTTTATTGGTGCGATAATTAATTTTTGAAAAAGAATAACTGAGACCGTGCACGAAAACATTGTCGTGTCTGGAAAAAGGTACCACGAACTGTCAGCCTCCCTTCGCAACCATGAATTGCTCCGAAGCGGTTTGCAACCACCGTGGATCATGCGTGGTTGACGATGCAGGAGAGGTTAACTGCTTTTGCAGGGACCAGGGCAGATATGACGGCCCACGCTGTCAGATGACTACCCGTACTTTCAAGGAAGGCTCTTACCAGGCACACATGCCTCTGGGTCGAGTTTTGAGGGAGTTTCACATATCACTCAGGTAAAATATACTTCCAGATTATTTATTTATTTTTGCCTACAAAATTGCCTCTTATTCACCCGTCCCAAGTATCTTCATTGGGTCTCAAACCACAAGTTGGTTTTCTTCTTGAGCTGGCATATTTACTCCCCCCTCTATCGGCGACGATGAGCTGAAATTAGTTTAATCTAGAAAGGCGCAGGGGTGGGGGCGCTATATACATGAGTGCTCATAAGATAGTCTATGATGATTCACGTCGGCCCCCTTCCAAAGGAAATCGGTAGCCTGTCAGTGGATTTGTTTGACGTCAGATTTGCACTGATGATAGCCAGTCATTACCGTAAATCTATTGTGACTCACAACTTGTACCTGCTAGTGACGTAATCTTTTCCAGAGACTGGGGATGGGGGTCACTTCAATCCCACCCCCCCAAAAAAAAACACGACGGTAGAAATTTGAAGAGTGGGAGAAGGACAATTTTTGGACACCACCTAAAACTCAGAGGCGCTGTTCATGATACGCATATACACCTTGATTGTACTTACATCTCTTAAATGCACCAACTACACATCAAACCAGCGTAATTGAACTTTTACACTCTTCCCACCTTTCAGTACTATTGAATATATTTCGGTTGTTGGGAAACTCAAAAGAATTCCCCCAAATCTGCATTTTTAGTAGGGGGTATGATTCAAGAGCCCATCCCCCCATCAAATTGGAGGGGATATATACCCCCCTCCCCTGGGATCTGTGATCCCCGTTATTTGCAAACCATTCAGGGGAGGATCCGGGAAATTTTCTGGGGTCAGGCAGGAGATATTTTTTAATATCTAATTTTGTTGCGGACGATCGGAAATATTGATGAAACATTACATGACACACATTGTTCAAAATGGTATTGGTGCACGATACTTCACTTACTTTTAATATTTTCTCCAAAACTTTTTCAGAGAGGGGGTTCGACCCTCAAACAACCCCCCCCCCTGCACTCGATATTCATTATAGATCAACCGCATGAAATCAAAGTGTTTGTGGTTTTCGGGAGACATCTCTTCCATCTCTCTGACGACGCAAAGGGCACACTATCCGAAACGTTAAGTAAACCGACTCCTTTCGGTACCACACATGCTCACAAAAGAGATTTTTCAAACTTACACGGTGTCACCGCAAGCCACTTGCTTTACATATACTCACCATGCAAGCCTTCGGTTTTTATCTGTATTCATGAAATCAAATTCGTCAGTGAAGTGCACGCTCGAAATTGTCTTCGATCAAAACAGGCTTAACAGATAACCCATGAAATAAGTAGCATCTTTTTTACTGTGATACTTTCAGTGGCATAGATGGAGGGGGATTGGGAGGCGCAACCCCCCCCCTTAACAACATCATTCCCAGTTGCACCTTCCTGGAAATTTGGAAAAACAAAAAAAATAGTTAGAATATTTTTTGGGGACGCTTCCGTTATAACATCCAACTGTCCCACTGCCCCCCCCGGCTACGCCGCTGGATGACGTACACTTTTAAGCTTGTTAGTAAAAAGGAGATGACTACCACGTTTACATGCTCAAAAATAATGAGGGGCCATGAATGAAAGCATCAATGGCGATCTCGTTGAACGGCTATTTACGGCAAACAGGCGCAAGAAAACATATCCTATTCGTTTACACAGGTTTCTGGAAAAAAAACATCACCATATGTCTTGCATTCTATGGCACATTTCTCGACTTGCAGATTCAAGACAGTGCGACCCAACGGCCTCCTCCTGTACAACGGTCAGCTGGGCGGGAGGGGCGAGTCCGTGGCACTGCAGATCCTGGGCGGCATCTTGCACTTCAGGAGGTCCGGCAGGGCGGATGCCGGCAGCGGTGGTACTAGCGCATCTGTTGCCAGGAATGTCAGCGATGGG
This sequence comes from Acanthaster planci, assembly GCF_054643075.1. Classification (NCBI taxonomy): domain Eukaryota; kingdom Metazoa; phylum Echinodermata; class Asteroidea; order Valvatida; family Acanthasteridae; genus Acanthaster; species Acanthaster planci. Next base: position 13,842,965 of record NC_141780.1, on the reverse strand, counting down.
GCGTGGCATGACGTCTACATCAATCACTCCGGCGGGGTGAGCTGACCTTGATTCCTAATTAATACACGAAAAGTTCAAAGCATGACTAACAAGAGCAAAGTGGGTTAAAAATGGATCGTACTTCTTTGTTTTAAATACGGGAAAATTTGGAGTACTGATAGATCTTGTGTGACTGGTTTCGAGTGCAAAGTGTTGACGCTGGCAAGTTTGCCTCCTACTCTACTGATTGAGCCAGTGTCATAACTTTGTCTTAATTTATGATGGGACATATATCTAGGTGCGGAGCAAGGTAAACTTATAGGGTTCGGGTGTCCCCGTGCCCCTCCTGTTACTCCACTCGATTTTCTTCGCATCCTGCAGCGGCGTATCCGGCTTTTGGTGCGTTGGGGAATGGGCTAATTCAAAAGCGAATGCGGCTCCTGGCTTAGTCAACGTGATGCTTGGGGGAGAAAAAAACTATTAACAGCCTTACTCGAGGTCCCGAAATCCGTCAAGGGGCAAATTATCCTCCTGCCCCCCCCCCTCGCTGGGTATACCACTGACATCCTGTAGAATCCCTCTTTGCACCCAATGACTCCATTACCACGATCCCAAGATCAGTTTGCCTGTTGCCTTTAATGAAATGCGATGCACCTGGGCTTAGAAGTCCCCTCATACTACGCGTTGTTTTGGCTAGAATGTTGTGATGGGAATAGACAACTGCACCTCAGCGGCAGCCGCCTGGAACGTGAGTTATGCCGACTCGTCTTGCCTAGGAATTGGTGTGCAGAGGAAAGTCCCGCGGGCCAAGTAGGTTTTTCGATCTGTGCCTCTTTTCGTTGCAGCTTCAAAGACAAAATTTTGTATTCGCTTAGATTGTGAATGGAAACTAGCATGTAATATTTTTAAAAAGGTGAAGTACAGTCCGCTTGGAGTTGTGAGCCTGTTTCTATCACCGGTTTTGTAGCATTAAGTTGCAAATTGCTTCATTCCCTGGTAAATTTTAATACGTTTTTATATGTTACAAAACGAAATTGTTTTATTATAGCGGAGATCACTTTAAATGTAAAATATTACTAATAAATGTACCACGCCACATACGCTGGAGCTCCTCAACGTTGAGCTTGACATCCTGTATTCGCACAAGTCCACAAAGTTAATTATTGGTGCAAACATCCAAATTCGTGAGCATAAAAAACTAACGATTTTACGTGTATTTTGTGCGTAATTTCACGTTAGGTTCCTGAACCTCAATGGGCCACTTTTTCTAGGGGGCATTCCATCGTTCGTGAGCGCTGGCCACGTGACCTCGGCCCATTTCATCGGCTGTCTCAACATGGTCCAATTCAACTCGGCCATAATCGACCTCTCAAATAGACTCAAGAATGTCGGCACGTCGCCCCGCTGTAATGAAGAAAGCGACTCTTCCGAGACTTCGGTTACTAGAGTCAAAGGTGATACCAAGTACCCTCGTAATATTTTTATATGCACTATGAAACTCGTTTTGGAGAGCAGGAGAGCAATGAAAGCAACTTCGTTTCCCTTCTTCAAATATTTACAAAGCAAACTCACTTCTTTATCTTCGTTTGGGTACAGCGGCTGCCGCTCTTTATTTTGCACAGTCTTGCCAACCTTGTTATTTTTCGATTTGGGTGGATTTTGAGAGGGCCACTGACCACATCTGAATTCCCTGGCTATGGCAGGCAACATTATTGTGATAGTACAGACGGTCCATGGGAAATGATTGCAACTGTTAGTCGGTGGCATCCATTGGATACAAGTACCATTTTCAGCCTTAACGGGTTGCCAGTTCGTTCCTATAACGAGGCATTGCATATTGTATAATTTCACAGATATGAAATGCCCGTTATAGGGATCGTGAATTCTTTATGAGACCCTGCCACTGACACTACCCGGTTTCGTCCTTGTCACTCACCCTCGTCGTGTTTACTATCACTAGATGTGGAAGTATCATAACTATTGGATAAAAAGCCACCCTTTCCATGAATTTCGTCTTTGAATGCAGTTCCTCGTACGGTCAGATCCCTGTCAGTGCGTCCGCGGAAACGAACGCTGGTTGTCAAGTGGATCCCACCCAAAGACAAGTCGGAAGAAGTGATTGGTTACCAGATCTCCTACGTCGAAGGTAAGACATAAAATAGTGAACCATTAAAGGGATCCCGTACTCGATGATAGATATACTCAGATTAGAACGGGCAAAAATCCATCGCATGAACGCCTTGATAAATTTTTAAATAAGAAATATTAAGATTGGCTATTTAATCATGACAACATATTCTTTATTTCGCGTATACCCGCTATACCAGATCGTTTAATCCATAGTCAGGAACTTTGCCAGAAAAATGATTTACCGACCTATGTATCAATAAAACAGAGATTTGTTATTTTAGTTGACCGATATCGAGAAAATGTAGCATCTCTGCATTTTTTCTCGGGTTGATTATCTGTGACTTTAGAAAATGCCCTTCTCGTTTTCATTGTATCGGAGTTCTATATCATTCTGCTGGACGCTGAAGATTGGGATACTGGATCACTTTATTCTTAGGATGCCGAATAATGCCTGATGATGGCAGGAGATGTTAGTCGTGCTGCCCGTCTAACCAGTCGATATTGCGTAATTTTGACGGGCTCTCGACCCATCAGAAGAATGGATGTCGTCCCACGTGATCTTCATTAACACAAAATGAGGATACACAATATTCCATTTATACGTGGGGGTGTTGGGTAATTTTAGAGGGGATCAACGAACGTACCGTTTTGTGTATTTGTTTGTGTACTACGGTGAGTGATTTTTGTATTATGGGACTTTGATTTGCGTTTGTACGTAAATCTACTGTATATACAATATGCATTTTCTAAATACCCCTTGAAACAAAATAATAAGAATAAAAGAAATACTGTACCTTTGGAAATTTGGAGATTCAGTACAAAGTACAGAAAATCGATACAATGAAAGAAGTTACAGCATATCTTCCCTCTGTAGAGTAGACAAATGGCATCCCCTGAACTGTTGAAGCGTTGCGTACATCATAACAGCATCTGTTTAGGTGTACACGACTCTAGCTTGGATCGTAAGGGAATAATGACGTAAGAAAGGTGAGTCATTGATAGACGGCAAACAACACAAGTCTCGTGCCCTGTCGTCCTGTGGTTGACCGGCGAACGCTGCATACTTGACTAATTTATCTTGAATCACCACAACACTGTGCACTCATCACCATGACAACACATCATAGGTCCAGCACGATCGTGACATTACAAGAAAAAGGTATATTCACCCTCTTAAAAAGTCCGTCAAATTTAGCCCTATATTTGGGCATTACTCTGTTCAAGGCTTTGTTTACTTCCATGCCTTTATTTACTTTGTTTTTAAAGGCAGTGTATAGGATTTTCATGTATTGTAATTTGTCAACATTTGCCAATTTTGTGGTTTATGATTTAGTTTGTGCATCATTTCAAGAACCATTGTCATTTTTTGAGTTCACTGCTTTAAGGAAAATTGAGAAGAACGCTGTTCATTTTTAACACTCGAAGACCAACTCGTGTAATTTGTCTCGCAAAACTCCACGGGCCACTGGACGTTCCTGAGTACCGCGATAGTACACGGGCGAAGTCGATCTGGAGACCAACTGCAGCCCTCAAAAATACATTTTTTTTCCATGGCACTGAGTGGTTTGCAAATTTACATTCAAGTTTGTGTTTCCTCTTCAGCAATGCAATGCTGGAAATTCTGTAGAATAAACACCATGTCATCGTGCATTGAGTTAACTGCAGTCACCACAGTCACAGCGCGACCAAAATGAACAGTGTATATGTACCGGTACAGTGCATATGCACGATCGACCGGTTTGTGCGCTCTTCACACGTAGCCTCCCATGTCGGGCAAAAACGCTCCATACACTGTCAATGCCCTTCATAAACTCTTTATAAATCAACAACTGTGGCAACTATCATTGCATTTTGGGCATAAGATCTACTGTAATTGGAAAATAGGAAGTTTCATTCCAAAATATCCTGGTGAGTTCATTATCTTCTAAATATGGGTAACTTGACAAAAATATGGAATATTGTGTATCCTCATTTTATGTTGATAACAGTCACGCGGGACGAAATCCGGTCTTCTGATTGGTCGAGAGACGGTCAAAATTATGTAGTATTGCCATACTGGCCCAGAATTGGGTCCCATTCAGCATTACCCTTTTCCAGATCAAATTTTGACCCGGAAAAGGTCAAATATGACTCAAAAGGGAGTCATAATTTGACCCAGAAAAGGGTCATGCCAAATGGGACCCAATTGTGGGTCAATCTGACCCGGGAGTGTACAGTCTCCTCTGCATGTAACATAAGTGTCCAACCAGATGGAAGAAGTACTCCGTCTAGACGAACTGCGTTGCCGTGGGAGTCTATCCTCCTGTGTACATACATGTATTAAACGGGTTCCTCAGTGTTAATGTGTTTATGTGGTCGTAAATGTCATACGTTTAAATGTTGGTATGGCTCTTCGAAAATTGTTATGTTCTTGATCGGGTAATAGTTATGTTTATGAGTAAGTACTACGCCGACCAATATATATGCCTTACTTGAAAGAGCAATAAACCTTTTCTATACTCTTATTACATCATGGGATTCGATGGTGAGCATTCCAGGCATTTTGTGCATAAATCTTAGAGGGGAAGTGAACCTGTTTTAAACATAAGTAACTTTTTCTCCAGACCAAGTCACAGATACATGCATAGTATACAAGAATGTTAATTAATTAAAAGAAATG